>NC_089725.1:25320650-25633595 GCF_035083965.1 Branchiostoma lanceolatum | reverse complement strand
TGTGATCTGTCAGTGTTATGCCATGACGTTGTTTTACTCTGTGACGTAGTAGTTGACATTGTTGCGGCATGAACCATCGTCTGTAACAAGCCGGAATGCCCGGTTGGCCGTGGCCCAAGCCAGCCCCGGTTGCTAAACATGGAGGTTTTCCTAGACCTAGCACAAATTGATAGATTTTAGTCTTGTGTTTTTACTCACAGATGCCCTTTATTTGTGTTGCAGAGTGTGTTTGAAAGCTGTATGGCGTGACCTTGTGCGCCTTACGTTACTGCATGGGTGACCTTCTCCCCAGTCCGGAATATTTTCCGCTGGAGAGGCACCAAGCTGTCGTAGTAGATGGATAACACGCCTCTTACTTTACACTGGGAAATTCAGGAGTAATTATACACAGGGCTCGAAACCGTCCTACACAATAGGCTGCCTACGTATGATTTCACAACCCACATAATCTGCGTCTTAAAGTGTGAACTGGTCATTACTATGACAACCAGGTCTGTCACTGAGATTAAAAAAAAGTGAACAAGCAAAATTCGTTATTTCAATACAGAGGTAGGGTCCGTCTCAGTGTTTCAGGCGAGTTTTTGAGGTTTTCTATACTTCTTCCAAGTGGTCCCGCTCTTCCCTTGTCGTAGGGGAGAGATAAAAAGACGGGCACCACCATAAAGAATCATTTAAAGCCTCATAATACACACTGAAACACTGCGCCGGAACCTACCTCTGCTTGGAGATGACAACTGAATTCGAGCCCTGTCCGGTATACTCTGTTAAGTTGTGATGTGAACCATGCTGTATATAGGTACGTCATCGGGGGATGGTGTGTGTACAAAAATGCCCCCGTCGTCCCCTTCTTCCTCTGCATAAATCTGCTAATGGCCCGAGTGGTTGGGCTGGTTAAAAATATCTTATGAATGGTTTCTTTGACATCGGGAAGACAGGCTTATCTTGGTCCATCCGTTTCTTTCTGGCTTTCTCTTATTGTTGCCTCTTTGCTTTCTTGGCTTCCTTTCTACTGTGTCAGTTGCTTGACTTCCCAATGTCACAGGGATCATACGTTTCGTACTGATGACAAATCAAACATCATTTAATTGATTGAAAATTAAAAGCAGACAAAAAAAATCATGCGAGAAATACAAATATTGGATCCCCTGCACTCCATCCGTCCGATGATAATGTCACAAAACATGTCTTAAAGTAAAGAGATGTCTCATAACGTCAATCAAAGCTAACCTATGATGCCCACGCGTTGCAGAATGAGTAAAGAGATCGCACAGGAGGTGGAGCCCAGGTCAGAGGAAGCCGAAGCCATCATCCGTTGGGATGTTAAGTTCTCTGCAGAGAGGGAGGTTATCGGCAAGATGGACTTCTGCCAAGGTACGCCGCTTAAAAAATACATCTCCCTCACAACTAACACCCTGGCGTGCTGCCCATCCCGAATAGCTGAGCTAAAGCGCGTGGAAAACACTTGTCATCATTGCCCTGTTGTTACCCTATTGGGGATACCTACAGGCTGATCTCTGCCTACGCAACAGTAAGCCGTGTCTAGACATTGAGAAAGAGAACAGTAGTTGCAGTCCTAGCTTGAAACGTACCAAAACTAGTCACCAAACATGGTTAACTCTCTAACCCTGCTTCAAAGCTCACTACATCGTGCAAAAGTAAATTACGTCAACCAGTTTCCTATACACTTACGTACCTGGGCGACTGCCTATCGAAATAGGCCAACATTGTTCATCTTAAGCTTAGGAATATATTAATCTATATATCAATCATTTAGTGTAGTGTTACAGTCTTACTTACAGATTAAGATTGTTCGAAAGTAATGAAAACCATAATAAGCAGAATTTTTAACACTGTAGGTGAGGAAGTCCCTTAAGCTTAGGAATATATTAATCTATATATTAATCATTTAGTGTAGTGTTACAGTCTTACTTACAGATTAAGATTGTTCGAAAGTAATGAAAACCATAATAAGCAGAATTTTTAACACTGTAGGTGAGGAAGTCCCTTTCCAAGACTTGGTGGCGAAGTACGTCAAGACGCCACTGACCAACGACACCGAGGACGACGCCTGCTGCGCCGGCAACCGTGACGACGACGTGTCCCCGTCCCCATCAACCTCGTCATCCTCGTCTGACGGGCGGTCGTCCCTGCTGGACACCCCGAGGAGACGGGATTATCGGTCTGCTGATCGTGATTCTGATTATTCTTCTCTGTCGTCTTCCTCTTATCTTTCCCGCTATGATTCCCGCTCTCGCTCTCCCACCTCCTCCTATGACTCCTCCACCCCTCGCACTGCCCGTCGCTCTTTCCTTGACTCCCTGTCCTCCTCGTCGTCCTCGTCTCGGTGGTCGTCTTCCCGAGACTACAGTTCTATCCTGTCTCGGTCGTCCACCCGGACCACGGCTGCGGACGATTTGTCCATGTCTCCCCGTCCCGCTCGCAGGCAGCTCCGCCGCTACACAAGATCGCACACTTCTCTAGACACGTCCACAGATCTTTCAGATTATAGAAGTAGTGTAAGAGGACTTATCGGTGACATTAGGAATTCGTTAGATCGTGATCGTGCACGTGAAGGTGACCGTGACGATTCTTCCGACTTCAGGAGTTCTCTGAGGGACCGAGGCTCGTCGGCCCTAGACAGAGCCGACCGAGCAGCGACTTCCTCTCCGGCAGATGACGACTTCGGGAGCGCGCTCAGGGCGCGGCGGACGGCGGCGGCCTCTGCGTTAGAGAGAATCGAGAGAACGACTGCGGCCTTGCTTGATGACACTTCAGACTACAGAAGCCCGGCCTCCTATAGAACAGCCTCAGCCCTGGACAGAGCCAACTCAGCACTGGAAAGGGGATCTTCCGCCCTGGAGAGGACGTCAGCGCTGCTGGAGGGACGAAGGGCCGAGAGAACAGAGAGAGCCTCCGCCATTCTTGGACATGACAGAGAAAGAGACAGAGACAGAGAAAGAAATGAGGGCTTGTCGACTTCTTCAAGACACGACGACATCGACACCTCTGCAATGTCGCTGTTGAGCCGGAGCGCGGCGCTGAGGAGGTCGGCAATGGCGCGGCAGTCTTCATCAGAGACAGCAGACGCTGATGCAGCAACGTCCGACGTAGGCAGCAGATCTGCAGCTGGAGGACAAGGTACAAATTTTGGAAAAACTTTCTGCATGATTCTTATCCCATAGTGCTTAGTGCTTCTTTTAGTCTGACATGAATACCTTTCTCTCCCTTTAGAAGACTTTAGACTCATCAGAAGGAACTTATGCCGAGAGATGAGAAGTCTACGTAGAGCTATAGCACTGCAGGTTGTAAGTCAACAGTAGAGGACAACATTACACATTTTACTTCCGTTCCGCTCCGCTCCATACCAGTATTTCCCGTCTACATGATCACATATCCTTAGACATACCCGAACCCCAGTCACGTCCGTATCCTTCCATGTTCTGATAACACGTTACATTGCACCTGTAGCCCGAGATGAGGAACCCTTGACGACTTCGGATACTCCGGAAGTTGTCCCCGCAAGCGATGTCCCAACCAGTGAAAAGCGAGGTATGCGGTTGCAACGTGTTCCACTCCTTCACTCTCCGTAACACTCCTCCACTAATGTCGTTGTTTTGTGCGTTTGTGTGTTTGGGTGTTTGTTTGAATGTTTCTTATTCTTTTTTCTTAGTTTACTTACATGTAGTTTTCTTCAATCAGAATTAATCTTCATCTCTCTTTTTTACTTTTTTGTTTGTAACATACACTAAGGCTCATGTCGTTTGTCTATACAAAGCATTTTACTGCATCAACTAACTTGTAGACATAGACTTTCAGTCGTATCAATAGTCTTACTTCTAATTAATATCTATTAGTATCAGTAGATATAAGAGCGCTGTCAAGGAAGGTTTCTGATTGCAGAAGCCAACTCACAATCTCCAGTCAAAAGATTTCAGTCCGATGCTTTACAGGACAAAGCTTTGCCACTTGGCATTAGCTGATCCGAGACGGTTTCTCTCAGACGCCTCCCTTGAAGAAAGGGGGGTTTCTTTTCGAGGAAGTCGTCCTCTAGATCGTTCTTCTCGAACATAGAGCAAATGTGTTGATGATTGTGAGTTCCCGATCCAAACTGTGCAGGTCCGAGTGGGTGAGCGGAAAGAAGACCTAACGTGACTTACACATGCTTCATTAGTAGAGCATTATTGACGTTACAATGACACGTTGACACATCATTAACCCCGTCTAGTCTACATAGCTTTAGTAGGCCGAGCAAATGGAGCTGAACTTCACAAATATCAGGCGACAACAAACTAATAACGATTCACTGACCTCTATCTTTCGTCTATGTGTGTTAGAGAAGGGATGATCGTCACGCAGTTTCTAATCATAACTGTCTGCTTCCTTGTCGTAGATAGCCGATCTAAGTACACTAACGCCAATCTTCTTTATTAGATCGCAAACCGAAAAGATGGAGGCTGAACGAAATGATGAACACCTTGAAGTGAATTTTCTTCATCCGGAGCTTTGGAGTGTCGCACCGTCAGAGACTTTACCAGAATAGTGTCCACCTCCGGGCTATTTGTTCTTCATGTCTAAGAAATAAGACTGACTGGGTCTTTTGTTGACAACTCCTGGCCAGGTCTTCTATTCCGATTGGATCCCAAAACGGCGCACAGAGACCTGAAGCTGACGAACGGCAACCTTACCGTGGAGTGGGACCCGGACTACGACATCGACGTAGAGGATAGTGTGGAGCGATTTGTCGGGTACAGCGTGGCCGTGCTGGGCGACAAGGCCATCTCGTCCGGTCGCCATTACTGGGAGATTGACGTGAGCGAGAGCCGCACCTACCGCATCGGCGTGTGCTCCCGAGACGCGCAGCGGGACAGCATCATCGGCAACACCGAGGACGGCTGGGTGCTGCGCCGCAACGCTCGCGAGTACACGCTCCGCCACGACGTCAACTCGCCCATCCGGCTGGCCATGCAGCACGACCTGGACAAGATAGGAATACTCTTAGACTACAGTAGAGGCGAGCTCGCCTTCTACAACGCAGATATCGGACTGAGACTGCACACGCTGAAAGCACACTTCGTGTCTCCGATTTGCCCGGCGTTCTCCCTCTGGGACGGTGTCGTCACCGTGGTCTCCGGATGTCCATGGCCAGACTTCCTTCTAAATTAACAAATCTAGATAAAGACACCTCACCTGATTGACTAAAGAAATTACCTTTTTGTATATGCTATACACGAAGATTAATTGATATATTATTCGAACACCACCCTGTTGCATTGGGTCTTGATTTTTACTTGGGCACTTGGGTTTTTCATGAGCTTCCGACTAGAAATGCTATAGGCTACGCTAAGGCAAGCAAAGGAAACAAACCTTTAGCATTTCATTTTCGTAAGATGAGATAAAGATACAAGTTTCCAGACCCTGATAGTTTGCAATATGCTATATCTACGTCATGCACATGTAAATGCCTAGTTCCTTTTGAGTGGCAGTCCACAAAGTAGAAGGCAGATGACGACTTTGTGTAAACCACTAGCTTATTCTTAAGCATGTACAAAACAACATAAATAAAGTAAATAATCCATGAAAATTGTCAACGTAAAAAAAGAAACAAGAAACGAGTATCCTCCAACCCTTGCATTTGATGCGGGGTGACGTAGCATTGTGACAATGATGTATTTTTTTCTGGATATGACGATAGCAATTATTTTCATGATATGTATCCGACGTAGGTGTGAACTGATGTAACGTTAGTTGAGATAATTGAGATCAGTCTTGACATCAATATGGCAATACCGAACACACGAAATTTTCATATTGCGGCCGCCATACTTGTCTTACTTGCCGTTGACCTTGACTGCTACAGTGTGTGTTCTGCCAATACCGTGCAAGCGGACTATGAGAAGCACATGAGTAGATGAGAGTGCAATAGTTTTGTCTGAAATGTGTGCCAAATAAAGACAAACTATTCCAGAAGTTGCAGATATAGGAAAGAGCTTGTCGTGTGAGTCAGAAGATATAAAAGGAAGACCCGTCGAGATATGTGACGCGTTGTTGTGTGTAACATAGACATACTTAGACATTCATATTGTTGAAGTCCTCAGTAACATCTAGGTTACTTCTACTTTGTGTAGAGATTGTCCATACATTCAAATACCTACATATCGTTTCCCTATGTTTGTGGTGAAGTACCTGTCACAACAATATGTATGAATATCTATTATTATAGCCGCATCGCCACGTTAAAATGACAGACAGGACAGTATCATGTTTCACTGACGCTGTTCGTGAATAGTAACAAAATGCAGTGACAAAGCAACATATTTTCAATCTTACCGAACCCATTTGCTGATACCAATCGTTATAGAGAAGCAACGCCTGCCTGTCAATTAGACACCGGCGAGTTTCCTTAACTGTGCTCATAGTTCTGTGTCTCATAAGCATCAATGTTTGGTGCCATCACTGCTGTCAAAAATAAACATCTCATTTCAGATAAGTGGGTATGTCATTCTTCATAATTACAGCAACAATGATGATGACGAGAATTTGTTCAGTGTGTGATTAGATTTCCATTGATGGAATACATGACGGCGAGGAAGGGAGAAGCAACGGCAAAGCCGACAACTGAAGCTTCAGCGTTTGAATTAAACTGTCCGTGTGAGGGAGAATGCAGACACAAGCAGAGTACATCGCTCTAGAAGGGGAGTTGTGTAATTGAAATTGTATTGTTGATTTAAACTATGGAAATAGACGCTTAGTATTCAAGACATTAGAATGTAAACTTTGTTGATATTCTAATCTGCTCTAGCTGTCAAAAAAAACGCAAGGACTCCTCTTGTCTATGTATCATATGATCGTGTTTATAAATAAAATGAGTCGTAAATAGGTCGCGTTTGTGTAAACATGTCATCATATTTGTCCGCCCATATGGTTAACCAATCACCGCAGTTCCATTTATGCAGCAGCGGTTTTAGCCAGACTTCCACGACCCAATTCTTTATCACTATGCAAACAATATCCTAAATGTGTGCAGTTCACATAAATGACGTTCACCCACATCACACATGTCACAAACGTAACAGCTCTATCCTTTAACAGAAAGCTATTACAGTATTTCCTCATCAATGATAAAAACTATGTCCTAATTTGAATGATATCTTGAAAGATCGAGGGCGCATCACTGTGATATTGATGAAGTGCTCGAAGTTGTAATTATGATATTACAAATTCATAAAGTCTATTCACAATTAAGACACGCAAAATAGCACCAAATACAACATATCCTCATAACGTGTTTTCACTCTCCACATCATGAATTACAGTAATCGCGCGTAAGTGATTTCACTGAAAGGTTCTTCCTTCCACAATAACATCAACATACTGTAACGTCACGTTGTAACTTTATAAAGCACCCTTTGTTCAGTGGCTCAACTACATAGGGTAGCTAAATTATACTTTTCCATCGGTGGTTAACCCATACCCTTACTATCGAAAGTAATACCACATATCATTTACTTATCTTAACTTTTCTGTACGAAAGTCTAAGATAGCTTTTAGGTCTGGTCTCTTCTCACCAGTTCGGTCGGGCTACGTCTTGTCTTCTGTGGTCTATTTAGCTCTTCTTCGGACTGCTTTACTGCAAGCTACAATCTGATAAAATACCAGTAACTATAGCCGATCAAGTTCTTCAATGGATAATTTACCAATAAACCTTGCAAAGTAAGACCCTATATAAAGGTGTCCGTCGTGCTCATGAATCTCGCTGCCACCGGCGATGCTTTTCGCGCCGGGGTCGTGATAGCTGGCGACGATGGCCCCGGCTTCGTCTATCTCAACTATCAGTCCATAACGCGGCGCAGCAAGGAGGACCAAGTTCATGGGCAACACCTGAAACAAAAGGAATCATACATTTGGCAGTTTTCTGTCTACAGATGCCATAAAACAGAAACCCATTTTGTTTGAAATTCGAAAACCATTACTTTCACATTTCAAATTGCCTTTCTCACGTTTGGAACACGCAGGGATTTCTAAAAGAGCGTTAGAGAACTTCAGAACCTTGTAATCGCAAGGCAGTTTTGCCAAGCAAAACGTGTACGTTGTCTTTTTATCTCATCATCATCATCTCTGGCGGCTTGCCCGGACTAAGGCTACAATGTCTCTCCAGATGACGCGGTCCGCCATTAAGTGGTCTTTTTATCTACCTGTCAGAAAAGTACTTTTCTTGTCACAGAATGAACCTACCTTAAACATTAGTCTTTTCAGCCAAGCCCTGGCCTGTACAGCGTCCAGCATGTTGAGCCCGTTGGTCCCCCTGGTGGCGGCTAGCCCGACCCAGTACCCGCCCCGGCTGCTGCGGCGGATGTTGTCGGGCAGTCCGGGGAGGTTGTCCGTCAGAACATCGGTTCTACCGGCATGCTCTCCGCGGAGGTGATGTCTTTAGAATAATGAAGTTGGGAAGAACAGTTTGAAACCCGCGGCAAAATGAAACGACAATAAGATTGTACTGCTGCATTACTAGTATGTGAAACGAGCAATGTTAAGACGTCTTCCTTCTGTTCATCAACACCGACTCTACAGTGCGATGAAGCAAGGCTTACAATTCAATGTGATGAGATTTTGTGTGAGGAATGATCAAAGAATGTAAAAGTAAGTCATCACTTTGTACGAAACATAAGCTACAGAGAATGGTGATAATACCACAACTGCAATCATCATATTTCTCCAGCCGGGAGAGTTAAAACCTCGAACAGAGCCAAATGTTTGATTTGACTTTATTGTAGAAAATAAATGAGAAGAAAGATCAGCTCTTGTACAAAGAACAATGAAACACACGTTACTAGGTAGGGATCATACTTAAATGATTCTTTCATTGCTAATGAGAACCAGTTTTTAATAACACACAGGGGGCGACCATACTATTGGGTCGTGTGACTCGTGCATGAGATATATAGTAGCGCTAAGTTACAATAATGGCGATCAAATGTTCCTTACTTCAGGAGGCGAGCCGTTGACGTCTCGGCCACCACCAGGTAGGACTGGTCTGGAGACAGCTCCACTCCGTTAGCGAAAGTGATGCCGTCCATGATCTGCCGAACCTGCTTGGTCTTCGTGTCATAACGCAGAACTCTGGAGGACAACAGAAAGAAGATAGAGGAAAGAATAACGTGTTCCAAAGTGAGTTGCTATCTTTGTTAATACAACCCAGTCCCACATCACAGCAGATGATCGTATATAACACTGCATGAACAAGAAAGCTTTGTAAAAATCTGGCCGCACGGGTGTCGCGCTGCTAACGCAGGGGTGTAAAAACTTGAACTTATCGGCTACGGTAGTGATGAACCAAGCGGAAACCTCAACCCCGTCATTAATAAACACAGACCTTCCATCAGGCTTCATCTCCATGACAAGACTGAAGACGTCACGCCGCTGCCACGTCAGACTAGAGTCGCTCAGGTAGATGACTCCATCCCGGTCGATTGCCAGGTCGTTCGGAAACATCATCTTATGACCGGCTACTTCTAAGTCCATCGGGATGAGTGTTTCATGCTCTCCTATAACAAACGGCAAGGAAAATCAGATACCCACGGTTATTACACACAAGAGATGTATATGGTAACGTTGGGGTGGCGAATTCAAAACTTTTATTCGGCTGTTACACATACGTTTGTAACTCTGACGTGCTAGCCTTACTATTGAAACCAGCTTGACTGTATTTTGCCTGACCGCTTCTCAGATACCCCACTGGGATGGAACATCAGCACCATGGACAGCAACTTCCGGTTTGCCTGATGGAGTTTGTATAGCGTTTTGCGTGCTTAGATTGTGGTGAGTTGACATTACCATAGAACACAAATATTGCGTGTGAACTGAACCAATAACTTATGCGGAGTTCTAGGTCAGTGCTTGGGTGGGTGTTTTGAAGAGATGTTGTAAACGTAGGTCAATAGCGACCGAGTCCATTCTGTCCATGAAAAAACCCTCCCGTTCTTTCCAAGATAATGTGATTCTGAATGAAAGCCTTCCATCCCGTTAAAGTAACTAAGACTAGTTAGGTGCCTTCGTCGAAGTCATTACTTGAAGCTTTGCAAATTCTGCTTTTAGCTACTATGAGAAAGATGCCCCGGGCCTCCCGTATTCGAATTCTATCACATCAAAAGTAACATCTGATGTAAGGATAAACGGTGTACCAAGCCTAATGACAAGCTAGCTCACCTGTGCTGATGTTCATTTTCAACAGTCCCATGTACGCGTCTGCTATGTACAGGTTACCGAGACTGTCCACGCGCATGCCCAGTGGGCGACCACAGGTAGGCTCAGTTTCATAGGTGCCTGGGGAAAATATGGGGAACCAAAAAAAATATGGGGAACCATTTAATAGTACAACTGAAGATGTTTTCCTGTAAGAATAATTGGCTCACGCAAACAGAAAAATAATCCACCGTTCTTGAATCTTTTACCCGTTTTCCTACAAAGGCAAAGAATGGTTCTTCACGTGAGACACCCCCTCCAAATGCCTTACAGCTTTGGTATGTGTTTTCGTAAGTTTCAACTCTAACAGAAAGGCGTTTAAGAACACACCATTGACAAAATCTGTTAAATAAAAGCTACACAGCGATGTGTATCAGACTGAAATCCCTTACGGCCTCGTATGCATTTTCTTTGAAATATTTACTTTGGTACAGCCCTGGGGATTACATATTGCTGTTATTACTGGAATGGGTTTATTTATTCAGCTGATGGCTGCACCAAAAGGACGTGTTAGTTACCGCAAGGTGGCGCCCCTGTTCGGCCGACAAGTGTCACCTCCTCGCCTCGTATCCTCAGCACTTTTCCATCCGCCGTACCGGTGTACAGGTCACCTGCGGTTTAGGAAGAAAGAGTCAATGTCCTTCTACATAATAAGCAGCACATGAAATATGTACCATGTATGATGATTTGTTCCACAAGATTCACGGAATGTAGGCAATACATAGGAGATAATCAAGAGAAAATCGTATTCCCATAATAGACAAACTACAGCGACAAAATAAAATCGAATTGCGATAAAAAGAACTAAGGTAAGTGGAAGAAAATACTCACAAATATCAAACATCTATAATTACATGAATAGGACCTATTCTTTTTTAATCTTTGATAGTATATGTAGAAGGTACAGAAAAGGGCTTGAGACAAAAGAATGTAGCAGAGCATGTCTTTTCTCACGAGAATTAAAATGGTTACAACGACTGGAACATTTTCTGTATCTAATAGTTTGGTTTGACTGAACTTTTCCTACAGACGGATGCTGTATAGTACCTTTGTACGTCACGAGTGACTCTGGCCCGATGACCTTGCCTTCGACGAAATGCTCAGTTCTACTCAGAATGGTGTTCGGTGCGAGTGGTCCTTCTAGCTTGCGAGGGTCGGAAAAGCTGTAGAAAAGTATTCAATATCATTTGATTTATTCACTATTCATCTATTTCTGTACTCCAGGGTGGCTCAACTAAGCCACAATGCACTGCTTTACAATGAGGCACAGGAAAGAGCAGACATTTACAAAGTTACAAACAACTAATCAAACAAATAAACAAAAACAAAAATGTTGGGTCATCAAAATCCATGCCTCTATCCAATGACCTTTGACACAGGATTCGAGAGAAAAGATTACACCGACGTTGGCATTTTAAATCTAAGGTGTATTCAAAGTTGAGGTCGGCTGTAGAAATTTTTCTTCTTTTGTATTGGCCATCCGGTTAAAGTGCCCTTCAGGTAGCATGGAAGGCAGACGGTAGCCAGCTAGCTCACCCGGGCTAACCCCAGGAGGGTCAAGGCAAAGTGTGCTTGGGTTGGGGACATATCAAAGACGACAAGCTGGTCCTGGCTACTGTTTGGCTTCCATGCTACCCTTCGGCGTGAGCCACCATTTGTTTCTATGCACATGATTTGCTCCTTCAGTATTAGCCGCAGGCCATGTGTCTTTTCTAACCCACAAGCGTGAAAGATTAGTCAGATATGTAGATGACAGGTTGTACATACCTGTACTCCTGTGGGTCCGCGGGGCAGGGGAGAATCAGTAGTACTGCGGTAAGAACACCGAGAATCGCACCGAACACAACCAGGCACAGCGTGCACGGCGATCTGTGGGAGGCAGCAGAAATAAAATGTTTCTGGACAGGTAGATGCTACAATATACAGTAGTAGAGAAATAATAGCCTAGAATCCAAACCTATTACAGCTCCCGAGTCTCTCTCCGCAAATAGAGAGAGACTCGGAGCTATAATAGGTTTGGATTCCAGGCTAGAGAAATAAACGAATCTAGACTAGAGCTAGCTGGTGAAATTTCTCTGTTTTTATAACCTAGGTCTACATTTGACGGTCCAAGTCGGATTTCCTTATAGGATTTACCCTCCAGCCCTCCGTTGATGACAGGTACGTTACATTTGGCATTGAAATTCCTGAAGCTTGTCAAGCCGAATTAAGGCGATGTTGGCTAGACAACAAGCGACGTTTTTTTGCCGTCTCGTCTGGTGTGTAATACTTTATAATCTTTATTGCATGTTCGTTCCCCAGGGGGATACATGCACAGGAAGCCACAAGGGGCCATACATGGGGTAATTGAGAGAATAGAATAATAAGAATAACGTTAACATGAACGTCTAATACAATACTAAGCACTATACTTAATATCCTACTGTATATCTAGGCTCTAGTGGCTTCTTCTCTCTTTTTAAAGCACACGGCAACATAATTACAAACTTCGTCCATTACATTAACATCTGTGCATGACATCAAGTATCTGGATACTGATACTAACAACTATCATTATGTTTCGCCAACGAAACATATTGTTTTTGTCAGGTTTCTTCTTCTTCTCCTTCTCCTTCTCCTTCTCCTTCTTCTTCTCCTGTCAAATCTTCAAATCGCTTCTTCTCGGTCGTCCGTCGACCAAATAAGCTGAAATTTGGTATGCAGGTAGAGTATGTGTATACCCCTAGACCCTTTTTAAGTTTTTTTGATATAAGTTTTTAAAATGATTTTATGGAGGTTTTTTGGTCATTTTCAGACAAAAGTCGCACATTATGGCCTCCAGTGCCGTGGTGTTGAAACCTGAGGACCTGAAATTTGGTTTAGTTGTGCATTGGATATTTACCCAAAGGACCCCATTATTTTTTTTGGCATACACTACTTCAAAATGATTTATTTTGCAATTTTTTGATGCAATTTTTGGTTATTTTCTGTCAGGGCCAGCAAGAACTAGGTCATACTGTAACATAAGCCCTCCTACACTCACCCCTTTCTGGGACGTAAAACCAAGCAGATGTCAGGGTACCTATACTAATGGTATTACAGAAAGTTATATGTACTTTATGTTACATGGTACGGATGTTATATTTGACATGTATACGTACCGTTAGCAAAGGTGATCACACCTGGCCATGAATTATGCTAATGACGACCTCATTTGCATAATTCCTGCATAAACTTGTATTTCCCTTACCGTGACAACATGTAGGTACATGTAGGAAAGGTGAAAGCACCTGGACATAACTTATGCTCATGAGGACCTCATTTGCATAAATTATGCAGAAAGTTGGATTTGCCCAGGAGTTCTTTTGGGACAGCCCACTTCTTGCATGAGGAGTATGGGCGAAACATCCTGAATTTGCTCTTAAAGCAAATGACGGCCAGTCTAGTTTCCCCCTGTTATATGACATATGATATTTGTCACTTTCTGGTGGTTAAGTCCTTGGCAAGTATCTTTCATTAAAAAAAAGTTTGCAACCCCGGAAGGACATCTAGCATCGTGAGACACTGCTGAGAGCAAATTTCTTGAAATGTAACATTTTGTAGAGAGCGAAATGAGCGACATATACAACAGATAAGGGTTAACAATTCTTTGTAAACTAGGACTGGCGGCCATAGACCGACGAAAGCGGGGTCAACAACATTGCAACGCCAGCATCGAATCGGTAAGACAAGTTTGACAAGGTGGAACCGATGGTGTCGACATGCAGGGTAGGTCTTGGTCCGTAGCATGCTCTTGTCAACAATAGAACCTTTGTGCCTGTACCGTGCACTTCCTACGGCAGTTCTAGATATGTGATAAGGAGTACAAACATCAGTGGATCAATTCGCTGTATCATACATGGTTTTCCCCGTATGCTTCTATTCTTATCTGAGGTCATCTAAAAATGACACACTTCCCTTTGCTCTAGACTCCTTAATCAAAAACAGTCACATGGTTTCAACAACAAAGAGGACGGGGCAACAGCAACAGCTGACTAGTACAAGGGACAATAGATAATCATCACACAGTAACAATGGAAATGGAACGACAACAAGCTCTAGGGCAGCGAATCCAAAATCGTCTCTGTGTGCAACAGGCGACGTCTATGCTGACTACCTGCATACGAAAGCTACACAACACCTCCTCTATTACCGTCTTAACAAGTACAAAGAGCTCATGCCTTTGGTAAGCTACCCGATTTACTATAAGCGCGGGAGGTCACTTGAAATCACCTGTAAACAGGCAATCGACTATGCTCTTGGGACTAACCAACCTTGTGGACAAATTTGTTTAGTGTCAGAGAACAAACATGGTGCTAGCTTGTTGTGGTTAGTACACACCTTGTCTGAGCTTGGTGGTTGTTGTCCACTGGCTTCGTAGAACGCCCCCTCTCCTTAGAACCACCAGCCTTCCTTCCCTTCTTTCTCTGTCGCGGGTTCTCCATCCTTCCCTCGGTCACCTCGGTCTATCTACCGCTACTGTACGACTCTGGCTTGGCCCTGGCCGGTCCACACAAGTTGTAACTTCTCCTAAGCTGCACGTGCCAAACACAGGACACGCACCGCACTTGTGATCACTTAACGTTATAGACCATTCCGTTTTGTCGGTTTGACTTTCACGCCCAAACTGTAACCGATCCGTGGTGCAGGTTATCTAAGTACACCGATCTTGAATAAAAGGTCAGAGGTGCGAACGCCGACAATTATCTCAGGTTGGTATCAGTCGCTGACGTACCTGTCGGGGACATTCCATTCAGTCCGCGGGTAAGGGGTGAGGACAAATGGTGCATCGTACGTTGTGAAAAAAAGGCACAAGTGCGTAATCTTATGCTGGAGTCTAGGAAGAAGGACATCAGCTTTTCAGTTCTTTGGGTGTTGCTACACCCCACCAATATTTGTTGTGTTGCTCAAATTTAGGGTACAATAACTGAAAAAGTTACGAAATACGAATTGAATTTTATCGTCGTTATTTTTGTATACATCTAAAAATAGTCATTGTCCTACGTAACGTTAAAAGGAATTGGATGGGTGGAAATTTTTTAATGCGGGGCTGGATCCACGACTTTTAGAAGAATTCGTCACAAATATGACATGCATGGCTTACTTGCAATTTACCAATTACTCACTAGAGGACGCTTTCTCCTAATGTTGCGTTCGTATGTTAACGGAAGCGTTTCGAGTGATCGGCAAAGCCAAGCAAGTTAGGCGAAGAACAAGAATAAACATTGATTAAGATTCCTAAGAACGCAACATACATGACTGAAAGGAATCTACTAGTATGTGTCCTTGGACAGACTGCTTAATCAGAGAGATCTACGCGTTGATAGAATAAAGCATAGCAAAGCATAGCAACCAATAATGACCCATATCTATCTATATAATGTTATAGATTGTCTATTGATCTCTTATCTCGCTGTAGACGTGGGTTCCACCCTCAGTCAGGGTCTGATCCTCATTGAAAATCAAGAGAAAATTGGTTCTCAATGTTTCAAAGTGTTAGTAAGATCAGTAAGATTCAACATTGACATCATAACGGACTTCGCGTAATACTGCTCGAACATTCAAGGTGGCAAACATGCGTATGCGTAACAAAACACATCACTTAATACCTCGATACCCTTAACAAATTGACAGTATGGTAAAGTACAGGACTATTTCTAGAATATTGCTTTTACTTTTTATTGATTTTTCAAAGAAGAATAACAAACACAGTGAGAGAACCGTCCAGCGGGAAACGATAAGCCATCAAGGAATATAAAGATAATTTGATCATTATAGTACTATGATATTAAAAGAAGTTCAGGAATCTAAAGTAAAGGACTAAATTTTACGAAGATACACGTGGGTGACGAAATAGTAATTTTTCTCAGTCCCTTCCCCGGCATCACTGAATTTTCTTTGTTGTGTTGATTGTGACCAGACTAGAACTAACATTACAATTCTACAAAAATGCTCATTTTTCTTTCCCATTTTGCTGATTTCGTTCAATAAGTGACGAATACAAAGAACTAACTTCCAAGCGCCCTTCTTCCTCATTGGTCGATGAATAATCACATTGGGCATGCGCTCTGTGTGGTCAATTAATTCAAATTGAATACATCAACACAACACAGAGGTGTGCGGGCCGATCAGCCGGGTAGGTTTCTGTCGGGCGCGTTTCGCAGGGTGCATGCATGTTTTCCGTGGCGGGAGATCGGGGGTCGTTCGGGATGGAGGAGGAACTGAAGTGCCCTGTGTGTCGATGCTTCTTCAACGTCCCCATCATCCTGCCGTGCCAACACAGCATCTGCTTGTCGTGTGCGGCGAGCCAGGTGACTCAGACCTACGGGCTCAAGCCCACGGAGGAGGACGCGCTCAGCTACCGCCACTCCACCATCTCCTCCCCGGGCTCGGACTACTCGTCCGCCTACGACTACACCGATCTGGACAAGTTCGACAAGCTGAGCCTGTATAGTGAAGCGGATTCCGGGTACGGGGCGAGCCTGAGCGGCTACGCGGCGACCTGTCCCAGCTCGCCCGCCTTCTCCACAGTCAGCGCCAGCTCCTCCATCTCCACCACCACCTCGTGCATACGCTGCCCGCAGTGCCGCCGCACCACCTACCTGGACGACCTCGGCGTCCAGGGCTTCCCGCGGAACAAAGCGCTGCAGACGATCGTCGAGAAGTACGAAGAAACCAAGAATATCGTCATCAAGTGCCAGCTCTGCGTCGGCCAAGCCCCGAACGATGCCACCGTCATGTGCGAGCAGTGCTCCGTCTACTACTGTGACAAGTGCCGAGAGAACTGTCACCCTCTGCGAGGTCCCCTGGCCAAGCACACCCTTGTGTCCCCTGCCCTGGGGAAGGCCGCCATGAAGGCCCGCAACCAGACGTCCCAGGGTGTGTCCACTTGCATCCGCCATACCGACGAAAACATCTCCATGTTTTGCATCATGTGCAAGATCCCAGTCTGTTACCAGTGCTTGGAGGATGGCAAGCACCAGAACCACGATGTCAAGGCACTGGGGGCGATGTGCAAGATGCATAAGGTGGGAGACGAATTTTCGGTCCATTGATTTTCATTATCCACTCATTTATGCGATACCACGTCCTAATATCACCAGTCTGTATAGGTAAAGACTGACATGGTGACACAGTCTGATGGCGAGCTCCCTCCTGAGGGTTTGGGCAGAAGCTGGTGATGCTGGATTAGATTGAGATTCAGCATCAGTACCAGTCTCCTAGTTCGAAACCGTCCCCGTGCATGGGTCATTATGTGTGTCACTGTGTGGTAAATGTGCATTTTTTTTGAGGGGTAAGGGTAAGGGTAAGAGGCACTGTGATGTCTATGGCCCTTCTACGGTCTCGAATTGAAACGGAACCATCTGCACTTGGTGCCTTCTCCTTCAGGAGGAAGCTGCACCGGCACATCGCCATGGCAACCTGATGACATCATTGCAGACAGCCAATTGCTAGGCTTGCATTGATCTCAGGGAAGCATATAAATGAGTGTATTTTGAGGGGATTTATCCGGATAACACCTGAAAGTATGGGTAAAAGGTCCATTTCAGGTATTCTGATGGCTTGAAAAATTTTGATGGTTGCTTTTGCCACTTCAATTCTAAATTGATGTTGTAATATACAATGTGTCAATATAATGACATTATAGAGTATGTTTAATATGACATCTTGTGACACCATTATTGTTAGTATTGTGTGAAGTTACTAACAGGTAAGACTTTAAGGTACTAGTGGCTTCTCATCTTCAATTATAATAGAAACCCACTGATCTAAAGGCTATACCATTGCTACAGATAGATGCCTTGTCATTACGTATATGTCATGTCCTAGCAGAGTTATAGTCTTCCTGATGGTAGTCATTAGATACGCTGTGCTGTTTAATGTAGGCCTGCATCAGTCTTTGCGACCCGCTGTTCAAGGTACCTCTACCTGATTGGTAAGTTGATACATAAACGGATAGTTTGTCTGAGAGTGTTGGGAGTTTATGTGTTGGCAAATTGCTCTGTCTGGTAGTTTTCTCACGTCTATGGCTGTTTAGTATGGATGTAGGCAGTTTGCAGTCTGGTTCCATCAGTGGCCCTTGTGCATTACTGGGATCAAGCTAAGATATGGCTGTAAAAGGCCATGCATCAGGCTTTGGTAGAACTGCTCATGCTGCCACCCACCCCAAACGTGTAAGAAATGCTGACTCAGCAACTTGTAATCCTTCATTGTTGTCTTTCCCATCTCTTACATTGAGGAAGATGGGGAATTTTGAGACACTGAATTTTAATGTTGATTGGATCTTTTATTCTTTTTCTCTCTCTTTTGTTTCCCTAGTTCCACAGTATGAAAATTTCGCTTATACAAGAGGTTTTCCCGGGTAAAATGGCCCAACTTGAATTATTGTTGCCGTTCATTGTCAGATAGTGGTTTTGTCCCTCAGTGCTTCTTGCATTATAACAGTATCATTACTCTCAGGCTGTGGTTTCGAAGACACAAAATAATTAGCAGATTATCGGTCATCACTTGGCTTTAGATAGAGAAGAAAAAAGTCTGGATTAACATATGAATGAAATTATTAGGTACGTCCAGTCAATGCAAAGTACCCCAAGGACTAACCAAGGAGGTTTTATATAGAAAACCTCCTTGGACCAACCATGACAAAGAGACAGACTTTCCTTCCTTCATTTATACAAATGGTTGTTGTACATCTTAGATCATAACAGGTTACATTTAGTGGAATCCAGCCTATCCCTCATGAATGCTTCTTTCTCCTTCAGGGGACAAAAAAAGGGATTCCCCTTTCACAGAGGAACAAATTGTACTTTAATCCTGGAGTAGCCCTTGTAGTAAGGCTTGCACTAATCTGATTTTGCCGAAGCATCGAATCAAGAATGAGGGTTTCTTTACTCTCCAAGCAGAGGAGGGGTTCCGGGAGGTTTTTGACGTGTTTTTGTCAGGCTTTCTATTTTGTCCCGTTTTTTTGTTCCCCAAAACCTTGGTTCAAAATAGAAAGCCCGACAAAAACGCCTAAAACTGTCAAAAACCAGTCGGACCCACTCCTCTGGTTGGAGAGTACTGCGATGCAATGTTTTGGTGATGACTACCCTAAACGCATGAGCTCAGTTTCCTGTCTATTGTTTAGATTTTTATGTTAATGATGTTACTGTTGTTTTTACTAAACAAGAAGAACAGTATTGTACACAGTAGCTTGGACACAACCGGGGTGATTGCACGCTGGTATTTGAAGAATTGATTGAACAAGCAAGGACCTCACATGGATAACACAAAACTGTTTGGTGTTTCATCCTGAGAATTCAACATTTTTTTCATCATATTGATTAATAGAATCTAGTCTTTCCAAGGAGGTTTAAATTAAACCTCCTAGGTCTTTCAAGTCATTTGAATAACTGACAAAAAGCAAAAAAGTTACCTTGTTACAACTTGACGTGATGTTACGATTCTCTTTACTAGCTAGTTCCCATGGTATACTGGTAATCCCATAATGACTGTGTAAACATTCCTAAGTTCTCAAGATCTCTTCTTAAGAGGACACATAGACTCTTTTAATCCCTACATTTGTACAAAGATCCTATAGGCATGTATTGTCTTATGAATTTTCGTTGAGGAAGAATGCGGGGCAAGCATGTCAGCTGGCTTGAAGACTAATGCATCCTAAGTACTATCTACTTCTCATTGAAGAAGACTTCTTTGCTGATTGATCCAAACAAAAACAAAATACTTGGAGTAACAGACAAGAAGTATTGCAGATCAGAACATGGCAGAAATTAATTAACAAAAGAATGTAGGACTGTCTGTTGAAGACTGTTTAGACAGAAGATGGCATCTGATGGGCCTTGGAAGTTGCATGCAATAAATAAATGAAACACCAGTCATTGCATCCAATGGTTAAATGGGTTTGAGGTATCCAGGTTACACTCACACTTCGGTCTGTTGGATACATGTTGTAATCTGTTGTGATTACTACTGTATTAACAGAGCTTGCATTGTCAACATTGAAAATTCGTGACACAGCATTTTTCCTCCGAGATTCGGTCTACCGTATTGTGATCGAGTACTATGTAGAGTAGACTAAGACAGTGTTCTCTGTGTGGATGTTGCCATGACAGGGCTAACGTTGTATGTGTTCTGGTGCTTGTGAAAGGAGCATGGCTGAATGGTGTGCTGCACACCTACAAATTTGTGACACAGGGGTCAGCGGCAATCCTTTTCTGTTCCAGATGACCTCATTTCGGTACAGCTGTTATCAGCGGAGATGGCAGCATGCATGATGTCATGTTAGTTCTTACCATGGGAATATACTACAGATGACACATAATACAGTCTAGCTGACATAACCTTTCAACCGTTACAAAGTATCATGGATAAATGTGCCGATACTTACCTACTGAAATCTTCATTTTGTTCCTTACATGTATGTGTCTCTGATACATGAATATGCTGCTTCTGTAAGTTGTTTTCCCCACGTTTGCTATCTACAGTTATTGCTTTGTGGCCCAAATACCCAACTGATTATTAATGTTACTGGGTAACGAATTCTGTGCCCCTTCTAAATGAAATGTTTCACAGACGTGATGCCCCTTACAAAAGTACATTGTATTATGGTCTCTACTGTCTATTATTTTGTGTATTTTTGGTTATTCTCAAGGTACCAAACTGATATACTTTGCTTTGTTGGAAACCAGCAAATCATGAGTCCAAATTTTTCTTTATCATCAGTGGATTTTAGGTATCCAGGTTACACTAACACTGCAATGATGATTTCAAATTAAGGTTTGTTATTGGTGGTTGCATACTGTGCGAGATTAATCCTGGGATGTCTGTCCCAAAAGGTATCATCAGTCATCCATGGCTGCTGGGACAAGGAGGAGGTGTGGTGACATATTTCAGGTAGAAATCCCCCCATTGGATGCAGTGAAAAGAACAAATCCTGGTAAAGTCTGGCAGAAAAAAAGTCTCTGCTGTTGGACTGGTCCTGGGACATCTGCAGACAAAGCATTCTTTTGTACCTGTGAGAAACAGCATGCAAAGAGATACATGTACATCAGGATTAGCATACATAATTGTATTCATTATGAGTCATCCCTGGTTGAAAAACACAAACCATGGGTGGTTGTAATCCATGGAAGTCAGCCGATACAACAATGTGAAGATGATATAACAGACTTAGTCTGATTGAAAGGTTTGGACAGTGAATGATGAGCAAAACCACTTGTAAGTTTATGATGTGCGCTATGCTGTGGCGGAGATCTAAAAAAAATACAGCTTGATGGAGTCCATATAAGATCTTTATTGCCAAACTACGTGTCGAGTCTGACAGGTGGTAGTGTTTTACACCCTTGTTAATGACAAAATTAGGTGTTTCCGGTTATTATTATGCTGTTAACCCTGCATGAAACCATCAGGATTTATCATTTGCTAACCACCTTACCTTTTGAGACTGACTTGCTGTGTGGCTCTTGCTATAAAACATTGCATTTGATTAGAAGCTTTTTATGGAAGGCTGTTCTATTCCTGCATGTTCAGCATTCTGTTTTTTTAATTTGCAGAAACTTATCAAGTCCAAGTAGAAGACAAGTTAGACAACAAATCAAAGGTTTTCTACGGAAATAAGAAATCAGCTTGAATGTAATTTCCTATTAGAAAACCTTTGATCTGTCTTCCTGACAAACTTGTTCTACTTCCTCTAATTTTGTCCTGCAGATGGTTGGCCAATTTTTGGCAACTATTTATAGTCCATATCATAGGAAAAGGCTGCAACCTGAGATGCCATGACTTGTGGCAGATGGAGACACTACAGTCCAATGAGTGCTGTGGGAATAGGAAACCTTCTGTTGCAAGCATGACCAATCTGCATTATTCACTCTTTCCCTGCCTCCTGCCCCTTTTTACTTCAGACTCTATTGAATACAGCTGGGCTGTCCTCACTCAACCCTTCAGAATCTTCTATTCTTGCTTTTCCCACTGACAGAATAGAGACTGGTCTAGACACAATACATGTACAGAAGACACTCGACCGGACAAAGCCCTGTGTGCAGCCTGAACAGCAGGTGATTGCATCCCGTTCTGATGGAAAGTTTTCCTCAGGAAAAATTGGTCTTGTAAAGTTGTCCCCACAGACCATCCAGGTTGCAGATAATGACTTCACCTGCTTTTACACCACCGCTAATTATTTGTCACTAATTGTTAGTTAAGGTGTGAAAACCTGTTCTTCAGTTAAGTTGTCCTCAAGCCCGATTAGAAACAGAATGAGGAGAACAAAAGGTCCCTTTCTTTGTATACATCACAATAGAGGGTCAGCAGGACCCTCTTTACTTGACATAACATTTATCATCTTCACCAATTGTTTCATTATTTCTTACAATTTGTTTGGATCTTTGAGTCTCATCCTTGCCTGTAGGATTGTCTGCTTGGTTTGTCTTGTTTTCTAGGCTACTATTAGTCTTATGGAGGTCTACTTTTAGGATTTGCATGTGTATATACTAGGGATTCATTCTACATCAATATCAGCAAGAAACATATATATGCTCCTTGGTTAAAAGTGGATGCATAAAGCTCTTCTACATACAAATCTTTGTTTGTCTCTTCATACTGTGTAGCAATTCTAGATGTTTGTTAGCTTGTGTGTGTGGCATTTCTGCAGGTGATGCCCATAGGCTGACGCCCTACAGGGATGGAAGTCTGAGGAGCATACAATGTAATTTGCCTGTCTCAGTGTGCAGTAGATGATTATAGTGGAAGTTGACCCATGCCTCCTACAGTGGTCATTAGCCTGACTCTTCCGAGTTGTACATCCGCTCTGCAATTCAAGCTGTCCATTTTCCTGATGTCTTTTCTGTGGCATTGGACTGTTTGATATTGATTATCTAAGCGTACAGGAAATAGGAAAGGCAAACTTCAAAAAGACCTGGGTAAGAATTTATGTGTCACGGTGGCCGAATGCTCTTATGTGTGAAGTTGTCCAGTAATGATGGTCAATTTTCTCCTTTTAGCTTATTGGAGCATGACCGGGCAATGGTCATTATGTGAAGGCTTTAGATGGTGAAATATTGCTGGTGAGTCAAAATGTCTCCTTCATGACCTATCTAGATTACCTAACCTACAAATCGGGACAGGTTATCTTCTCAATTGCCAGAGTTTGTCTTGTAAAACATCTTTATGTCGGCCATGTTGACACAGTAAAGCAGGTAAGCTCCATGTTGAGAGGTTTGATGTGATTTCCCCGAAACTGGAGTATGGGAAAATTTTTGACTGGCTGGGCAGTCAAGTAACAGTATCAGGATGGATTAAAGGATGTGAGGCTAGTCCTACAGCTTCATCTATTATCAGACACTGGCAGTCAGCTAACTGTTCTTATTGTACCTTTCACTGGGCTGGCCCAATGGCTTAGCTACATCATGATTATCACCGTGAGGCTGAATTGTGTGTATGCAGCATATGGTCTGGACACTTCTCCATTGAGAATTGGCATTCATAGGAGAACAAAATTGCAACGTTGTGCAGGGCTGTCTCCAGCTTTGATTTTTAGCTGACAAAAAGAAATTTTCATCAATTTCATGACATGAAGTTCAGTGTCTTGGACGGACAGGGTGAAATTTTTCTCCTTCCAACAAGCAAATCATCTGGGGCTGGAGATGCCGGTCCTATATACAGCGGTGACCTAGTGTCAAGGGTCAAATAATACTGCATAAATAGCTTATGATTAGGGGAAATTAGGAAGGACTCCCGCCGGGAAAATGAAGACAGAAATTGCACAAACACAATGGAAGAAGAAAGGGAACAGTTGTCTTTGGCTGCCTGAGGCTCACCCCTCTTGCAAGAGATGTGGCTTATGCAATTTTCTGTACCTGACAAATTGCAGCTCTATTTGAAAGAAGATAAGTATAAGGAAATATCGATATTTAGCTCCTTACTTCAAAGGACTGTACAGATTCAAGGAAACTATCTATGTAGGGAATCAGGTAATTGTTACGGTTCAAGCCAGACTAGATCAATAATGCCGATAAGAATACTACATTGACCTGCTTAAAGCAATTTTGTCTTCTTATTTTAATTGCTGAGTCAGTCACAAGATAGCCAAGATATTGATGTCGACATTACTATATAATCAAAAAGCCGATATGGCCATTCCCAAAAGACTCATTGCTTGGATATCCTGCCATAAGCAAGTCCAGGTGTAAAATATAAGTGTTAGGAAAGTTACATAATGAAACCTTAATTGTAAAATAGTACATACTTCATGGAACTTATAGCGCCACTTTATAATCAAATGTACTGCTACATGGTTTACACATGTGGTATGAGTTGTGTTGAAGACCTACATGTAATAAATCAAAGTTGGCCATTTTGGAATCAAGGTCAGACTCAAAATTAAAGGTCATGGCTTCTTGAGCATAACCATCAATCATGAGTTGTGGTCACATGTTCTGACCATCAACAAAGTTGAATTGAAATATTTAGTCATATATGAGTTGGGACTTAACTCCAGCATTTGTTACTCTCAGGGTTTTCTGCAAATAACAAAGCTGGACCACAGGAGGGTCAGCATAGGGGTCCTGACAGCACTTGACCCTGAATTCAGAAGAACCCCCTACGTGAAAATCCCCTATGTATTACGTTAAAATTAGGAAAGACAATTGCGCAAAATTTGGTCCCCTTACTACAAATTACGTGAATAAGACGGCTTTCCCTACTACTCACGGAAAATGAAAATAGGCTGCCTCCGCCTTACAGAAAAGAGCATGCAGACCCTCTCACAGGCCTGCTACCAGCAAAATTTCAGATTTCTGTTTATGAAAAATCCAACTACATTTTCGGAATGACATAGGTGTGTGCACCATGACTCATCAGCTGAACCATAGATTACATCAGTGTTGGTTGTGTCATCAGACATGTTTGGTGTCCCAAGGTTATCATAAACATAGCTGAAATGATAACAATTCATCTGGAATGGCTCGAAACTTTTTTCTCTTTAACTCCTAAAATCACATTGCACTCTGAGATACTTTTTGTGTATTCTAAAACCAATACTTCCGTCTAAAAGCTTATTGTAGCATAAATTTGCATGTTGTGTAAACATTGAAACTCCAAATAACCTGTCTACCTGTCCCACTTAGTACACCTTTGAGCACCTTTGTGGCCTTCTTCCTCAGAAACAGAAACAAAGGAAACAGAGATAAGACTGATCAGGTGTGAGTAGCATGGCATGGTTATCAAAGCAGACATCTACAAGTGAAATGGCCATAGGTCAGATCCCTAATTCAACCACCTGGCCAGACAGGGCACTGGCCGTAACTATGCAAAAGTAATAGATTCTACTATCATCCAGTCTATAAAATGTTTGTATCTTGTTGTTTTAGATAGAATTAGGCCATTCTTAATGCTGTTCAAGGATAACACAGTGAGAGGTCCATGTTTGAAGTCATGGCATGGAAACCAACCATCCATCTCCCTTTGATCTATGCCAGCTCTACCCAAACAGGGAAGATACAGCACAGAATGATTTCAGCATCAGGTTACTACATTTAATTCCACCTGGACCATCAAAGGCTTGTGGGTGTAGAAATCTCCTGTGATATTCCTAGTCGTTAGAGTCTGAGGTTCATCTGCCGCTTGTATGATTATTAGTTATTATTCGCCTGTACAAGCTCATTGATGGGATTATCTTGAACCAAAGGAAAATCCATAGACATGTGCAGTTTAGTATGCCCAGAATTTGTAACACTTCTGTGTAAATGTATAACATGAGTGGAAGACCAACATGTATTCCTATGAAGATTAGCATATACTTCAATGTAGGAGTGTTTTATTTCGCAAAACAGAGTTACAGACCCTGTGTCATTGATCTTTTTCCGTTTAGATATGTGTAAAGATTATTGCATTTTGTGTGCTGCATGGTCATGAATATATGATGTTCCTCTGTGGTCGCCCTGCACCATCTAATCAGCAAATATTGGCATGATTTCCGCATGACTGGAGCCGACCAAGCCCGTCCGCACACAGACACACAAGTGGTTAGGGATGAGTCAGATGGATGTGTCTGGGGTAGAGCGGCCACCTGCGCACATGTACATTTACCTAGTTTGTACATGCAGGAAAATCTGCCAATGGATTTCAAAGTTTACGGAGTTCTTATCATCGACTACAGATGATACAAGTAACAGTGATCCTGAGTTCCCTCGGTGCCTACATTTATCTAGTACTTAAAGTATTAAGAATTTTACAGATTAGAAAAAGATTAGGAATGCCTCAATAACCTAATGTAGTTGTAATCACTTATCTCCGAGCAGATGTAAGGAGCCGGCTCATTCTCTGTGTTTGACACCTGTTTTTACAACCTTGGTACTAGAAAATGTATCAATGTTGAGAAAATAGGCAGAAAATGAGCCGGATCCTTATATCTGCTTGGATATTAGTAATCACAGACTTCTAACATAGGAGACATAAGAGGTACCTTCTTTCAATCAAAAGTTTACAAATGAGGCTTTTGCTAAGTGAATTAGCTGCTATGTAATCATTCATTCATGAGGTCAAGGCTGACAGCTGATATGAATAAATTATGATGAAAATAATCCAGTGATGAAATGATCAGTTCATGCCACATCTAAGCTTCAAATTCAAACTATTGTGGGTAAAGTTTGTTTGATATGTGAACATGAAAACGTAAAATGTGTTGGAAGATTCTGATAAACACATTGCTTGAAGGAGCTGAACTGAGTTGTCAGGAAAGAGGCAACGATGTAGTTTTTCTCTTTTGTTGATTTAAGTCCAACTTGTGTTTTTGCTACATCCTACATGTCATACTGTACTTGCAATTCTTATTTCAATTTGTTACATATTCAGCCTAATCAAATCTTATGTGACATGTTTATGACCAAAATAGATGTCAGGGGACAGCAATTATTGGAGAAAGTTTTAGAATAATTTATTTATGCTTCATGCACCATTTGAGTGTAATGAGGCCCATTGAGAAATGCCACATCTGTCTCTACTGACCACACTGATCACCAGAAGTGTCCAAATGTCTGGGTCATTACTGATTAAATCTTGGTCATTAGTTAAGTATTGCTCTTCTTAATTAGATTTGTGGTGAGAACTGATACTAGTAATAGGCATGAAGTGGGGAAATTTTCCTCCTCACTGTCACTTACCACACCTTCTTTCAGATAACAGATTTGTCCTCGGAATGAAGATACTCTGGTCGGGTCAGGTCAAAATGAGTACCTCAGACTTTGGTTAGGGACGTTCTCTAGCCTCTACCAGTCTCCGCGGGTCGCTGGGAAAATAGTAGAAATTGGCCAAATAGAGTCAACTGTATGAAGGGAGTCGGCTATGGAGAGAGGGTCCAATAGGCAACTGCGGATGGGAATGTTGTCCTCCTTGGCCAAAGTCCCCCGGCAAATGTTCTCTCTATTTCCGACGCGGTTAGTCTGGTAGAGACTAGACATCCTCTAGGATAGGTAGTAAAGCCGAAGGTCCCACGTTTGATTAAGGAGAGCCACACCTCAAGCACATTTAAGAACCCACTGCACTTCTTGAAAAGAGTAGGGGTCCTTATAGGTGTAAGTAGATCAAACCAAACAGCCCAGTCTTATGCAGAGTGTGCTTACGGTGAAAAACCTCAGTGTGATTAGCCTAAAGGCGGTTAACTGGTCATGCATAACAAACAAACTAAGCTACCAGATAACTACCTTGGCTTGATTGTTAAACAAGATCAAGAAAAAATCAATAGTTCTTCAGGTAGAGAGAGAGTCCAGGTAGTGTTCATAGATTGCCCTCAGCTCATGTAAAGTATACATATATATGTTCTACCTGTATGTATGTAAGAACCAAGGAATTTGACTGCTGTAATTGGACTTGGCCACTTCTTGAACTTGAACTCTTGGTAAGAAATTGTCTTCCTCATAAGGCATCATGGAACTGAGCGAGGTGCAAGACTTGATATTATAGAGCAAATGTTTAAAGTTTTGTTTAAGTCTCACAACCACCTATAACCTAAAGAATCATCAACATATTACCAATGAAGTAGCTTGTCAGTGACAGAAAAGCACCATGTTAATCAAGGCTGTAACTTCATTTGGATGTGCAGGCTAGAGTCCGTTAAAAAAAACAACTAGCATATCATCCCTTACTGTTCTTTTTGGACGTATTTCATTTTATCTACTTGAAACCTACTGTAACAGTTATAAAAGAAATGCATTCACAAGAATACTGACTACTGTTTCTTGCGAGGTCCTGGTTTTCTCCTGGCTGGTCATTTGTGATGTAAGCGATTTCGTTCAGCTGTGTGAGCCATGTGGACAGTTCCATCCAGGGTCTGTTGTTCAGCCTCATCTGTATGCAGGAGGAAGGGACATGGGCTGATTGATCAGGAGGATGGAGAAGAAAGAGGGGCACAGCAAAGGGTGGTTCAGCCGATCAGCTGCCGATGGAACATGGAAAATCCCGTATTCCTATGGACTTTAAGTCATCCCGGTTACATTTATAGGTCATTGGAATACAGTAACAGTGGAGAAATTAGTGATGGAAATGTGTCATGCATATAGCTCTGTTAGCTTACAGTGAATATCAGGTTATATGTGCATACAAAATAGACTTCTGCTTGTAACTGTCTGAGAATGTAATGTGTTGTTAGTGAAAATGCCTCTTCAGTTATCTGTACTTATATAATTAAAGGATAGTGCTACCCAGAGGGACAGCTGTATCTGGTTTGTTTGTAGGTATAGGAAACACACCTTGTTCTATCCCAGGAGTGCTGTGGAAAGGTCTGTGTGATTACTGATGCCAGAGTCTGGGGAGCCCCATGACCACAGGGCACGGTCTGGTCAACATCAGGGCGCTGATGTCAGCCATGACCTAGTGGTTCAGACCTGTCATCTCCTGGCTTAATCATCCTTAGGGAGCTCATCATGCTGGCCAGTTTTCAACATGGTTGTTCACAGTGGCCTCCAGAGAAATGGGGGAGGTTAATTGTTTCTAAAGCATTTTGAAGCTGCCCCCATGTGCTGGGGGTCAGAAAAACAGTTTGATGCAAAAGAAACATGTTTTTCTGTGTTTCAGAGTCGATGGTTTGGTTTATAGACTCTCCCAGACTGTTTGTAAATAAAGATGGATTTCCTCTCCCTGATGACTGCTGAAATGGGGGATTTCCTGTGGTGGCCTGGGCCTCCTCTATACAAAACTGTGTTTGGGGAAGTCTTCTCATCATTCCATATACGGGGTAGTGATGTTACTGCATGCACACCAAGTAACTAAAAGCTGTTTGTTCTAGTCTTCCCTCCTTTTGACCACGCTCATGATGTCTCAACTCAAGATGAAGCGCAATGCTGGAAAAAATTACTGTATATACCTCACACCACCAACTAGACTTCCTAGAGAATGGTATTGTATGAAAAAAACACTACAGTAATGTTTTTTTGTCCGTTTCGTCCCAAAAAGATGTTTTGTATTTCTTTCTTTGACCTTGTGTGGCTTTAACACAACGCCTGAGGACATCAGGATTGAAAGTCATGCAATGGAACACGGAAAAGTTACAGCAGTGAAAAAGCATTTGATAATCTTTGCCCCTTGCAGCTGGCTCAGCCTCAGGTGTGCCGGGGAGTTGTCCTGTCTACCCTTGCTGCAGGGAGCAGGCCACTTCCATTACTGCCTCCAAATGACTTTCATCATGGGGGAGACAGATTAACGTTGGGTAACTTAAATTCGCGGGGTACTTAAATTCGGGATTTTTCGAAAACGGGGTGTTTAGGGATATGTGCTAGATGCAACATCAGTAATACCGCTAGAAATGCAAACTTGACAGACTAACGCATTCAGAACACTGTCTGAAAAGCTTTGATAACCATGCATTAGAAGTTGGCTACGTCAAAAACTCTCCGTCCCTTATTGTCACAGTCTGAGGGCTTCGTGGGAGAATTATATGTACATAGTTGTTCGCTGGTTTATAAGACAAATGTCACATCCGCTTCCTGTTAAACACAATTATTTACAGTACAACTTATTAGAATCTCTTTTGCTAACCTACAACTGGACTCTAAGTGTGATCAATCATCAAAACGCCTCTTTGTTGCTACAACCAATGCGGCTACGGCACTACGGTGAATTTTCCCGCCGCCATATTCGTTACCCAGAATCCTGCTATTCGGCAGACGACAAACGTTTGCGAGGAACACTTTTTTGTCTAAATGTTGTGTGTGATAGTGGACTGATGGCGATATTTTCCTCAAAGTTTGCTCTTAGGACAAGCAGAAACACATGGACATAGTAGTATTACCATTTCTACGGCATCCAGCTAACGCCCCGATGAATAATGTACAAATTTCCATGACGGTGGGGGTGAACTTTGAGTGACGTTCTACCGACTCAACACACGGGTTGTTCCCGAAGGCCTGATGCGTGCGGTACGGCCGTTTTTTCGTGCATTTTTTTACTTGGACACGTCTATATCCATAGCACTCTCCTCAAGCCAAGGATGGAACGAATAGCTGCTGTATAAAATGTGATTAGCGGTAAGATATTCAAGACGAATCTTCTCTCCCGAATTAATGTGCCCCCCTGTCCGACAACACCGCCATTGTGCGTGCGGCGGACGGTAGTTTCAAGTTGAAATATTATGGTGTCAGCACGACAAGAGACAAAATCTACCATATATATGATTAGTGCAAAGATAGTACATGATACTGACAGAATAATAGAAAAAAAGGATGGTTTATTGTTCTGCTAGATTGATTTCAGTGAACCATTATCGGAAAAATCCCGAATTTATGTTACCCAACGTTACATGCAGAGCTGTAGAATTGAACCTGGGAGTTAGGCCAGAAGATTTATTTTCCAGGCCAGACAAGGTGGCTGGGGAGATGATACCTGCAATCTTGCCTGTGCCTTGTAGGACTTTTAGACTCAGTCTGCTGCCATGGATTGTGGTCTGCCTAACATAGAGCTTTAAGGATAAAGTAGGTCCTAGCCCCCGAGCCAACTATCCTATAGATGACCGTGAATAGTGTCATCAGGTTGGTAAGTCACTGGATAACAAAGTGTTTTTGCCTAGCCAAAGTTTCGGTGTCTGTCACCTTCCTCAGGGCAATAATGACTGGTAGTTTTCGCTGCTGCAGTATGGAGAATGCAGTCCCAATAAATGGTTTTAAAAGCAACATCTAGATTATACTGGGTTTTTTATGTAAAGAATAATAAAGCCATCATATCTTTTCGCTGTCAAGTTTTGATTGTTCTCCAAAAGAAGGCTAAAAATGTGCTTAAATATCAGTTTAACTAAGATTCAAGAAGAATCAAGTACATCAATGTGAGGAGTATGTTATTTGTCTGTGAAGCCTTATACCCAGGCATAACCTTGCCTAATGTCCCAAAGGAAATAACGTGTCTATAAACCAGAGCCACTGAATTTGATAACGAGCCTTTCACTGCCAAAAGTTCATGGCATTCTCAATGCTCTGTTGCCACACTTATCCTGTAGTCAAATTCATTCAGTCTTTTAAAGTACAGCCTTTAAATTTTGGATAAGTAGCTTTGGCAGCAAGATAACCCTGAAGTGCAAAGATGATTAAATCCAATCAATTGACAATTGTAAGTCTTTAAGGAATAGAGCATCTTGACTTTCGGCCAATTTTGTAGGAGTGATCACAGACAGGTCTGCCTGTCAGTGCTGGATGACAGCAACTTCTGATTTCCACTTTGGAAGTTGATGTTTGTTTAGCTATCACTACCGGCAATGTTATACTTCCACTGTAGCTTGTTATATTGATCACTAGTGACTACAGTAATGGCGCATTGTGATGTGGTGAGCATGACGCTCAGGGCTGTCTCCAAAAGATTTCTTGCCGTCTAAGTAACTCGGTACTTCGATAATGTTTTTTTTGTGTCAGCGAGGGTCAGAGGCATGTAACTGTGGCGAAACTGTATTTTCATGTCATAAAGTTCAAATTTTTGTCCCTCTACAACTTAGTACAAGGACGGACAGCGTGACATTTTTGTCTGTCCTCACAAAGAAAAATCTCGGGACAGAGCCCTGATTCAGCCTCTTTCCTGCAGTGTAGAGGATTGCCATGTTCGTGGGGTGTCGACCTTGAGTTAATCTGATTAAAATGGGCATGGCAGCTTGCATTTTTTTGGAAGGTGCCAGTGGAAATGTTCCGAACAGACTTTTCTGAACATGCCCAGAGGCACATTCTGCCGTAGATATTTGTCGTCTGTTTGCTGGGTGTTCCCACACATTTCTATCCCTTCACCTGTACTGCAGGTCCTGGAGAAGAATCTTGAACGGCCCTCTATTTGTTAGTCTATGACTATGAGTTTTGTTCAGACAGGCTGGTAGCAATTGAGTTGCTCGGCATGTAGCCGCATACGCTATTCATGAACACAGCCTAGAATCCATTTCTTCTGTCAATGTATGGATGTCTATGCACAGGTAGTTGGTCTTGGTAGATGGAAATTCGACATGACTTCTTTTCATAAAATTTTGTGTATGTTTAGTAAATGAAGTTTGACATTTTTCATATGGTGTTGACATGTGTGCCCGATGAACCAGACCGATGTAGGAGTAACAAGATTGTCATGACACTGGGGTCAATGTCAAAGGACAGAATTCCTGGATAGCTAGAATTTGACATGTTTCTCTATTCCCTCTTAAATATTTCTTTATGTTGGCCAAAAGTAGTTGCAGAGCCATTTCAGCGGGCCACACAAGCTAGGCAAAAGCTCCAGCTGAACTGATTTATTAAGAACCATCTGCCATCCAGTCAGAAAAATTATCACACAAAGTGCTGAGGTGGGAAGGATGTCCATTTCAGTAATATGCAGGCTAGTACGTCTTCTGTCTTTTCACAAAAGGAAGCAGCAGGATTTAATTATACCTTCCAGTAGTCCTTTCCCCGGAGGAACTTCATCTCTCCCATAGAATCATTGAGATTTGCTGAAGGGTTAGAGGAAAATGGCATCTGAAGCACATTCTTGTCGGAAGTCCTCCCGCAGGAACTGACTTGTAATTTGGCCGCTGTGTACGAACCAACTGGAGACAGTGAATCAAGGTGATGGGAAAATAACCTTGGTCGTCCCTGGAGGTTTTATAGCTGACGAGCTCGGCAAGTTCTCATGAACAAGATCCTTGGGGTTGCTATATTGCCTAGAGCAAAATGAATACAACTTGATTAGGTCCGGACTCACCCAGGTTTTCCCCAGCTAATGATTACTGACAGGATTCTAGACAAGATGAAAAATGTTTCCGTGTATGGGGAAAGGTTCTCATTTCTGTTGTACTGTTTTTCCTTGCGCTAGAGATCACTTGCCATATAAGGCAATACAGTCAAACCTGTCTATAGCGGTCACTCAAGGGACTGGCCAAAACTGGCCGCTAAGGACAGGTGGCCGCTATGGAGAAAATGTTGATTAATTGACCACGAGTGACACATGTTTTCAGTACCCACTGAGATACATTTATTCACCGTACAGTACACATGTAAACATTACATAGGTAAGGCACATTTTAGAAATTCGATTGTTGTTCTTTTACTTCTATTATGGGCTTGAAAAAAGAATAATTGTATCTGCCAACTCCAAAATCCATGGTTTGCTCAAGGAGGTTATATAACCTCCTTGGTTTGCTCGAGCTTCATGTCTGAACAGACCAGCATCGCCATACTCAACTCTTGATCCTTCGCGACTGCTTCGCTGCCGGCACACGCGTCACCAACGAGTTTTAATCATATGAAACAAAGTTCTTCGCAGCAAAATGCCCCCTAGTTAGTATAGAACAAAATATATGATGCTCAGTTGCCACTTACTGTTCGTTTTCGACCGTTTTCAAGCATAAAATCGTGGCGACAATTTTCCTAATCTGTTGTTGTTTGCTTGTCATGATCGGCTTCTACCATTATGCTAATAGGGTAATGAGAGGAAGGTCGCTCTTTTGAGGCCTTTTTTCTTTTCAGAAAATTGCAACAGCCCAAATTTTACAATATAGTAATGTTATGCATATTTAGTTTGAAGCTTTTGGTTCAGTAATTATCCTCAGTGATAGTTTGCAGCAAAATAGATTTAACACATTATACCTCCGCAACAGTGGTGTCTTCCGATGACCTTTATGCTGCTCCGCCATTTTGGGCACATTTTCGGATGAATTCCCGGGGAAAACGGAAATATTGGGCCGACATTGAAATAATTCGCCAACTTAGCGCATCAGATACATGTGCGGGTTGTATTTTCCAAAAACTACCATAATCTTTGTCCAATCCAAATGCACAGAAATGGTCAAATATTCTACGATGTACAAACGCAAGCCATGTGAAGAAATACTTGATTTCGCGCGCGTCAAACCATGGATAATCTAACGAAGATAAAACATTCTTGTTTTCTTTATTATTATCCTGTCAAGTTGAGTTCACATAAACTTGATAACTGCATTAAAAAATGAAGATTTTGAACCCGGCGTGCGGTGGCGATGCGGCTTCCACCGGCGCACATTGGCCGTTATCGGCAGTGTTACTGTACTCGCGGGACCGAAAATCGTCTGGCCGCGACCGCGTTGGACAGGTGGCCGCTATAGCCTAATTCTTAATGCTTATATCAATGGGAAAAATCCAAGGGACCGACAAAAAGTGACCACTATGGGCAGGTGGCCGCTATGCAAAGGTGACCGCTAATACAGGTTTGACTGTATTTCATATGAAGATACATTTGAGGCATTACGGACAGATACACTGACAAATTTTACGGACTAAACATATGTGACAGGTGAGATGCCAATAAGTCTGAAATCCAAATTTAGACGAAGAAAAATCACAGTGTAGGATTGAGATCTGAAATTCCAATGCAATAAAAGACATGTCCTTGCTCCAATTTTATGTCAAAATGGAAATGTTTACTGTAAGGGCATTAAACAGCCATTCTATATCTTCTACTGTTGTTTTATGGGCTGGATGTTGGCTTCATTTTGCGCCACCTTAGCATGTTAACAGCATTTATGAGTGGGCAATGTAATATTGCAGTATACAGTTGCAAATTGAAGCTGACATATGATTAAAAGCATGAAGGGTTTCACGGTTACATAAAGGTCCCATCTGCCCACCTGCCACATTTCCGCTGTTTTGAGCCACGAAACCTGGTCTGAACCAGATTTTTCTTCAATGCACCGGTAATTAGAAATCTTATATTGGAAATCTGGAAGATCAAACAGAGCGGCTTCCTGCCTCTCCTCTTTGATTTCTGCAGTGGTAATGGTTACCCATGGTAACGAACGTAGGCACAGAGCTACGCTTTTCATCCCCACTTTCGCTGCAATTTTGGAGTAGGTTAGTTTGATGCACATGTGATAAGCTGGATAAATTTGATAAACCCCTTTTCACTGGAGGCTGCAGATGTGTTGTTATCCCAACTGGCTGTTTCAATACCTGATTTATGATACTCGGTGATATCAATCAGCTTAGGCCAGTGAGAAAGCAGGCTGAAGTAGATTTTGCGTTTCCATTACGGATTTTCGGTTTTAGCTCTTTTTTTTTATCTGAGTGCCAGCAAGCATTGTGATTCTGTACTGTGATTTTTTACTTCTGAGAATTTCAGTTTTGTGATATCAATTCATAACATATTACATGACCACAATTCATTTTAATTTCTAGAGAAATCTTCTAATACATCTGTAGCACATTTTTTTACGTGTCTTTAACATTTGAATTTTGATATGCTTCTTGTCGTATATAAGACAAAGCTTCAAAAACAAGAGATGTGACGGTGCAGCCGTTTGGAAGCTGACCCACCTTTTTAATGCACTCGGGTGCTCAGGTGGTAGGAGCCTGGGGATATTTCATTATACGGGAGTGCATCAACAGTACAAACATAAAACCAGGCATAATGGTCCAACAATAAATATCCGATGAGAAGTGAGCCCAACTTTCTGGGTTACGTGACGGTAAAATTCTGCATGTTATGGAAAAGAATCACAATGTCATTTTCTGCACAGGTTTAAACAGTTTTTCTCCTAATTGTCCTGTGAACAATCTGAATTAAGGTTTGATATCCGACGAAGGGTGTACTCAGCTTCCTAGGTTAAATATCTTAATGTAATGGAAAAAACAATCATATAGCCATAGTTTGTTATTTTCTACACAGATATGAAAAGGTTTTCCCCCAGTTGTGCTTTGAACAGCCCGATTTAAGATTCAACCCTCTTGATTGGAGGTTATGTACGGTATTTTATCACTATTGATTAGATAGTAAATTAGGACTGTTCCAAAGGAGACGGATAGACGGTGGGATCTAAGATGTTGACTATTTTGCATTTATGGAATAAACAATGCTGAAGACAAGATGGAATAACATTAGGAATGTGTATAGATCTATGCTTTGGCCTTTGAAAGAAAAATTGTATTTCCATTTACCTGACAGGCCCCAGAGAAAATCTGCCAGCCCTAGCCTTTTTTTTGGGTCGACTGATGGCAAGGGACATTACATTTTCTATTTGACATCTGAGTGATGAAAGCATAATAGCTTTCCGACATGTTCTCCACATTTCTGTTGCAATAGAAATCTGTGCCTGTAAGTGTCCAATGCTTATATTTGTATAATTGAAATATGATGTTGAAAATATCTGATGCATTTCAGTTTTACATTCATTTGTTAAACTGTTTAATTTATCGGATTAATCCAGCCGAAAAAATAGAGAATCCCTACCTACCAACCCTAGTTTTTTTCAGGACGGTTATCAGGAACAAAGCAGTAATTTTCCCAGGCCTTAGGATGTGCTTGCAATTAAGAATCGTACTTCAGTTAAACAGGTTTACAGTCTCATTTGTAATTCAAAAGTTTTCCCTACAGGCAAAATATATTTGGGAGGCATATTTTGAAATTGTTTTGGTGTCAATTTTCTGCTAGATGTGGAATCAGTATTAATCTGAGAAAGTTTGTGGGATATGATTTCATTTATCATCATCTTAATCCGGAACTCCAATGAGGTATACTAGACATATCATTAATTAACAGATCAAATTATCTTCAATTGATCAATCTTAAATCTAATGGCCTATACAATACTAACACTACATGTAACATTTCATAGAATTAGTATTAACTTTTAAAATATCGCATTTGGGGTCAGCTATGACAAAAGCCAGTTTGTTAGTGATTCAGTCTTAAGGCATTAAGAAAGTAAGGTTAACGGTACCATGTGTTCATATTTATTATTAACGGAATTATTAGTTTATTATTGTAATGTTGTTGTTGTGTTTTCAGAATCATTAGTTCATTATTGACTTTGTTTTGTTTTGAGGTGTGACACTTTGGATGAAAAACAATTGTACAAATAATTGCCATAAATTCTAATTAGAGCTTTTGTTTACAAAGATTTCAATAATTGATAACTGCTCATTATTCATGACAATTTGACAGATTTTAATGACTCCTTGGTGACGTCTGTACATGTCATTAGTGGATGCAACCCAGGTTTGGAAATAAAAAGCACAGTCTGCATTTGCATCAAAAGCACAGTAGATGGGAATCTACAAATCAAGTTACAGGAACATGTCGGTTTCGCTTCTTTCACAGGGAAACAAGAGTTCTACGACCTCATACCTTCGCGAAATGATTTTGACCTTTATGACTGACGTATTAGGAGTGTTTTTCATCAATCAAAAATCATACCAGTTGATCCTCCTCACCCAAATAACATAAGTTGTCCAAACCTCCTTATTATGATTATGAGCTTAACAAAGAAGGTTATGCTAACATTTTTCATCAATAATGCAAATAAGCTCCTTATTAGCATAATTTGATTCAATGGTGTTCACATTCACACAACTTCTAAATGCTACAAGTATGAAATTGCCGTTATTTACTAGTATGGAATGAAAGTAGTTTCTCATGAATTATGCAAATTAGGCCTACATTTGCATAATTTCTATCTATTGACATTCCTCTCTTCCTCAGTTACAAATGTCACATATTTGAATAGTCATATCATGGAACACAGCAGGTTTTTAAAATTGCCTCATTAATTATAATCTGATTTGCATAATTATCATCCAATCATACAAAGCATCACATAAGCTATCTACATACCAAAAATCATGACCATCCATCAAGCCCATCTCGAGTTATATTATTTTCTCATTAATTATGTAAATGAGGTTCTCATTTGCATAGCTGATATCTATTAATATTTCTCTCTTCCTCAGTTACATATGTCACATGTTTGCGAGTCCTATCATGGAAATTGATGAATGTATAAACTTTCCTCATTAATTATGCAAATTAGTTACTGATTTGCATAATAAGTATCCAATCATGTACATCATCGCTCAAGCTATGTACATGCAAAAAATCATGACCTTCCATCAAGCCCTTCTTGAGTTATTCCCTTTCAAAGTCTGAAGCAAAACCTACCCCTGCAGTTCCAAAAAAGTTGCTAGGGGGCCCAAACCTATACCACTTACTCTCTGCCCAACGAGCTATCTACCACTCAAAAATCAGTTCCATAGCATGTCCACAACACGAGATATCATAACATGAAGTTCCGCTGCAGTACCGTAACAAGCCGATAGGGGGCCCAAAATCTAATCATTTTCAGGTTTCATCGAGACCTACCAACATACCAAATACCAAGACAATCCTTCCAAGAATTCTCGACTTATCGTGTTCACTAACAGACACACTGACATCCTCGGTATTCCCATGCTGTCTCCAACAATACTATTCCTTTATTGGCTTTACGGCCATACAAGTTGCGTAATATAACATGTAAACCAACACATTGCGCTCAGAGGGGACTTATGTCACGAACCCTACTTTGCCACAGAAGGGACTTAGAGACTGTCAACGGCTTCTTTATATAAACGTTTTCTTTTCAAATGTCAGTGTAGCGTCTTATTTTCCCGTTCACTTCGTAAAGTCATAGCGATATTCATCGATTTCTTACCAGTGACGCCAGGATAATTCTCACAATGCCGTTAAAGCCTTTAGGGCATGCCCCAGCGCAACCTTGGTCTTCCTGTCAATCGCCTCTTCCTTCTTAGATATAACATGGTTAACTCACCTACCCTGAACAACGTCCTTTTCCCATACTGTGACACACGAGTACTGCTGGTTCTCCCCGAGGTAAGGCAGTGTATATCCAATTTTGGTCTCCCCCCGCCCAATTCCACACCACTTTCTCCTAATACCTTTTCCCTACCCCTTCCGACATCTGACTTTTGCCTCGTCCACCACATTCCACACCAATGAATACAGCTGGCTGATAGCCAATTTTTCCCAATAACTGACGTCTCCCGCCTGACCCCTCATGACCAACTTTGCCCCCCATCTGTGACCCCATCAATATCCCCTGAAACAATACACCCCACACGTCCCAACCAGAACGCATAGTAAAGCATACAATTGAACACATTTTTACACTTTTCTCGTTAATTATGCAAAACACTTTGCCCAAAATCTAATCATCTTGAGATTTGACACATACACACCGACACACCAACTACGACAACAAACCATCCAGGCGTTCTCGACTTATTCTGTTCACTAACAGACACACAGACAAGCACCGTCGCATAACCTTCTCGACGAAACCATTCGTCGCGAAGGTAACTAGCTATTCAGTAGACATGTACAGTACATGTAGACATAGTACATGTAGGCAAGATCACTGCTATCCTGCCTCTGTTTTGTTAAGTTCCTTAGTTTGAATATACACATGAAAATGTAATATACAAATGTATATTGAAAGCATATTCATCACTTGGAAGGTTTTTGTGTGAAAATGTTGAATCAGCATTGATTCAGATTTGAGTCATACAATGTACTATTATGTAGTTGGTATTTTTCTTAAGTATAGTGTTTTTTGTGTGAAAATTGTTTTCATCAATAACGGGGCAGTGCCAAGAAGTAAAGTGGAAAATGATAAATACAACAGCATAATGTGGAGGTATCATAATAATACATATATCATATTTTGCTACCTCTACCAATAATATTCAGGTTTGTTCTTATCACAAATATTGGACACTATGCATAAAAATGGCCATTTGCCACACCCTGTTTCCCTCGGTAGCTTTCTGCTTGACACATAAACTGGAGATTACTGTTCTTATGATGGCATATTCATGGAGCAATAAACCAATATCATTTCTCCTTTGTGACATTATGGCAGGTTAGGAGAGTCATAAGTCAGGCTCATATTCGTTGTCCTTGCTTCCGTGGTGCAGCTTTATAAGGTTTGGAAGTGTTATGGGAAATAACGGAGGATCTCATTTATTCTTTAAGACTTCAAAAGTCAAGTTAGCGGAATATTTGTAGGCAATTTCGGCTTGATTTGTGAATATAAAATAACCATATGGAGGGATCAATGATTATGATTTGTACGGCAGTTCCAGCATGCTCTATTTGGCGTGCTGAATAGGCACTTAAATCCAGTTGCTGTGATGGGGAACACTGGAAATTCAATATTTGGTTGAAGTTGAATGTCATTGGGTAGAACCCAAGTGTGCGACCTTTGCCCCTGCAGGAGTGTGATGAGTACTGCCCTGTACAAGTACAGGGAGGAAGGTTTGCAGTGATGTACAGTAATATTGATTATTCCATGGATCAACTGCTGCCTTGCTCTACTGTGCATAATCCTCCCACCTGAATTTATATTTTCTGACTAAACCAAGTTGCCCTGCTATGTTTCTAAAAAAAGTACAGCTTTGCTTTTCTCCCTCAGAAATTATTGATTAAACCATATTTCTAGTTCGTAAATCACAAGTGTCATGCATATTTTGTGGGAAATTTGGTGTAACATAAATTTCTGAGCATCAAAGTCTTTGTAATGTTGTTTTATCATTGTAACAGAATTTTGATGAATTATGACACTCATTAAATTGGGTCCAAGTGAACAATCAACAACAACACTAATTGTAATGATCTAACAAGCTGATTTTAATGATGAAATATCACAAGAGTATTATAATAGCTCTTCCTTGTCCATTTCTCTTATGAGTTACGGAGATCATTCAATTTTTTCTTAGTTGAAGGCAGGTTTTTCAACCATATGGTATCATTTGTGATGACATTGTGTTCATCCCACATCATGTCTTCCAATCCCTCTAAGGTCATTCTGACTTTGACTTTCAAATTTGACAGTCGTGTTTGATGATGAGTTGTGCGACTTGGAGACATGGTTTGTAGCAGTAGTAGAGGCAAGATTTCGTATTTATAGCTGCCTCCTCTGTGATGACGGCACTCCCCTTGATCAGTTGTGACCTTTAGCTTTGCAAGGGGTAATTTACAGTTCTGCTGGTAGCAGTTGCCATCAGGTTAAGGTAAATAACAGGTAAGGTAATAAAGCAAAGGGTTTTGGGGTGCCTATCTTAATAATTGGTTCCTTGTCAGAGTTGCCTAAACATAGTTGATGTTATTTGTAACAGAATGCTGTAGAGATTTATCTAAAAAGAAAAAAAGTCTTCTAGATGAAAAATACTACATTCATTAAACTGAAATAAAAGCAGTCCAACTTTGTTATGATAGCTGGTAAACACCCGGGTTTAAATGAGCTGGAAAATCATGTTTCTTTGATAACTGGCAAGAGTGAAGCAGTGTGTTGCAGTTACTATCATGATTCAATGTTAAATTGTATAGTGTTGAAGTAAGTTTTTTTTTTCATGTTCATCTATTTTAATATTCATATCAGGTATATTCATAATCGGTATCACCTTACAGGTAGCTTCCTGGCATATACTGCTACAAGGCTACCCGCATATACATGTATCACAGTATGTGTTCCATATAGTCAAGCAGTAGCAAATGAATTAAGATATTGTATTCATGCCTAAAGCCTGGAAGGAATTGATTTAGATTTCCACAGTCTCCCGAGGGTCCTCGGAATTCAATTATTCCAGAAGTCAATCTTCACACAGTTTTGGAGCCGAAAAGTCGCACACAAAAATTCAATCCTTCATCATCATAACTGAGAAGGCCATGTACTTTTCCATGACTGATCCTGGAAATGTAATAGAAATATCAGGCACTGGGTTGAATACAGAAAAGATTTGCTAATGTTCCATCTAGACTAATTTAGACCAAAGTATAGGATTAATAAAAAAGCTTTTGAAATCCTGTACTCATTCTTTGCTTGAAGGGTGGTTGCATTAAATCCTTAAAGTTGCATCTGAGTCTCAAAAGTCAGAGAAAGACCATTAGTGAGTAGTTGTACTCTTCCAAGGGGGTAGCCCTGACTAAATGGATTGAGGGAATCCTTTACATGTAGCTCCCTTGCAGTGTTTTGGTGCTTTGTGGGAGCCAAATCCTTACAGATCCCTATCATCTCTACTTGAGCAGACACAGCTGTTATGGCAGGTGTTATTTTTAACTTTCAAAGTGTTACTGTAAGGGGATCAGTTTCAAGTAAGACAAAATTCAAAACTTAGATTTGAAGAGTTTTATTTTCCAGTAGGGATGAAACTAAGCTCCATAACATGGCATTGAAAAGCTGAATTATTGTGACTTTTCTCTGGCTTAGCTTGGAGGTGTACTCGAAGTTGAAACTTGTTCATAAAATTTTTCTGATTTATGTAGAGAATGTAGATGTACCACATCTAATCTTCATTCTATCCTGCATTTTCTAGATTTATTGAATCGTTGGATGTTTACACAGGTGGTGTTACAAAGTCAGGAAATGTACATGTTGACCGGCCTGAGGGTAGAGTAGATAGGTGTTGAATTAACAGGTACTTGCTATAGGTTAATTATAGTAATTAGCTACCCTTGAGATGGGATACATCGTATACCTGGCCTGCTGGTATTAAATGTTTCCTTTGTTGCAGTACGTCTTGAGAATCAAATTTATGGGCAATAGACAGAAGTGATGAAACTTTGAGAAGAGAAAATTACTTAGTCTTGTATGTGCAGTTGGCCACTAAATGTATCAAGTTGGCCTTTTTTGTGTATGCTGATTTTGCATACATAAGTTATGCATGTGTAAAATACCAAGAGGCTGGTAACACTTAATTCATACATTGTTAAAGTAAGGTACGGTAAAGTGTGAGATTTTGTACCTCTCCTGTATACCACCCACAAATGATTGTGCAACGATGAGCAGAACGCTGAGTCAGCAATTGCTATTAGGGTTTGCTGTGATAGACCATACTGTAAATCTTATAATATTTACGGTGTTTTTTTGTTTTCATCGCAAAGTCATCACACTGCAAACAATACAGATTTTCTGTCAGCAATGCATTCTATGTCCCCATCGCGCCGATCCTTTCACCCCCTCCCGCGAGATGAAGTCCCCTCAAACCTGAACGTATGTACAGTACCCAGACATGGCCTCCAGCCATTCTTCCAGGGTAGACTGAGTAATGACTGATAATATATGGACTGGAAACGACCATTCCCATTCTGCATTCGTCACTCTGACACGCCGAAATTTCCCTCCTTCCACGGCCTGGCGTCCAATTCCCCACACCTGTCGATCAGGTGAATCGTAAAATGATGCAACACTCAGCCATCTGTAAACCAATGGGACAGACAGATTTTACAGTCTACGTGGCACTGAGTAGATGTACACCCCCACAAATGTGCCTTGTCATCACTCGGCAGTTTTTCAAAGGTTTATGTGCTCTTGCACTTGGAAGAATAAACTGTAGGATCATGTGGGTATTTTCTTTGTCTCCCAGTGATGTTTTGATAGTGATGGCATCTGAGTGATATGTCAACTTCCTTAATATTCTTGTCAGAGGAAAAACATATAACAGTCTTGCATGATTTTTGAAGGAAGTTGAAGGCCTCAGGATTTTTCCAAGGTTTTGTCTCAAGAAGATATATTTTATTTGCTCGAGTGCCTACAAGATGGTACCCTGCTCTCATCATGTACACCTTGTATTTGACTACATTGTAGTAACTTGTTTCATGGATATTGTTGGTGACGTGTTATAATTACCTTCCCCAAGAAGGTTGTGTTTTGGGGGCTTTGTGTTAACTTTGTAGTTTGTGCAAATGATAACCTTATTTGCATAATCAATGAGAGACCTTTGTGAATATGTAAGTTGTAAAGGTTAACATCTTTTGGCGAAGGTATGAGGTTGCGGAACTCTAGTTTGCATTTTTTTTTCAGGTCATACATGTATCTTGATCCCACATCCATGGCGTTGCAATAAGGAGATAAGAATGACTCAGCATCTTCCGCAAAACGATGAATATGGTAACAGTTTTTGACAGCGTGTTCTAAAAGTGTTGTTCCTGTCGTTCCCTACAGGCGGAGCTGTCCCACAACATCAGCACCCTGTCAGACAAGGCCAGAGAGGGCAAGAACTTCCTGAGCAACCTGAGAGAGATGCTGGACCAGGTCCAGGTAGAGTATCCCATTCCATAGTCTTCTTGTGTTATACTAGCCTGGATGCCATAGCCAGCTTGTTAGCTTTTGTCCGCTCCCACTGATGGCTACCCTGTCGGCAGAGTCCTGATCAGTGGGAGCGGACTAAAGCTAACAGTAACAAGCTGGCATTCAGGCATACAGGTTAGTGTCGCACAGGGAAATCAGTCAATGCTTGATAGTGCCTTAACAAGGATACTGCTTAACAAGAATACTAGTTTTAAAGTAGGTAGTAATAATTATTATGACATCTAATCCTGACTGCAATGCCATCAATATATTTCATATACATTTAGTTAGATGAACATGATGTATGTTCTTCCTTGGGTCCAGACACTCAGTTACGTATCAAAACACTTTGTTGGATGAGCAGTGCCTCATCAGTTTGAAGACTGTAGACAGCCAGCAGCCACTTGTAGAAGCAGCAGCTCAGGCCCTCACAGCATTAGTTGGAATGAAATGAGGACTCTGGGCCAACCATTACCTATGGTGTTCAACGTGATCTAGTACTGGTCATTGGAAGGGTTTAGGTCACCCATTACAAGCTCATGGATGGCAGAAGTTAATGGGTTCTGTTAGGGGCTGGCCAGCTGATTGGAGAGGGTGTTATATCATCGTATTAGTGGTGGAAGAAATAGAAGCGTTCATCTGTCTTGGTCAGAAGTAATTCAGATTTGCCACTTGTCGTCTCCATAGACTTTTTGCCTGCGGATCCTGTGCGTTGGTCATGACCATCATGGCATACATGTTAGTCAGATGGAATTAGTCTTGAAGCGCCAGTGTTAGAATGAAGCGTCAGGCTCTCAGTTGTTTTTAACGAATCTTGACAGTGCTGGTGTGCTGCAGCTCGCTGTATGCAAGTGGTGGTCGAAGCTGTATTGAAGGTTCTTTGGCATGAAGCCTCATTGGCATTCTGCTCCCATAGGCAGATGCTTTCCCGTGCGGGTTCAGATTCAAATAGCTGGGTGGGGTTGTAACGAAGGTTCGCCATAAATTATGCAACTTTGCTCTACCAGGTTTTATATTATGTGTAACACGAAGAGCATGCTAATCAGGAGGAACTGATAAATCCACAGATTGAGCATTGATTCATTCGGGTCAACATGGGCGACATCCCAGGGGACATCCGTAAGGATGACTTTGGATGGTTGATATTGGTTACCTGTTCATCAGATTCCATGGGCAGAGGAGTTTGGGAGGTATTTGGCTGGCTGACGTAACCGTGACGGACAGTTAAAATTACTTATTCTGGTACTGTCAACAATAGCCTTCTCATAAGATTACACTTTGTGCACCTACTGTAATAATGCAGATTGAGGGAATAACAAAGAGGAAACAAAACACTTGGCTAAATCTCGACCCACCCAAAAAATAAGCCTTCGATTTTTTTTATTATCTACTAATAGATTTCTAGACTGAAATCCAGCCCATTTTACCTCCTCTATCTCTTCCTTCAGAGCGGAGGTAAAACAGAGGAGGTAAAGCATTCATGGCTGGATTTGAATCTGGTGAGCTTCTCTATTATTGACACGCATGCAAATCATACATGATGGGCAAAGGAGTCTTCAGTAGTGTCCCTGCTGGGAATCAGAATGAACCTGCAGTAGGTGATACATACATGAGTATCACTTCTACTTACATGTACCCATGACATTTCAAGGGGCTCTGATTCTTGAGATACCATCAATAATTTCTTGCCTCGTGGATTGGATGCTGCAGGAGAGAATGTCAAATGTCACCCGCTGTTTACTAATCTATGTTCTCTCTTGCAAACATATTGAAATGGATGTGTTGGTGCAGATGGTATGAAGCTATTGCTTAACTTGAGTGAAGCGACAGAGAATTACTGGTAGTTAGCAAATGTTGGTAAGGTCACACCAATTTAGCAGGAAATCAGTGGAGTGGGCAGGTGAAATAAGGAGAAGAACAGGTATTTCTGTGATAGACCTCAAGTGCCTCCAAAGTACATGTACTATAATTCAAAAAAACTTTTTAGGCATAGATAAATCTGTTTATCAAACTCTTAACATAACAGCCTATTAAAGGTTAAAAAGATCTCTAAATGAAACTTAGAAAATCTAGAAGACGATTACTTTCTTCAACTGATGGTGTACTAAAATATGATCATTTTGTGTTGTTGACATGTGCCCAGAATGGTACGTATGATTTTTTTTCAAAATGAAGCAGGAGAATATGAGACCTAGAATACAGGAAATTCTGGCTCAGAAATCAAACACAGTAATATTATATGTCACTGAGGTGTTTTGTATGAAGGTGCAGCTGACTACTGAACTTGAGGCAAATTGATTGGTACACACTGCTCAGACTCAATCAATAGAAGGGTGCCAGTAGGACAGACGATAATATTACATGATGTGTGCGGAGAATACTAAGTAGGTCTGTGAGGAGACCTCGCATGAGGGGATTTAGATCATGTGATTAGTCTCTACGTTCTGAATTCAGGATTGGTCATAATGCTCATTTACTGGGTATAAACATTAGTCCTCATTAACAAGGTTAGAAGCATGTCTTACAGTAGAAAATGTTGAAGAACTTCATATCGCTAGACAATGTTGAACCCATCACTACCTGGCTGAAATATGTGCTCCAGGCCTGTTGTTTATATTTGTAGCCAAGTGGGTTGTTCTTGCAACCAGGATAGTCTTGACTTCAGCTCTATTTCTATACTGTAGCTAGACTATGGTAGCTAGAAAGTGAGCTGTTCAGCTGAAAACTTAATAAAGACATTCAAATTGTCAACAATTTCTGCTTTAGCTCCAGGATTTTATTGAAATCTTACTCAATTCAAACATGAACCCCACCCAGATCATATTGCTGCTGCATATAATGGCATTTATTAATAATCATAATCATAAAGCATTCTCCCTGCCATGAAAGCGGAGCAGCCTCCTACTTGCACAGTAATTAAATGGGTCATCACCTTTTCAAACAAAGAATGTAGTATGTGACCAGACTACTAATGGAATGCCATAAAAACTATACCTCTCCTCCTGTCTTGTTGGGCAGATCATATCAGATTTCAATTTAGATATGAGTCGTAGAGTTTACGTATCCACCGTAATCTAATGGAGGCTGCTTATCGAGGACTACCACGTCGTTGCAACGGTAATGCAGAATGTCCTTGGTATGACCTTTCAAGGAAGGAGCTTCATACATTAACAGTGATGGTTCTTTGATCTTAGGCAGTCATTGTTGAAACAACGAGGCAGTAAACCATTTTCTATTAGTTTTAATGGGAGTACCATGGAGGAAGCTGATTGGCATTAACGATGACTGTATTGGGAAACAATATGGAGAATTGGTGGTAACATTGAGCATCATTTTACCATAAGGACCTTGCTATTACTAGTAGCATACAGTGTTGCCTACATTCTGTCTCTCTTTAATAACATTTAGATGCTCTGCCTTTTGTCTTTACCCTCTCTCTTGTTCTAAGCTGCTTCTTTGTCTGAGAGCACACTCTTCTTACTTGACTTTCTTACTTACTATTCTTTCATCAATATATGGGTATCTGAAGTGTCCTGTCTCTTGTCTTCTCTCCCTCTGTCTGAGATTTGGGTCTTCCTTCCCACTGTGTCTGTCTCCTGTCCATCTCTACGAATGAGGTATTCTTTAGGTACTATCTCTTCTTGCCTTGTCCCAGGAGAACAGTGTGGACTTTGAAGCCAGTCTGGTGGCCCAGTGTGATGCCATCATTGAGGCCATTAACAGGAGGAAGGAGGAGCTGATGGAGCAGATCCAGCGGGAGAAGGAACACAAGCTCCGCATGATGAGGGAACAGGTGAGACGGGGTACGCTATGAGATTGGGGCAGGCTGAGGTAATGGGACACAAGGAACATGGTATAGTTTTAAGGTGAGGGCAGTATAATGGGATACGAGGAAGACAAGCTGCGGATGATGAGGGAACAGGTGAGACGGGGTACGCTATGAGATTGGGGCAGGCTGAGGTAATGGGACACAAGGCTCAGTCTTGAAGGTATAGTTTTAAGATGAGGGCAGTATAATGGGGTATTAGAAGCACAAGCTGCGCATGATGAGGGAACAGGTGAGTTAAAAGCTTGGGGCAGGCTGAGGTAATCTAATAGATGGGACACAAGGTCAATGTGATGAGGGAACAGGTAAGACAAGGTATGCCAAGAGCATGGTCCAGGCTGCAGTACATGTAAATAACTGCCTTGTTAATTTGATACAAGAACACAAGCTGTGCATGATGTCAGGGAACAGGTGAGACAAGGTATGCTATGAGATTGGGGCAGGCCGCAGGCTGATGTTATGAGAAACAACAGAAGGTACATATGATGAGGGAACAGGCAAGATAGGGTAGACAAAGAGCTTGGGGCAGGCTGTAATGATGGGATACTAGGAACTTGAGCTGCGCATGATGAGGGAACAAGCGAGATGGGGTAGACAAAGAGCTTGGGGCAGGCTGTAATAATGGGATACAAGGCTCAGCCTTGAAGGTATAGTTTTAAGGTGAGGGCAGTATAATGGGATACGAGGAAGACAAGCTGCGCATGATGAGGGAACAGGTGAGACGGGGTATGCTAGAAGCTTGGGGCAGACCAAGGTAATGGGATACAAGGAACACAAGGTATAGTTTTAAGATAAGGGCTGTATAATGGGATACTAGGAACACAAGCAGCGCATGATAAGGGAACGGGTGAGATGGAGTAGACAAAGAGCAGGCTATGGTAATAGAATATTAAGAACAGAAGGTGTGATATTATGTGAACTTTTATATTGATATTGTTTTCAGTGAATTCTGAATATGTTTGCTGACAGGTATATCATACTGCTTGTATTTACAAGATTTGTTGATTTGTGATCTGATTAAAGTGCAACCACTGAAATTCAGAAGTGAGCAACACCAACAGCTTTTGTAAGACCAAAGCTACATCCTTGTCCATCGTTTGTGGCTGTAAAACTGTTGCCTGACTCCCCAGATCAACGACCTGACCAACAAGCTGCGACAGACAACTGGGTTGCTGGAGTACGCGCTGGAGATCATGAAGGAGGAGGATGCCGCAGCATTCCTTCAGGTACTGAATATGTTCACAACGTTCTTACTGGTAACTGTTACCATTATGCTTAATGTCAAGAATGACAATCATTCAAGGCAAGATAATTTTTGCGAGATCAGACTTCTTTACACTGTGACAATTGTGATCACAGGTAAACAGAAAATAAACTGATAGGCACATAAGACACAAACATGTCCCACTTCTTTGATTGTAGATAGGTTATCTAAGTTTCAAAGAAGAAAATCTAAAATCTGTAGACTTTTCCTAAGATGCCAGCATGGTTTCACCCCTGTAAATGCTTATGCAACATAGATAGGGCAACACTCCTGAGTTTGAATTAATTCCAATCTGCGATGTGAATTCAAAAAAGAACAATCTTTTTGTCATTGTTGGACTTGTTAAGTCTAAATCTTTTGTTGTATATATGATGTTGGACTGTTTTTTTGATAAGATTCTCTCACTAGACAAGTAAATGATGACAGCAGCCATACTGTACAACAGGAGTGATAGGTGAAGAATTGTGCAATACCTCCTGTAATACAGGCAGGCTCTGCAAGCTGCCAGAGTCATGATTGGTTTTATGAGCCTTGGCATTGCCTTGTAAGCAATCAATGGACATTCTTTATAGATAGGCTATTCTAGGGTTCTGTAATGGTGGGCTCACCTGGTATGAATGACATCTCAATACCCTACACCAGACAGGTGTAATATCTTATAAGGAATGAGAAGGATTAATAACCATGGAAGTTTTGGTGAGTTAGTACAGTGTGTACTCCAAATGTCATGTCTCCGGTTTTCTCAAAGAAGTAATCATCTTACACTGCCTTTACCCAGAAGAACAGAAGCATGTCAGCTTTTTTATCAATACTGAAAATACCATACTGGATATTTGCATTGCTGGATTGTAAACTGTAAGAGCCTACATGTACATGTACGTTACATGGAGATCTTATGTTGGCCTCTGGCCCTGGATTGGAAACACATCGATGAACTGTATAGGCATTTTAAAAACTTTTTTTTCCCCTGGTATCACTCTAACATTCTGTTAGGCCCAGAGACGCTATTAATACAGACTGTAAGATGATGCATGCTGCTGAGGTGTTCGGGGATGAACGTAGGGAATGAGATTTGACCGAGTGATTGGTGATGAGATGAAGGGATAAGATTTGATCAATAGACCTGCGGAGATTGCCAACAGGGAGACACCTGCATGTGTACAGATGACCTCTGATGAGAGGGAGGTTGGCAGGTGCATGTTCAATTGGATCTCTAAGGAGAAGAAACTGAATATATAAGGAAAATTTTAGATCAGGATTAACAGACTTTGTATGGTCATGTAAGATCAATATCATTTTTAGGCCTTGACGTAAGAATATGTTGTCAGAGGTCATAGAAATACATCTGAAACAATGGTAATGGGTGAAATATTTCTATCATATTCTGTGCAGTTTTCACATAACAGCAAGTTTATCATGTGTAATGTGTAAATTTTGATTCAGAAACCATTCACTTAAAATTCAGAGGGCACGAAACTGTAAAGTCGTTGGACGTTCAAGGAGTGGCATGCGAGTGATGAGAGCTTACTGAGATGCTTGCACTACTTTGCTGGGACACCCCTGTCTGACTGTTATGGAATGCTGTGGTGGGAGCCATGCTCAGAATTTAAAGTTTCGGTTGTTGCAAAATGGATGTGCTGTGGATCGACGTACAAGGCTTCGGAAAATTGTCTCTCCACAGGACATGGCTGTACATATTGTATACAGCATACCTGTAGAAGAGAGGGAAAAAAGATGGGACAACTATAAGGCATCCTGCATGGTGCTGTGTTAAGATGATACCACTATAAGTACTCTTAAAAGGATAAGACTATTAAGAACTACCAGTTTATCAAAAAGCAACCTCCTTTAAAAGCAGTCTAATGGACAGATTACTGTAGAGACAGAGGCTTGGAGAGGGCAATTTGTTTCTGACGTCGGCGATGCTCTATTACAACCTCCTGCAGAATATTGTCTTTCTGACTTAGCTCTCGCTTTAGAATTCATAGCACAGCATTGACATCTCGCCCCCTGCTCGGGGATTGATAACAACAGCAGCAGGGCAGGGATCCAAAAAGTAAAATCAGAGATTCATCTGTCACAGCACCTCGGGGATTGTGTAGGCATGTTCAATGCATTGTGCCAGGTACTGAATATATCTCACCCTGCAAAGTATGGATATTGGTTGTACAGCCAATAATTAGACCTGCAGTCCTGGTGAAGCAAGTCAAAATCACATAATCATCTACCCAGAAGATCTTTGATAGTGACGGCTACAGTTCTTTTCAGTCTTCAACTTGAAGTCAACATCAGATTGGTTCAAACGAGAAATAATCTAATATATGCTTAATATATTATTTTCCACCATCAGGTTGGTTCGGATTGTAGTGAGAAAAAAAACAGTTTGTTGTAAGATGTGTAGTTGTTTCAAGCCAGATCCTCCCACTTCCGTCCCAGGTTGCGAATGGTCTGATAAAGAGAGTGTGCAGTGCTGAGATGCAGTGGCAGAAGGAGGTTCTCCTGGAGCCCCACGAGCCTCCCGAGTTTGAACTGCAGCTGAACAGCCAGCCTCTCTTCAAGGCCATCGAACAACTCAACTTTGTACACACTAAAGGTAAATATCGCAACTGTTTGTTGTTGTAAGATTTTAAGTTATCATGGATATAAGATGTCCAATGGTACAATTGCCCTGCACTTGAAGTCTTTACACATTTCATTTTTTTGTCAACTTAGCTTTCTCAGTACTTACTCAGCTATTACTTGTAGCAGTAATGAAGATAACATATAATATAGTATTGCATGCAGTCTTTGGGATTATAATAAAGGTCTTGTTGATAGTCTAATTGACATGCATGTGTACGGGAAAGAACTTACATTTAGTTATTGTAATTGTGTAAAGCACCAATGGTTGAGTTGTTCAACTTATGACAGGCAGCTCTCGTTTGTGTTTCTTTCCTTCTTTGGAAAAACATAAAGCATGCTTGTAGATATTTCTTAAGGCAGGTGTCTGTCAGCATGTCTGTTTTCTGTCTAAAGCTTGAAATGTTTTCCACACTTTTGTGACTAACCCATGTTAATTGTCTATTCACAACTTGTGGCCCGGACTTTCCCCAACATGGCCTTAAAGAAGTCATGTATTATCTTTGATAGACCGGATCTTTCAATTGGGCACACAATACGATCATTTTCCGAAAGGGCAGTCACTGTGGTCCAGAAAATGGCAAAATTATCCTACTCTGGCTATTTCAGTCAGTGTATTGTAGATGCGCACCTATGTATTCAATTACTGTGGTGGATTTAAATGCATTCTAACCAAGACAGGAGTGACTCATAAAGATGTTCCAAGACAGAATAAACACCATATTCAGCTGTTTTCACTGTGGAAATGTCCATGTTGGGGAGAGAGAGCCTTTTTTCTTTGAAAAGAGAAGAAGAACTGTCCTACTAACATCACATCGTATTGGTCTCTCTTCCTTTCTCCTGTGCACTCTGTACTGGCTTCTTGTGGTGTCATCTGGGCGTGGTATGTATCTGGTTTGTTGCTTCGACCTCTCTGTGGTGGACATGGTGCATTTGGTGACGCTTCTGCAACCTGTACCGCGGTTCCGTCTCTCCCGTGTGAACGTTATTGACTAGGCTCTGCACGTGTTGTCACAGTCCCCGGCCCGCCCATCTTCCTCCATGAGGAATGCACCGTACAGAACAACAGCATCACGGTGTCGTGGCAGCCGTCGCCACGCAGCTGGGTGGACGGGTACGTGCTGGAGTTGGATGATGGGAACCAGGGGCCGTTCAGAGTAAGCAAACATTTTCACATTATTTCACACGTTGAACCTTTAGGATAACATTGCCAATCTTTATCAATGGCACAGGCAAGTACATTTAAGATACTCTAGAATAGAATAAAGAGAATGAATATTCTAGAGCAAAGAGAACACTAGTAGCTACACAGTCACTCACACAGTACTATACTGAGTAAGCAAAAGGTTTTACATTATTTCTGTAAATAGTTTCATCTTGTTCTTAAAGTCACTGGATGACAATTTTTTTTATACACAACCAAGACTTAGTGTTTTTACCTAAGCCAGTGTTTTGATGACCTTCCTTAGGGTGATACTGACTGGTTCTACTTCACACTGCAGCTAGATGTAACTTGGTCATGTCTAAAGAACTTTGTTATCCTGTTTATGTCATTGACTTAGTTTTAGCAAATGAATGTCAACATTACTGTATATACCAGTAGGTTAATGGCATGATATGAAAAAAAAAAGTATATTATATAAACTTTCTTTTGCTAAGAGGTTTATTTTCCAGAGAGATAATATTAGCGTGTATATCATTTATCGATCAGTCATACTGTAAAACTGAAAGTGCCTATCAGCCAGAGAGAGATTCAGTTCTTCAAGGCATTTTTGAACACATTTGAAGCCTCTGGAGTAGATGGTAAGGCAATTTTGAAATCTCTCAGGTCAGAAAGTGGATACTAATGGAACATTACAAAAATAGATGCATTCATGTCCCAGACCCTCAGAAGACATGAAAGTTTCATGTGAGACAGCATAATTCCAGTCGGGTATGTTAGAATAACAGCCAAAGTTTCTAATGTAAACAGTGATTTTATCCAAGCCGATGTCTAAAGAAAGAAAAATGGAGACGAGGCATGTAGCTGTCAGGTTCAATGATAAGCCTCCTTGGAAATGTGAAAAGTGCAAAACACTCTAAAAGGTTGATCTGTCAGTTTCACTTGTGTTTGAAACAGCAGCTCTCGTGGCATTGCCTTATTCGGTCCCATCATGACTTGTACACATTCTGTTGCGGGAAGAATTCATAAAAATGTCTGCTAAATATCCTTGAATCATATCTATATCTGTATCTTATGTAAAAACCCTGTAATGAACCATGCCTCTATCAGACTTCACCTTAAGAAATGCACAGATTTTGAAAGATCAAAGACTTAAGTCTCCAAGCAGGGGTTAAGTACCGGCTTGTTTTGGACATCATTTTAGGCACTTTTATCAGGCTTTCTATTTTGTCAGGTTTTAAAAGAAAACCTGAAAAACTCCAAAGCCATATAAAAATGCCAAAATAAGCCGGAGCGTGACCTTTGCTTGGAGAGTACAAATTATGCTTCGCTCAGGGTTGTGTTCTTGCATGTGTCTAAATGTCATGTCTGTGGTTGGACAGCACTGATCCTCTAGATAGTAATCCTATCAACCTTGTGCAAGATTAGACCTGTGGAGGGCACAGCCCCAATTTGCCTGTAGGGGTAAACATCAAGACCATGTCAGCAACAAGGCACTTCCCATGGTGCTTACTTCACATTCCTGGTGATGAGTTTCACTCCTTTACTGCTGGTACAAATTGGGTTTGTGGTCAGCTTTAGCCTTGGTGGTGAACTTGAGGGAGAAATATTATTAGATAGCTATCTGTCTGGTTTAATGTTGTCAGCTAACTTTGCCACTGATAGAAATGGAAGGAGTGAACTTGTGGTCTTCAAATTTAGATTATCCACATGCAAAAGCTATCTAGCATGTCTTGAGTTCCCCATTGCTGTTAGTGTTATACAAGTATACCAAGTATACTTTAAAAATAGATAATAATGGATGAATACATTAAAATTAGTTAAGTTGCAGGACAGCTTGTCGAGTTCCTTTTCATATAAGGTCTGTCAATAACTGTGAATTACATAGTATTACTTTTCAGCTCACGTCTCTATGGAATACCTTTCTGAGTCTTGTCAACTGAATATATTGACATGGTCTTTTCCTGTTTGATGAGGAACCAAACTCAAATCTATTTGACATGGGCTGCAAGGTCTGCATGTAGTATTAGCGGAGGAAATTGCACCTCTGTGATGTTCAATGTCCTTAAAAGATCATACCTTAGAAGTGATGGCGTGGTAATTGATGCCCTTTAAGACATCGTCGTCACCATCTTGAGTGACCTTTGGAAGAAAACGAGAAGGAATGGTACATAAGAGAAGATCGATGTGGCCCTCTGGGAACATTACCGCCGTCTAAGGAGGTGTGAAAGGCTCAGAAGTAGAGTCTTAAATTACCCCATGAAGGCATCACTTGGTGCAGCAACAGCTCGTAAATGTTTCATGTTGCTTGACTGTACAGTCAAACCTGTCTATAGCGGTCACTCAAGGGACTGGCCAAAACTGGCCGCTAAGGACAGGTGGCCGCTATGGAGAAAATGTTGATTAATTGACCACGAGTGACACATGTTTTCAGTACCCACTGAGATACATTTATTCACCGTACAGTACACATGTAAACAGGTAAGGCACATTTTAGAAGTTTGATTGTTGTTCTTTTACTCCTACTTAGTTAAGAACAAAATACATGTTGCTCAGTTGTCACTTACTGTTCGTTTTCGACTGTTTTCAAACATAAAATCGTGGCGACAATTTTCCTCTTGATGCGTTGGTTCGGTTCCCGCGTGGCTTGTGTTGATCAGCATCTACCATTATGCTAATAGGGTACTCAGAAGAAGGTTGCTCTTTTGAGGGCTTTTTGTCTTTTCAGAAAATTGCAACAGCCCAAATTTTACATCATAGTAATATCATCCACATTCATTTTGAAGCTTTTGGTTTAGTAATTATCCTCAGTGATACTTTGCAGCAAAATAAATTTAGTATATTATACCTCCGTAACAGTGGTGTCTTCCGTTGACCTTTATGCTGCTACCAATCCAGTTTGCGTGAAACACGTTTTGAGCACAATTTGGATGAATTCCCGGTGAAAACGGAAATTGGGCCGGCATTCAAACATTTCGCGAACTTATCCCATCAGGTACATGTGTGGGTTGTATTTTCCAAAAAGCTGCCGTAATATTTGTCCAGTCGAAATGCACAGAGATGGTCAATTTTACCTCGATGTACAAACGCTTGCCATGTGAAGAAAATTATTCTTGACTTCGCGTCAAACCATGGATTTTCTAACAAAGATAAAACATTCTGGTTTTCTTTATTATGATCCTATCCAGTTGAGTCCACATAAATTTGATAACTGCGTGAAAAAATGAAGATTTTGAACCCGGCGTGCGGTGGCGATGCGGCTTCTACCGGCGCGCCGTGACCGTTATCGGCAGTGTTACTGTACTCGCGGGACCGAAAATCGTCTGGCCGCGACCGCGTTGGACAGGTGGCCGCTATAGCCTAATTCTTAATGCTTATGTCAATGGGAAAAATCCAAGGGACCGACAAAAAGTGACCACTATGGGCAGGTGGCCGCTATGCAAAGGTGACCGCTAATACAGGTTTGACTGTACATCGATTCACAGTAACGGTTTCGAATTTGGGATTTTACGGGCTCTAACTGCTTAAAATGATGGTCTCCGTTTCCATGCCAAGGCCATAAGTCCATGGGCTATTGACCTTGCACGATCAAGTCATATAGCACCACACTCAGGAGATGCTTGTAAGGCAGTGGTGTAATTGATTGTGCCTAAATACTTACAAGTGCCAAAGGCATATCATCAAGGAATATGTATATGTACATGGAACTAAATGTGTATCGCACCATGGTCCTCTTCTTTGGTAGTGATATGACCTGCATTGATAGAGGTTGACCCAGAACGTACATTTGGAAAACTTTTAACTTCTTGCACTTGCGTCATGTTGATGTCAGCTTCGCATAGTTAGCCTTGTGGGATATTGTAATGAAGTGGATCAATACAAATGGGTTTTACATTGATATTTGAGGCTTATCCCTCCTACATTTTCAACTGCCCTTTCGTCGTGATCCTTGCCAACTGCCTACTTAATGTTTGAATAATTGACAGCTCGGCTCAATATACAACAGAATGATGGTAAGACGGGATTTGGGACCAAGGAATAAATCAATGTAAGATCCAATTGTGAGGATGTAACAGTTTCCAAACAAAGATGTAACGGTTTTCCAAACAATGGTTGTAATATTAGCAGGAAAGTTTATCTAAATTGGTAAATTACGTAATGAGATATAAACTGTTCTCCGTTGAGTAAAATTCCTAGAGTTGGAGAACAGTGTATTTCTCATAATTTTTCTAACAGGTGTTTTGGTTTGGTCATTTGAAGAAGAAACTGAGAAGAGATTAAGTTTCCACTTGAGTACTAGTAGCATGGATGTGCCGTCTCGTCTCTGTTACAAAATACCAACCCACCAACGCTACAAAATACCAACCTACCAATGTTATATTCTGTGTCACCATATTAAAAGTAAACTGTCTGTCTGCCCACAGGAGGTGTATGTAGGGAGGGAGACCCTGTGCACCCTGGATGGTCTACACTTTGACTGCACATACAGAGTCCGTGTCAAAGCCTTCAACAAAGCTGGGGAGGGACCCTACAGCGACTCAGTGCAACTTCACACAGCTGAAGGTAACGTATATTTTCCGTGCTGAGACTTAGGGCACAACTTTTCTCATTGTCTCTTTTTTGCTTTGAGTGTATTTAATAACTAACACTTTGCCTGTATCACATTCAGAAGGCAAACCATGCAGAGAGAGTAAAAGTCAACTTAAAGACATTTCGGCAACACAGCCCCGTAAATTGCTATAGCCTTTATTGCAAATGACCTTCATGCAGTGACCGTCGCCTTATTTTTTTGATGTAGCATACCTAGTAGACCCCGTTGCTTTTTTTCTGCCCAAACAGTGGCATGGTTTGCGCTGGATCCCAGCACAGCACATCCCGACATTGTGCTCAGTAACGACAACATGACTGTAACTTGTAACAGCTATGATGACCGTGTGGTCCTGGGCAATGTCGGCTTCTCGAAAGGCATCCACTACTGGGAATGCACTATAGACCGCTACGACAACCACCCTGACCCAGCTTTCGGCGTAGCCAGGATTGACACATTAAAAGATACCATGCTGGGGAAGGACGACAAGGCCTGGGCCATGTACATAGACAGCAACCGCAGTTGGTTCATGCACAACAATGCCCACTCCAACAGGACTGAAGGCGGCTTAGACAAGGGGTCCGTCATCGGGGTGCTGCTGAACCTGGAGGAACACACGCTCAGCTTCTACGTCAACGACTGCATGCAAGGGCCCATCGCATTCCGAGACCTCCACGGAGTCTTCTTCCCCGCCATCAGTCTGAACAGAAATGTACAAATGACCGTGCACACTGGACTGGAACTGCCAGACCACGACTCCATAGACGGGGAATAAGTGCTGGAAGCACTGGTTGTCGCCGACATGAACTTCTCTGAAATACACTTGACACTTTCTAACAACAGTAGCATAACTACCGTCTGCACCGGTAACTCAGGTTGATCTAGTGTTCCAACAAAACAACCAGTCTGGGGTTTTCAGCTTTATCTTTTACGCTAAACATGATCTCTGTGTGCTTCAAACAAGATGTTTCTGTGACAGTACAAAACACCAGATGGTTAATTTATTTGTCTTATCCAGTATTTTCAAGAATATTGTTTGGAAAATGTTGAGTAAGTTTTTAATAGGAACAGTGGTGTATGTTGTCAGCAATGATATAGTTCTGTATTGATTTGTATCGAGATGTTGCAAGTTTGTCAGTACCAAGACATATTCTACTTGTTAATCTAGTTTTAATTTACATTACCGATAAAGGTGTTATGTTGGTGGTTTAATTATACAAATGTATGTGATTTTAAATCACAAAGAAATTTTGTGAGGTACGGTACCAAGATATAGTTTTGTCAGGTATGGTACCAAGAATTTCTTGACACTTTTCCTTACAAATGCCTGTCCACTCATGAACACCAAGGTTGTGACTAGCTCCAGGAAGATAGGTACATTGTATGCGTTAACATGACATATGACATAAGCTGGTGTGACACTGGCTATATACATGTAGATACAGATACAGACTGTGGGGATATAGGACGCTTGTTCTTGATTCGTCCATTTTTCTTTGGTAACAATGTCTAATACGAACTTCTCACCAGTTCCCCATATTTTTGGAGATTTACACTGCAGTTTTTCATTAGCTTCTCAAAGACACCCCTTCAATATCTCCTGCAGTGTACCTCCCTACTGCTGTGGGCACTTCTCAGGCAACCATGAGACAGAACAGTAGTTCCATTGGAAAATTTGATCAGTTACGGCTCAGTTCCATCCTTTTGACCCATCATAGCACCTGCATTGGAGACAGAACAGCCATTGGCACCAGCCAACTAATACAGTCATGTACGATCACATGAGCAATCACGATACTTGTCAGTGAAGGGGTTGTGCCCGTGGTGCTGATTTGCCATCAGTAACAAATCGTGGGATTCCGTGTGAAACTTGACAGGATCCCCATCAGGTGGAAGTGACATTTCAGGGTAAAGAGGGGACTATGAATCAATGGGTGGAAAAAAAGATATGAAATTTCAGCACTTAATTGGAGATGGTGCCAAACACTGTAGACATTTTTTTCTGAACCATATTGCTCTACCAACACCTCCTCTGCATACATCTTTGCAGCCCTGCAAAAATGTCACGTTCACCAAAGTGTACTTGCTTGCAGGATGCATCTTTCATAAAAAATAAATTGTTCAAAGGTGCTAACATTGAAAATGCCATTTGATTGTGCCATCAGCCATAATGTGAACTCTGCATTACAGTACCCACTGTTCTATATCTTCCACACAAAACAATAGAAGCAGTATATGCAGTGCAGCTATGTATACAGAATGATGTAGTACACTTGGAAAGACAGCTTTTGCAAGGTCTGGCTTTGAATCTGGGAACTAGAAAGTAGATGCTACTGAAATGTTGCAAAGTTTAAGGGTTCTTTTGGAACATGTAGGAAAGTTATAATACCGAATGTAACATGACAGATTATGAAAGAACAATAAGGAACTATGATGTAGATGTATAAAACATGTAAATACTGCATGTATACTGGGATAGTATGGAGCTGTATAACTGTTGCATATGGGCAAGAGGCTGTACAATGTGATGCTGCACTCCTAGAACTGTTCACTTTGTTCTGTGGCCTCCAGAGTGCCAAGATAGGTGTTAGTGCTATAAAGTATGATCTGGAGAGGGTTGTATTTCTGTAAATAGGTTGTAGGTATAGAGTACTAACCAGAGTTTTAAGAGGAAGATTGGTGTCTAGTAATCCTTGGAGTTTAAGATATATTTGGAGATAACACAACAGTATGGTACAAATCCATGCTGTCCATGTATATTGGTAGGCACTCTGAGGAGGCTGAAAATAAGAGGACCACTAGGACTAAGTATGTGCCAGTAAAGTAAAAATCTTACAGCCAAGATCCATTTTCAAATAAATAAATAAATAACTAAATGAAAAGAAAATGTTGGGGGACTTATTTCTGAGGCTTAAAATGATCCATCTCTATCGGTCGCGAGGAAAGACAAAGATTGATGATAAGGAATATTGGGACGAGCACCTAATCAATAGTAGCCTTTTTATGAAAAACAGTTTAGCTGATACATGTGTCAGGAAAACAGAGATGTATTAGATAGGAATACAACTATGACAATGTGAAAAATGACACTCTATAACACTTCTTCTGTGAATGTAACATAGACAGAAATTGCTTTGTCCCTTAGTTCTAACTTTATGTAAACATTATTTACTCCAGACTTATGAATGTTCTTTTGCCCGAGTAAAATGCCTTGGTTTCAACGTGACAAGCATTATGGGTATTATGTTTGATGTTAATTTTTTCCTACACTTGTTCTGTGTATGTCAAGGCCCATAAGAGCCTAACAAAGTATGATGTTCAGTTCGTCTAAAAACGATGTACTATTTTAACATTACTTAAGACATCTTGAGATGTAACGTTACTGTGTATACTGCCAATGATGTAAATGATCAAAAGCACAAGTGGTATTGAACAGTGAAACCCATTACATATAATGGTAAAGGCTGTAAACAATTCTTCTCACAAGAGAGAAAAATGTATGATATTCCATGTCTGTGGTTCAACCATAACCATACATATGCCTCTTTTTTAAGTATCACAAATGTGTCAAGGTTCCAGGTGAACTTATTTCATCATCAATCAAACAAAGATCAGTTGTTCTTTAAAATCACGTCGAGGTGAAAACGTTTCACAGCCATTATGGCAGTTAGGACACACTGTATTACCTGGTAATACATTTTTGTCTCTGGGTATTGTTGTGCAGTAATCCTGCATCGATTAACTGGTACAAAAAGCCAAATATTTGATACATGGATGGATGTGGTCATGGTCCAATCACAGTCATATAAATAGGATATAGTAGAGCAGTAAGACAATTACAAATCTCACCATATGACCGCCAGTGAAGACTATGTGTACTGTCATAGCTTAGGAATTGTTTCTACACTTTTTGATGTTTTGTAATCTGTGGAAAAATGTGCAAGTTCATAAAAATGTTTGGTTCAAAGTTTGACTTTGTTGTGTTTAATTGTCTCTTGCAGTCTCTGATACTATAGTGGAGAAGTTGCATGACACCACCATTCCCCCCTCCTGAGGTAAACATTTACACATATAAGTGATAGCCTGTGTTTCACACAATACATGCACCCTACTGTCCAGAGCATGGGCCAGTTAGTCGGGTAGGCCACTGTGAGTGACATTTTAATCAGTCTGGAAAGGGAAGTGACTTGGAGCCAAGTGGAGCTACGGTCAGGGCGGATACCAGGCTAGGGGTTCACATTCAGTGAAGACTGATAGCTTTCAAAATGGATATAAAGATAAACATGTCAGGCCCAGCCTATTATCAGCATCATAGATGGCTAACTACATAGTACATGTGTATAGCATTGCTGGCTATAAACCTTGCATGATCAGATGTACAACAATGTAGTCTACTTTCGACAGTACACATGCTCTCTCTCCATTCAGCCACATGTGAACAGACTCAAATACAAGAGATCACTGTGATGTTTGTTAGTAAAGATTTAATATCCAGGATTACATATACTTGACATGTTTGTCACCTTCAAGTTGCAGCATCAGATTTCTGATGGAGTATGTGTACTTCCACACTTTCCAAGCACATGGAGGATCACTGAATTCTGTCACTGAAACCTGTACAAAATGAAATTAAATCAGTTTTCAATGACTGCGCCTTAGTAATTTGTTACCAGGATGGTAATATTAACTTTTAAACTTAAGCATACAAATGTTTGAAATCAATACCAACATAAGAACACAACATAACAAATCCCATAAGGGAGCTTAAGGAATGACAAGTCTGGTGTACAATGTACTAGTATATGTGTAACTGCAATGCTGTTGACAATGTACTGCAGTTCACATCAAGATGGTTAGGTGGCAGAAAACAGCACTTGCACACAACACTGTCATGCCTGTGGCTCAGTATCAGTTATAGAATATAAAATAAACCATATGTTGTAGGTCTTTTAAAAAGATATCATCATCGCCACAGAAAATCAAGTGCACAACCAAAATAACAACAGGACAGAAAATGGGTCATGTACCTGTAATCTATATAAGGTCCTTGCTGAAATGCAGGCAAGTACTCCCTGTGAGCAGAGCAGGGAAGCAGTCTTTACATCATCTGTAGGTCCTGTTTCATATTTGAAGGTACACCCAAATGTTAGAAACGCAGAAGACAATTACAAGTACTAGTATTAACATAACAAAATCAGTGTACCATGTACCATAACATGGTCTCTAAACATTCTTTTAATTCGTTATAGTTTCAAGTTTAGCTAGAAAAAGATTACAATGGTGGTTATGCATGGTTCACAGGAATTTGGGAACTGTGCATTTAGCATCTCAACTGCTGACATCAGATTAGAGGGACATGTTCTCTGCACAACAGCTGAACTGTCTCAGACACTAGATCATCACTGTCAACACATTGTGAGCCTTATGTACCATCCACACTCAGCAATGACATGCACATTTACCACTGAGGCCATGCTGCTTACTCTCCAAGCAGAGGAGTGGGTCCGGCTGGTTTTTGACGTGTTTTTTTTCACCAACCCGGTGAGATAAAAAATATATGGCAAAGTAGGAATTATGTCAATAAAAACGCCTAATAACATGTCAAAGACCAGTTGGACCCACTCCTCTGCTTGGAAGTAATGCTGCTTCACACACTGCAGTGCACTCCCAGCTTGCCTTATCAAAGGTGTGGTATGTTAACTTTACTTTTTTTTTACCATTCTGTTGTAATGAAGGGTAACATTCATCTGCATCAGCTGTAAAAGCTTCTTTCTTCCATGTTGTACTGTTACAGTGTACATGTAGTTCTGGGGGTGAGAAAAAAGACTTGTTGATACATTTTCAACAGTCTGAGTACAAACAGACCACTTCAAATGGAAGTTGTAGCTATCCTTAATTAACTGAAAGCTCAGGTAGTGGTACATGCATGGTTCACCAGTGGCTCATGGTGCCAGTATGTGTGCACTTCTCATCATCACTTCCTCAGTATGGTTTACTACCTTGTTTAAAGCAACCTACATGGGGATTTAATTCTCAGGATTACAAATAATATCTTTGACATGTTTTTCACCTTCAAGTTGTAGCATCAGACCTTGGATGAAGTATGCGCACCTGCACACTTTCCAAGCACATGGAGGCAACACCAAATTGTCTTCACCTGTACAAAATGAAATGATCAGTTTTTAATAGATGGGCCTAAATAAGGAAGGGCATCTCAATTGGGGCTACACCCGTCTTTCGGAAGGAACATGTCTGAGGAGGTGATTCAATCATGTTAAACTTAAAGGGGAAGGGCTAGCAAGCCCTTGTAAGAAAATATACCCTGCTAGCTACTACTACTACTACTACTAGTAGAAACAGCATATGCACCACTAGGCACTACAACTAAATCATTTGCGACAATGGACAAGGCACGTAATAATCATTTGATGGCAGTATTAACTTGAAGCATACAAATGTATGAAATCATTACTGTCAATCCCCCCCAGGAATGACAAGGTGTGTTTACAATGTACCTGGTAAGTGCAGTTCACAGTAAAATAGTTACATGGCTGCTGCCTAACTCTGTACCCAATGGGGAATCGGGTGCCAAACAGCTGCTTCAGAATCAGAGTGATAAACGTTAAGATATATGAGTAACACTCGTCATTGTGGCTCAGTATAGCGTATAAAGAAAACCATGTTGTAGGTCTTTTCAACATTATCCTCATCGCCACAGAAAACAAAGCGCACAACCAAAAAACAGGAAAGCAGGTGGTTCATGTACCTGAAATGCAGGCAGTTGCTCCCTATAGGTGGTGTCTTTGTTACCAGCTAGAAGCAGGACAGTTGCATATTATTTGTAGGTTCTGTTTTATATCTGAAAAGTACATCCAAATGAACAAGAGTCATTACATGATCTTAAACATTATTTTTTGACAACAAAAAAAGCTTACATTACAATGGTGGTTATGCATGGTTTACAGGAATTTGGGAACTGTGCATTTAGCATCTCAACTGCTGACATCAGATTAGAGGGACATGTTCTCTGCACAACAGCTGAACTGTCTCAGACACTAGATCATCACTGTCAACAGATCATTAGCCTCATGCACCTTCCACACTCAGGAATAACATTTACCTCTTCTTAGTACTACACACTCGTTCTCATTTACATGTACACATTTTGTAATCTCCGTTACGCAACTGCCATTTTTAAAAGCTAGAAAAGTTTTAAGTCGTCATAAAAACTACAGTTTGACATCTTATATGTGGCATATCCTAATGCCAGGAACGTCGGTAACAGAGATTACAAAATGTGTACATTTAAATGAGCGTACAGAGGCCATGCTGCAGTGCACTCCCTGGTTACCTTTTTAATGATGTGGTACACACATTTACTTTCCATACCATTCTGTAATAATGTATGGCAAAATTCACCATTTGCATCAGCTGTCATGGGCCTGGCCCTCTTCTTCCATGGTGTACCGTACATGAAGTTCTGAGGGTGAGAACAAAGATTAGTGACTACATTTTCCACAGGCATAGTACATACATGCTACTTCTTGAGAATTATACTTCTTAGAATTGGAGTTGTAGCTCAGGTAGTGGTACATGCATGGTTCACCAGTGGCTCATGGTGCCAGTATGTGTGCACTTCTCATCATCACTTCTCAGTGTGGTTTACTACCTTGTTTAAACCAGCCTATAGGTAGGTCTATCCACAACAAATCCCCAAAGTTTAGTGCAACTATAGCTTAACTGTTGAACATGTCCAAGTACATGTTAAATATCCAAGTAAAGATGATTCTTTTATGAGAATGCTGGTCTTTCACTATGGGAAAAGCCCTAAAGAGACAGAAGCAAACTTGCTCTGAATAAATTACATTCTAAAGAGGACAAACCTTTGATCACCTTTAACAGCACAGGTATCCGTGATGATCAAATGCAGCAGCATCAGACTCTCATCATACATGACGTATTTGGGTTTTATAGCAAGCCATATTATTTCCTCAAACTTTCAAAGAGTCTTAGAGATACACTGTCTTCAATGATTGAGAGCTATGTACAACTGACAAATGATGATCAATGACTTTCAGACAATGCCTTTTCATCATCTGCACCAAATGAGTACGCTGTAACTACAGGTGAAACATCTGCAACAAACAACAGCCTCTTCCCTTTAACACAACCTGAAGCTAAACAGTTAACCTTTGACCCATGGTCTATGTTTTGAGAAATGTGGCTTTTCACAGTCCCTGCAGTTCCAGCAGCACCTTCATCTTTCACTACCTTCTTGCCATGCTTGCTAGAAGAAGTAGAACTTGCAGCATGTGATTTCTGGTTGTCTGCAAGATCCCATAAAATTATTTTTCCATCATTGCCTGCAGATACAAGTGCGTCGTCTACTTCGAATTTTGGGAAGTGAACTTGGGAAACTCCTTGTGAATGTCCCTGAAGTGACCCTGTGTGTCGAAATGACTTCTTTCCTTCAACTTTGAACATCTGAATATCTGAGTTCCCCAGCCCACATGCAAACATCTGTCCTGACACATCAACAGAGTGAACTAAAGGGGGATTGCACATGTAGGCACTAACCGGCCCATCTTCTGAAACAAAGTCCTGCATATTACAGATCTTTAACTTCTTTCCCCTTGAAAAGTCCCACAGTATGACATTTTGGTCCAGTCCCCCCGAGACCATTCCCCAGGTTTTCTTGGGGCAAAACTTTGCACTTGAGCAGATGTTTTCATGGCCACGTAATGTCTTGAACAACTTTCTCCCTTCAAAGTCTATAATCTTAACTTCACCAGAGTCATCACAGGCTGCCAGAAAGTACTCTTTCTCGTTAAAGTTAACTTCGTTAATTTCCTCAGAGTTGAACTTGAACTGGTGAACTGCCTTTGCCATGTCCCTTGAGTCATACAGGTGTACAGACTCTCCCACTGCTGCACACAGCACATGCGGCTGCTTCACGGAGAAGCAGACTGAGGTGACGTCGGCATCCTGAAGCCCTGAGACTTGATGTAGAAGACCAGGCTTTTCGACAGACCAAAGGCAGAGCTCTCCACTCTCCCCACCGCTGGCTAACACACCGTCCACACTGCAGGCCAGGCACAGCACACTGTCCTGGTGGCCGCCTGTGAACCTGCACTCCTGTGTCATGGCTTGCTCCTGCATACTGGCACAAACATACATGTGTTTCAACACAACTGTATCAAACAATTCGCTGAATTTGAACTGAACATTAGGAGGTCTCCTTGCTTTGTCAGTTTGTCACAGAAGTTCAGTTTATATAATAAGTCACCACCGGGTTGAGGGTCTGCCTTCTTCTTCGCTCAAACATCATCACTTCTTGGCAATTCATTTTCAGATCATATACAAGATATACCTATTTTATATTTTCATGTAACCCTCCACCCAAACTCTACTCTATAAACATCACTATCCTTCCAACAGTTTAGTTTGAGGTGTCTACCTCTAGCTAAGGAGGTTTTATATAGAAAACCTTGCTCTAGCTAGCTTCTTCACCTATGGTTGCCCACGTGTGCACATGCATGAAGTGAGTTGTGAGTCAAATCCTGCAGCTTGTTACATCATAGAAACAAGCGAAAAGAAAATCACATCGTTCTCTGGTTTCCAACATATCCACAATCCAGTTTTAAAGGTCTCTTTCGGTGATAAACGAAAAACCTGGACAAACATACCAGCGCACTCTTTCCGACTCCTACCCTCCTACCCCTCCTCAGACATGCAGACCTCAGCCAACAGCTTCTGCATAATTACTGACCTTTGACCTATGTCCAAGCTGGAGCAGTACTATCCCCCGATTACTTTACAATTGGTAAAAATTGTGTGTTTTTCATGAAAGATTTTTCATAAATGATGGATAATATTTCGTTTAACCTACTTTTAAAATAAAATAGTTTCATAATCACTATGTACCCATAATGCGGTATTAAGTCGTGTTATGTGTCAAAATATTCGATTGGTGGATAGCTGAAATTATGCAGGCCATTGGCCAATCACAGATGGTTTAACATTTTACTCCAAGCATTGCTTGCACACATCTGACAAAATGGCGGGTCGACGACGCACTGTGGTGACTGATGGAGTGGATACCAGCACTATCGAGTTCGAAACAAGCGAAGATGTCGAAGTTACACCAACGTTCGACTCGATGGGTCTTAGGGAAGATCTCCTGCGAGGCATTTACGCTTACGGTATGTATTAATTCCATACCAACACTTTGAAAAAGTGGACATGTGCTTTGTAGAAAACACGATGGCGTGGCCACGCTTTGTCTATCCCAAAAATTAAATCCGCATCCTTAAACAAATAATACCATAATTTTGAGTCATGCTTCGTGCATTGAACTGCGCACTGTGACGTCTAGATAACGTTAGCACCCAAAAATATGTGCTATTAGTATTACTGACGTGGATACTTAACCTGTTTTGGTCCATCCCAAAACTGATCTGTTGTATGATTAACTATAAATAAATAATATGATTTTGGCAAAAGTAAGGAAAGGCGAAGGCAAAGGTAAGGAAAAGCGAAGATAAATTTTGCGTTTTTGTGAGTCCTACATTACCACTTAAAATGAATAGCCTATTACTTTTACATTTTCCTTTTCCATTAAAAATATAATTTATCGTTGTGTACACTTACTTACTTCAATTTATATTCTTACAGGCTTCGAGAAACCATCAGCAATCCAGCAGAGGGCTATCAAGCCTATCGTGAAGGGAAGAGATGTCATTGCGCAGTATGTATCATAATCATAGTTGTCATCAACACGCTTGTGAAACTACAACTTGTACAAGTCAGAAAGTTTGTGAGAAAAAGTCTTGAAAACCTTTACGAAGTTTACATAATTCAGATTTTTGTTTGTATTATGTACAGTGTAATTATTCATCAGTTACTTGTATTACTGAGCTGAGTATGTAACGTACAAATATCTGCAAAGGAATTATCAAGAAGTGATGATGTTTGACCATCTTTCGGGGCAGACCCTGCTGGTGACAACATAACTCTTACTGAACTTCTTTGACATACACAATTTAGTGTCAAGGATTTTCTTTGTCATGGGCTAGTAATACAACACCCTTATTGTTATTTTCAGAGCCCAGTCTGGTGTGGGGAAAACAGCCACTTTCTCCATTTCCATCCTCCAGTGTCTGGATATCCAGGTGAGTTGTGTCAAAAAATGAGTTCTTGATTGTGAAAACTTCAAATTGTGATAGTTGTCTTTGGTCCTTGTAGTAGTACTCTGCCATTGTATTTTATCAATGCAGATGAATATAGAAGTTAATTTGACACCTTTTTCTTGTCTTTCTGTAGATGCGAGAGGTCCAGGCCTTGGTACTGTCCCCCACAAGAGAGCTGGCAACACAGATTCAAAAGGTAATGGACACAGTGGGACCATCTTGATTTGTTGGCAACATAGAAGTGATTATGGCATTAGCTTTTGACTAGAGAGTAGAGATCACTGAAAGCCAAATCATGTGACTAATCTTCCATGCTGCTGTTACTGGTACCTTGTTTCCTCCTATCATTTTTAACATCTCTCAATTTCTACAGGTGATTTTAGCCCTGGGTGACTACATGAGTGTCCAGTGCCATTCCTGCATTGGTGGCACTAATGTTGGAGAGGACATCCGCAAGTTGGACTACGGGCAGCATGTTGTGTCTGGGACACCAGGCAGAGTATTCGGTATCCTTTTGGAAATGAAATAGATATAAAAGTCACCAGTCATTGATAGGAGATAATAATCTGCAAAGTAATTGCCAAGAAGTGACCATCTTTCGGGGCAGACCCTGCTGGTGACAACATAACCCTTACTGAACTTCTGTGGCAAACTGGTTTAAGTTCAGTATACAGTACTTGAAATGTGTTTGAAAGGTATTAAAGCTGAAGACATGCAGTACTTCAAGTGTTGACATTCCTTGACCATGCGCTTAAGACATGATCCGAAGACGTAACCTGCGTACTCGCTCCATCAAGATGCTGGTACTTGACGAGGCAGATGAGATGCTGAACAAAGGTGAGAGCTTTACTTCCTTCATTAAGTTAATTACCTGAATCTCTAAATTTGATTTGAGGAGTGATGATGTTTGACCATCTTTCGGGGCAGACCCTACTGGTGACAACATAACCTTCCACTGAACTTCTCTGGCAAACTGTTGACATTCAGTCATTACATTCTTGCAATTTAATCACCTCAAAGTGTAATGTTGTAATTTTGTAAAGACTATTCATTGTTGTTCCCAAGTGATCCTATAACATGTAATCTAGTATTAACAGACGGTGGTATCTTCTTTGTTTTCAGGTTTTAAGGAGCAGATCTACGACGTGTACCGTTACCTGCCCCCAGCCACCCAGGTGGTTCTGTTGAGTGCCACCCTCCCTCATGAGATCCTGGAGATGACAACAAAGTTCATGACAGACCCCATCCGCATTCTGGTCAAGCGGTAGGTTACAACTTGCTAATGCAACACTGAAGGGTAAAAATGTAAACATGACTTTTTAAAATGATACATGACTTCTTAAAATGATACATGACTTCACACTAAACAAACCCTGGGAAGCTATTGTTTGCGAGAAGTGATGATGTTTGACCATCTTTCGGGGCAGACCCTGCTGGTGACAACATAACCTTACTGAACTTCTGACAAACTCGTAACAAACTAGACTGGCCGTCATTTGCTTTAATAGCAAATTCAGTATGTTTCGCCCATACTCCTCCTCATGCAAGAAGTGGGCTGTCCCAAAATAACTCCTGGGAAAATCGAAATATTAACTGCATGTTGGAAGGCAACATTTGCGAGAGCATCATACTTTGCCAATCTCCCTCCCGATGCATAAATTGACTGTTCCAGAATCACCCGTGCAAAAACAAAAATTTCAAACTCTTCATATCTTTTTAAAGTTGGTGTCATCTGATAGGTATTTGTGAAAGAAACAGAATGGTTTTTGTTTCAACAAAATCGGACATACCGAGTTACGGCCATTCAAAGGTCTGAGAATTAGTCCTTAAATTCTCCGGAATCCGTAAAAAACGTTAAAATGTAATATCTTAAAACTGTCATAACTCAGCAATAATTCACAATAGAAGCACCAAATAAGCTGCATTCTCTTTATTTACAATGATATTAACAAGTCCTTAAAGCTTGTAGCTTTGCCTTCATCGTTTCTTTAGATTTCTCATCTCAAAATATCGCCAAAAGTGGGAAAAAATGGACATGGGCACAGGACATCTTAAATATGCAAGATTGCGATATCTCTAACCGTACAATAGACAAGGAAACAACTTGGCATACATGGGTTCTGTAACATGCTGAATCTAAATATGGCCATAAAATCTATATATCTGCTTCAGAAATTATGAATTATGATGAATAATTGATTTCCTGAGGTAATAAGATGTGCATCCGCTAATTAAATATGCAACTTGCATATCTTCCTTATACTTGAAGATAAAAGAAAAAAACTTGGCACACAGAGGTTTAGACACATGCTGATTTCAAATCTAGCCTCAAAAATATAATCTGATCCAGAAATATTGAACTACATGTATTACCCAATGCTATATATTTACATTTGTACACACTGATATCATTCTTTGTACAATCTGCAATATTGGTCCGACAATTCAATATCCAGCATTCATTTCATTTCTTCCCCTTTATTCACTGCAGGACTTTCGTTTCTTGTTGCAGGGCAGTTGAGTGGCAAAGTACATGTATTTATTGTATTGTACATGTATTATATTTCAATTTTACGGGAATCAGACAACTGTATCATGGAACAGGTGGCCATTGCTTCTCTGGTCTGGAACTATTTCTACAGTTGAATCAACTACAAAAGCTAAATCTACTTTTTGTATGGTTTCTCTATCCAGCTGAGATAACCAAGACACACATGCTGATCACTACAAGGGTAGAAGTTACTGAAGTTCTCTTTCGTTATGTACCAAAACTACAAAGTTATTTACGGCAAATAGAATATTTAGTCTCGTCTTCTAGTTCACTGGCAGTTCTGTTGGTTCTTCATCACTTTCCTTCTCTTCACTCTCTTCATTCCTGTGTCAAAAGAGAAAACGTCTGTTGAAATTCAAACTATATAAGACATTCATGGCAGACACACATTTCAAACAATCTATGATGAGATAAATATGAAACTTGGATACTTAGGTACTTTATTTCCTCAATTAGCTACCATACATATATACTAAGTAGTACTGGTAATTGCATACAATAATAAAGGCTATCATTCATTATAAATGTAACAACTTAATAAACTTAACAGACCAGCATAATTCTGTTAAGTGAGGTTTATACTTCTACTCATAAAATAAATTACAACGGAAACTACGACTCGAGTAGAGGGCAGCTGGGCATCCCCGCCGCCCCCCTCGTCCTAGCAGTGACGTCAGAAGGTGAGGATAGCAAGTACAGTTTTCTGCATTTTAAGTTTAGATTACGGCACTAGCAAAAAAAAAACAGGAACCAAATGCATCCATAGGGCGTTGAAAATGATTTATAGTAATCATACATGCAACCACTGGCACGAAAATCCACGTATTAAAACGGCAAATTCAAATTATTTGAGCTACCATGCGGCATACAAAAACAACAGTGTTTACCGATAATCATGCGGCCAAATTTGACATAAAAATAACCCAAAACCCACATAAAACTACGTAAAGACTTGGAAAAAGACATTACCTGGCATTTGGGTGGTAGAAGTGTCCGTATTTTGGCCCGATGCCGACGTAATCGGCTCCGAACTACAGCGGTCAGTAGCGCCCGGGCCGCCGCCCACCATCTTGCTTCCTTCCCAAAACTGGCTCGCAATTTTAAAAGTATCAGCCGATTACGGAGCCCACCATGGCTCGAATGTATGCGAATTTGGTACCAAAATAACAACAATCTCTTGAATTTTCCAACGATACCAATGGCTAAAATTTTTTTAAAGGGGTACCTCCCTCCGGAATTTCGATTTGAAAAATCAAAATGTGAATATTTTCACCAATGGAAGTCGCACAAGCTGACCACTTACATCATCATCACCATCAATCGAAGTGCTCTCAGTCGGCTGAGCTGGAAAGACATCAAAGCAACACTCCAGTACTACAATGCCGTACAAACCTACAAAGCCCTAAACAACAAACTGCCACCCTACATGCGCCAGATGTTTGTGTACTGCAGAGACCAGAGTACTCGTACAACCAGACAAAGCACAAGCAGTCAGCTGGTTGTCCCCAAACCCAAGCGAGAGATCTTCAGAAAATCGGTAGCCTACCGTGGACCAAATGTCTGGAACAGCCTACCGCCAGACACACGTACGGCTCCGAATCTGACTTCCTTTAAGAGACTCTTGAAGTAACGGAAATGAACTAAACGAACGGACACGGACCATGAACCAGCTTTCGCCCTACTTTATGTTGTATGTTGTAGAAATTGTATATTGCTGTACCATAAACATGTAATGATTTATGTTGATAGAGTTATTAGGACTCAAATGACTGTGTATCTCTGTTATATTGTATCTGACCCTTACCTCTTCCCTCATGACCTCAATGAAAAGCGGCCTGCTTGCCGATTTGAGCTTATCATGAATAAACAAAGGTTCAAACAAATCATTTTGTAGATCGTAATGCTGGCTACAAATTGGCGACTAGTTTTCTTGTTTACGAGTGACGTATCGATCCGTATTTGGATCGGCGCGAAGCCGGCCCTCCCCAAGTGCGTGACCGGGAAGCGGGTGCACCTGCTCCCGCGCGGGCGAAATGCGCGTAACCCGATGGGCGATTTCTCGCTTATGGTTGACGGTATTTTAGTAAATCTTTCACAGATATCGAGTTAAGAACCTTCTTTAACTACTAAAAATATAAGCGATTTTTGACCGTTATGTATCAGATCGTACGCCTTGAATTTGGCGCATTTTTCGGTTTTGACGGGGCCGGAGAACAAATTTCGGGCTCTGCGCCACCCCTACTACAAGTTCTGCGAGACGCCAAGAGCTTCTTACTGCAAAGGCTTGCGTGTTTACCTGCAACATGACCTCAGGTAACCAGAAAAGAACTCATGTTCTTTGGCCAGCAGCAAATGGAACGCCCGGAACCTTAGATAGAACATGGATTCTTAGATAGAACATGGAACGGGGACAGCACTTTTGACCCGTTTTTGGTCTGAAAATGGGTCCAAAAGTCCCCCATACGAAGCATTTTGAAGTGATGTACACCAGAAATGTGATTCAAGTCCTGTAGGGACATGTTCCAGGCACCCTTGTGCCGAATTCCAGGCCATTTGCTTGTAATACCAGGGCACAGGAGCCAAAAATATAGAAATTGCCTAAAAATGCCCCAAAAAACCTCCATAAAAATGATTTTAAGGCCTGTTTCAAAACGATTAAAAAAGGGCCTGTGGGTATTCGCCATCTTTACCTCCATGCCAAATTTCAGGTCGGTTGGGTAAGAAATGGCGGAGTAGAAGCCATTTGAAGATTTGTCAGGAGGAGGAGAAGAAGAAGAAGAAGAAGAAGAAGAACCAGACAAATACAATATGTTGAGCCCATACTTATGGGCTCAACATAATGATTCAGTCATTACAATGAAATTCAACTGAAATTCTACACCATTTCCAGTAATTAAAGATTGTCACCTTCAACAAACATGAGAAAGCTATTAAGCATTGTTTCTTTCTTCCTTGAAGTTCCTTCCATAATATTTCAAATGAGATGCATCATTTCTTGACATCTTTGAGAAATATGTATTCTGACACATATGACTTTATGTCTTCAGTGATGAGTTGACGCTGGAGGGTATTAAGCAGTTCTTTGTTGCTGTTGAGCGGGAAGAGTGGAAGTTTGACACCCTGTGTGACCTGTACGACACACTGACCATCACGCAGGCAGTCATCTTCTGCAACACCAAACGCAAGGTAAGGAGCTTCCATCTGCAATTTTGCTGTTCCTTGTTTTAGAAAGATTTGATACAACTTAAGAAATTATGCATTCTACTTAATTGGAAAACAATTTTAAGTGTTTGATGTTCCGTATCACAAAACCATACCTTCATGTTATTGTCTGTTTCCAGGTTGACTGGTTGACAGAAAAGATGCGTGAGGCTAACTTCACAGTGTCGTCTATGCACGGAGACATGCCACAGAAGGAGAGGGATGCCATTATGAAGGAGTTCAGATCGGGTGCCAGGTAGGCAAGCATCAGTGTATCTTAGATTAAAGATTAAAGAAGGAAAGGTTTGATTGTGCTAAGTTACTGAAAAAGGACTACCTCAGTGAATTTTTTCTTCTTACCTTAAGATTCAGACTTAACCATTCTTTACTGAGCAGCTTGTGAACTATAGTTTGACTGATATTATGTCTACAGCCGTGTGCTGATCACGACTGACGTCTGGGCCCGTGGTATCGATGTACCGCAGGTGTCCCTGATCATCAACTACGACCTGCCCAACAACCGTGAGTTGTACATCCACAGGTGAGCCCCTGCTGTTCTAAGTTCTACACATTTAAAAAGGATTTTGTAATTTACATGATAAACTCCATGGCCAAGTAGACATCAGTAAACGCTTCTTTTGCTACATAATAGACAATATAGTACTACTCTTTGGTAAGAACTGTTTCTAATTGATCTATGCTCATGCTAGTCATAGGTATTACAGATTTGTCTAACCTTCCTGTGTCATTCCAGAATTGGTCGTTCAGGTCGGTTTGGCCGTAAGGGTGTGGCCATCAACTTTGTGAAGAGTGATGACATCAGGATCCTGAGAGATATCGAGCAGTACTACAGCACACAGATTGATGAGATGCCCATGAATGGTCAGTTTCCAGCATACTTTCATTTTATTTTATCACATATTCTATTCTTCACGTGCAAAGGTTTGGTGTGACAAGTCGTTCAGTGTAATTTTACCAGCTGCTGCGCCGTGTGTGCCTGCGAAGCTGGTGTGTTACGCCAAAGGGTGGTTATACTGGCTATATGGATTCAGAATTTGATCCTCGTATTCAATATTTAGTATCAAATGTGTCTGCACTGGAATGGCAATCTACTTTTTATATGCTACAAGCTTTAGTCCTTCCAGTAACTTTTGAAAATCATCATACTTTGTACGATAATTATATTTCTAATGAGGAAGGACTTCTTGTTGTAAATTAATGCCTTTCCATCTTCTTTGCAGTCGCTGATCTTATCTAGAATGCCACCAGTTGGAAGAGTTGGACCAAATCTTTTAAAGGATGTCAAGGATCATGGAATGAACATTGGAGGATGTAACTTGGACTGGGGGGGCTGTAGCATATATTGATGTATTATGTCTATAGATGAAAAACAACTGTATACAAGTAAGCTTTTTGTGGTGTGTTTTTAGGCAAACAAAGACTTTTTGGGCATGGCCTTCTCTTTCTGAACACTTTAAAGTAACCACTGCTGAGCGTCAAAAGGACATGCTCAAGTAAATTTTGTTCTTGGAAGGGCAGTTGAGTTCATTAATGACTGTAATTTTTGTGTTCTTAGTTTTGTCATTTAACAACTGTCTTTTTGTTGTAGGTTTTAGTACTTTTATGATAAATACAAATTTGTAGACAATACAGGATTTCTAGAAAAGTCTTAGCTTGGTCTGACTAGAGGCCTTCAGGCATTGTGATATTCACACTTCAGTACAGCTTATTTTCATTTTTGAGAAAGGTGTCATTGTTAATATATCAAGGCACGATTGAACATTTATATGGTGTGCAAAGTAGGAACACTGAAACCCCAACATTTAGTATCTATGTACAGCAGGCACATGTTTGTCTTCTTTCTATGAATAAAACCATACATTCAAAAAGTTTTCTGCTGACCCTTTCTTTCAGTAATTCAAACTAGGCAGTAAATGTCATTGTGTGATGCCTGGGGGAGAGACAGTTTTATCAGTACCAAAAGTGGACAGAGTAGTAATGTATGGGCCCCCTATGATAACGTTCATACAAGAGGATGTGAATAGATGGCCCATCAGGGCCTGTCGGATGAAATACTTTTGTACAGAAGAGGGGCTGAGAAAGACTGACGAAAATCTTGTAAGCCTAGAAATGGGTCGTCAGCATCTATAAGTAGTATCACCTAACAGAAGTAAATGAAAGGTTGTCTCATGGCCTTGTACAGGCCATAGGGGCAGTGGGTTGTTATCCACTGTGTCTTCATGGTGTTGGAAGGCAGAGCCCAACCATCTACTGCCAGTATTACACTAAATATGTCAGCTGCATAACTACTACTACTAGGATACTACAACTAGGATACACCACATGATTAACTTCACAAGATTTTATTGAGGAAATAAATGCAAAAACAGTGTTCTAGGAGGATCAGAAAATTATGTGAGAATCTCCTGGATCAGAATTCATTACAACCACAATAGACCTCTATATGTACAAAACAGTGAGTCAACAATCCTAGATATATGTACACAAAATCCCACCTTGTCAACATGACCGTATCTGGACATTTTCAGAGCTGATAAAAGTACCAAAATCTACATCTGTCATAGCCTGACAAAACAGTGGCTTCCTTGCCGACCTTACTAGTATATAGCCAGTAAATACGACTATTGCTTGACGACATGAGTAGCAGTTTAACAATGATCAGCTGATTTAAGGCTTTGTCTAGAATTCATCAAAGGCACTGGAATATTTTTGTTGGCCTTTTCACGGTGTAGGACAAATCAACATGAATAAGGTAAACAGTCAAGATGAAAAGTAGCATACTTAGTAAAAACTTGACCCATAAAATGTGATTACCATCTATTGCCCCCCTGTCTATGGTCCCCTAATCATCGTCTTCATCCTCGTCCTCTACATCCTCCATCTCCTCAGCCTCGCCCAGATGCTCCTCCTTGGCTGCCTTCAGGGCGGCCTCCTCCTCCACTGTTGGGTCATCGATCTCCGTAATCTCCGGTCCGCTGGGGAACTCGTCCTGGACTGCGGGAGGCGGTGGCGGGCTGTAGTTCTCACTGGCGTACTTGTGGCCCCAGCCGACGTAGATGTTCTCAAACCTCCTGTGAGGTGAAGTGGTTGACAGTGTTAGAAATCAAACACAAAAAAACAGCATACCTTATACATTTTCATACAGCAGCACTGTGTTTTACTATCACTTAAAGTGAGACTTTAATGCCACAGTAAGTGCAGAAAGAAATATGTACTTGCCTGGCATGGCAGAAGGCGACTGATCCAGGCCACAGGTTGGACCGCACAACAGCGATGGCATACTGAGGCACTAGGTGAGACGAGACCTTGGCTGTCCACGGGGGCATGCCATCGATTTCTGTCAAAACAAATTGGATATGGGTGTAAGTCAAAGGACTAAACAAAACATCTGAAAGCTTCTGTGATCAACAAAATTCACAGATCTGGATGTTGCGATGAATCAGATCTACAATTAGATACATGTATGGCTTAAACATTGCTTACAGTTAGATCTGCAAAAGTTTTAACCTATCACATTTAAAAATGTGATAGGTTGCTGCTGTTGCGCTGCATGCCTGCGAAGCTGGGGTGTTACACCGAAGGGTGGGTATACCAGCTCAATAGATACAGTTACAAGTGTTTAGCAAAATATCACTCACCAACATCCTCAGACACAGGCGTGAGGAGAGGTGGTCCAACTTCAGGCTCCGGCTCATCAGGCTCCTCCTTCTCCTCCTCATCCTCCTCATCTTCAAACTCATCCTCCTGCTTCTGGACGGGGTTGAACCAGGTGCAGCGGCCCTGCGGCAGGATGTGCTGCACGTGGTGCACCCAGTTGGCCAGGGAGGGGTCTGTCAGGTCCCGCACGGGCACAGGCTCGTAGTCAGGGTTCTCCACGTAGGTGTCACGAGCTGGGGGGGTTCAATACAGGTCATGACTTGCAAAGAAAGACATTTGTCACATTTTATCAGCCATTTTAGTCCACACTCTTCTTTATATACCATGTATTGAATTGCAAGCATTTGTACAAATCTTTTTAGACCAATTAAAAGGTTTTGTAGTGAAAATGAAAATAAAACCCTTTGTTGTCACATTTTCATACATGAACTTGCTATGCCATATCTTTTTAGTTTTGAAAAATGTGAAGAAAATGTTGACCAAAATAATGTTCTACTTTCCAGCTATATGTGTGAAAGTACAACTAGAGCAGAGAAGGACATGAAGGATTCAGTTCTCTTGCATCACCCTAAGTTCTTACGTGCAAAAACTGTGCCCACTAAAAGATACATGAAAAATTCATAATACTCTGTACGAAGCTCTAAAGGATAACTGATATTTCATAGGGGAGCTCACCCTCTTCTCCCTCCTCTTGCTCTTCTTCCTCCTCATCAAACTGGAAGAAGCCCAGCGGGCTGACCTGGGTACCAGCTGAGATACGTGAGATCTGTGCACGCAGGTAGTTGGACTCGTTGCCCGGGAACGGTGGGTAGCTGATGATCTGAGAATCGCAAGAGAACAATGATTAGATTTCCAGGTTTGCTTTATTTTGTGACATGGACCAAACTATATGCAGAAAAGATGCAAACTCCTGTGATCACAATACAGTTAGAAAGGTTATGCAATCTAAGCCATGGCTAAGCTTGAAGGGAGTGTGGTCTCATTTATTGATTAAGTTTGACAGATGGCATGCTTCCTGGTGTTAAAAGATTCATAAGCTTGCCAAGGTTATAGACAGCTCTTAGAGTGAGGTTTGCTGTATCGATAAAATCTCCCCCACTTTGACCGCACCTGGCCATAAACGTGGTCATCACAATCTACAAGAATTACAGACCACAGAATGGACATGTCTTCTGCCAACTCCCTAAACAAACCGTTATGATAACATCGTCTATGGTCTCTCATCTCTTGACCATGGTCAATATCAACCAACAAAAGCCATATATAAGGTGCCTGGGATTAATATGTGAGATCGCACCGTGCAAGAGCTACACATGAATATAAAGGAAAGCTTAACCACTTACAGGTGCTTCTAATCTGCCTGTCAGGAACTTCTTGATCTTCCTGGCCACAGCGAGCTGGGCTGGTGTGACTGGGGGGAGCTTCACCCATTCCTTACCAGCTGTAAAAACAATTTGTATTAATAACTTCAACACCGTACCTTCGAAATCAACACAAGTAGTCTTAACTACAGAAGAATGGCATTTCAGAAAAATCACTGAGATATGATAGACATTTCTACAGTTGGTCATCTGTGTTACCTATGTTATATGTCAACTCATAGCAGAATTGTGCATGTTTGGACAAAATATGTGTTACCGACAGTAAAACTAAATCCTTCAAATATAAATACAAATACAATTACATGAACTTCTAATAATAACTACATGTATAGTATGGATATTAAAAAAAACGAAGCATTTTGGAATGTGTCTCTATGACTTGAACTGACCTTCATTGCAGACGAAGTAGACCTTCTTGTTGGCTCCTGTCCTGTTCTCCTCCTTAGGAATGACAGGTGGGGGCTTGTAGTCAGGCTTGGGGATGTCATCCTCCTCTCCCTCACCCTCTGTGAGAGGAACAGCAGAGATAAATCACACAGAACTTATGCATGTGAAGCTGACAGGTGTAAAGGATCTACTTTTTTTATCATATTATTACGGTCCAAGTATTGGTATTGAAAATAATATACAATGTACTTGGGAATACAAATTCTAGAACTTGCACAAGAGCTGAGTAACATGTAATGGTGAATCCCTCACCTTCCTCATCTTGTGGTTCTTCATCCTTCTCTTCATCCTTGTCTTCTCCCTAAAAAGGGAACATAGAAATCACTTGTAAGTTTGATATGTCAAATCAAATGTTCCGACAACTTGCTGAAATTATGGCAGAAAGCAAATATTGTACACAGCTTTAGCAAAACACCCTACCTCCTCCTCTTCTTCCTCCTCCTCCTCCCCCTCCCTGTACTCCACCTCTGCCACGATGTAGTTCATCTCTGTGCCCAGAACTTTGCCCCAGAAGCGGACGGTCTGCAGGGGTCGGGTGTCCACCAGCTGCTTCAAGGCCAGGAAGATGCGGAAGCACTCCTCCCTGCTCAGGCCGATCTGTGAAGTAGAGTCACAGGTTAGATTAGTCACATGATTAACATGAACACCATAAAAGCTACTGGACGGATATTTCAGCAAGGCTTTCAGATGGCAAACTGAAGTACTGCACTGCAGTTTGGTCTGCCTTACAGATTTTGGAAGTGCAAATGGTGCAAATATTGTAAAAGAAAAAAAAAGCAGCAGCAGCACTGACTTTGATAATAAATGCTGTACTTAAGTACTCACCCCAGCCTGCTCAAAGTAATAGGAAAGCTCCATGATGTTGGGGAGGGGGGTCTCCACCTCTTCCTCAGCCTCGGGCTCACCACCTTCGCCTTCTCCTTTCTGAACGGGACAGAGGAATTATCTTTAGATATTCCGGAGATGATACAGAATTCCTGCAGCATTTTCTTCTTCATTGATGATAATGTCTTCTTCGTTAATGATAACTGTGATATCGAGACATTTCTTTTAGTTTTACACAAATAGAAATGAAATCATTAAGTAAGATTGATAGATACAGAAAGTGAACAAGTCCTTGTTTCTAATATTTTGATTTAACTGCAGAGAACTGCCCATTGGTGGTACATGTATAATCTTAGGTACAAGCAAGTGAATCAAAAATTCATGCTAGGATAACAAAAATAAGAATTGCTAGGATAACAAAAATAAGAATCGCTATTATCATGTATACCTCAAACAGCATTTTGTGTGTCTCTGCCAGTGCCACCTCTGTAGTCTTGTCAAACTCATCTCTGACGGTGTCTCCCTTGTACACAAACTTGGACCTCTTTGCCTCTTTGCTGATGTCTTCAATGATATCTGGATGTACCAACAAAATCAAGCACAATTAGTAACATCTCATGGATACAATCATCAAATGGGAAATTCTGACTCAGTACTTTATTGCAGTGACTGGTAATACATGTACACTTCTATAATGGTGCCTTGAAAATTATAGATACTTCAATCTTGAGGATCTGTAGACAGTCATAGATACGTCGATAGAAAATATTAACTCACCAACAACATTTTCTGGTCTCTCGTCTAGAACCTTTGTGAGAACTCTACTCAGATGGTCATATCTGTAATAAAATGAAAATTGCATTGTAATCTACAGCAGCAGACAAAAGGGTAGTCTTGTTGGATTATAGGAGCCAAACAAGCCGGCAAACTAGAATTCTGTAGTCTCATATGTGTGCTAAAATATCAGATATAGTACAATGATACAATATCAATCTTACATCGTGCTCAAACAACTCAACTATAAACATTTCATCACTAGGGTTTTCTTAGTCTCCACCAGACTCCTGATGGGCTGAAAAAAAAGTAGATTTAGAGTTCACATAATCTCTGGCAAAAAATTATCCCTATTGGACGAATTTCATTCATTTTCTAGCCCGCTCTGGGGTCTAGTGGAAACTACAAAATATCTTACAATCAGCTGTAATGTTACATGAACGTATACGAGGTCACTGGGTGCTTTCTCTTGTAAATTATTCTCACGCCTTGCATATAAACATCGAGAAACAAAAATTGGTAACAAATTATTTATTATTAAGCTGTATACTTACAGGTTGAGTCCTGTGTTGGTGCTAGCCTTGAGCATGTAAGATTTGGCGTTTTGGATCTCCATCTCTCGCTGAAGGTTGGCATTGTTCTGCGGCTCCGGAGTTCCCGATTTGGAACCCTTCGTACTCATGGTGAATTCTCGGCTATTTCAGCACGTCTGTGCTCCAAATATACACAGAATATCGTTCTATGTACTCTAAAACGACTAAAATATCGATATAGATACGTCTAAATGAACAGGGGACGTGAAAATCCTTGTTTTACGCCCAAAATGGCCACCTTCTTTCTCTGGAACTGCTTCTCTCCGATTCCCCAACACCGATCTGTTAGTTGCTAGGAACCACTGGTAAACAACGCAATCACGTGACCTCATGGCGACCGTGGTTCGACCCAGGGTCAATCCCGTGTTCTCATGACGTCATGGTAAAGTACACACTTTTTTGGTAACGGCGTGAACATTAAAACGTATGAGTAAGACGTAGCTGCGTCTGTACGAAAATGTCCATTTATGTTGTAGTGATGCGATGTATACTATTTGGCATAAATATCTCCCGGCAAACAGGCACAAAGATGTGTGTTCTGGGATCCAATCAGACAACGCCATTTTGAAGTGACGTCATGCGCGCCAACTTGAGATGGGGTAAATGTGACTTGGTATCATTGGAGGACTTTGGAGCGTCAAAAACATACGGTACTAGCATTTCTTACCAGAGGGCAGTTTAAGAAACCCACAACCAGCTATTATGGAGCATCTCAGTGTTTCAAACAATTTGTTTTTCGTGGAAGTACAATCTTGCAACTACATTTGATGGCCATGGGGAGAACTTCGTTGCTACAGCTGCTATGTGCGAATAATGTGTCTGTCCAAACCAAGGAGTTCAAACTGCAAGATTTGTATCCGTACCACTTCAATGGTCAACCAAAGATAATACTGAGGGAATTATGGTATATGAATAAATGGTTTGTTTTATCATTAGACAATAAGATGTGTGTTATCCTACAACCTAAAGTGAATTATAATCGTGGTCCGTAATCATAAACCATGAAACGGTTGTAAACAAAGCATGTAACACCAGCATGCAACTTACCAACTCAAGTTTAATATTCTGAATACAGGACAAAGTAGCACTTTCGATTCTGACTTTATTCCACACCATAAATTATGTATTCGAAACATCCCATACAAAGCTCCCTATGTCAACTGGTCAAGAATCATAATACATGTACATTGTCATTGTATAATTGCAAAAACAAACACAGACAATGAAAAGTCTGATGTTTGACTTGAAATAAATTTCACACATATCTAGTACATAATGTTGGCTTTGATTATCAATACAAATCAACATCATAAAAAATAGGTATATGTTTAACTTGACAGTAAACTGCTTTATGTTGTGTAAAATAATGTGCTATACATGATACTGTATCTTTCAGCGGTTGGCCACACAAATATTATCATCAGTGAAATGAAATTATATTTTAACTCCATCTTTTATTTCAGTTGCTTTTATTTCAATCCAAGACCAGACAGGACATACTACATTTGTAACTTCATGCAATATTTTCTTAATATCATAGGATACAACTACATTTGTACCAATACAAATTTGGTCAGTGCAAGGAGGTTCTATCTTTTAACCTCATTGGTCAGTGCAGACTGATTATGTAATCTTATGGTGTATAGAATTACTTTGGTAGAAATTACACATCACAAGCTGCTCCTGCCATCACAATATCAGTCGTAGTGGTTGCTTGGGTTACTGTGAACCAGTCCAACATACAACTGGAGAGTTACTAGGCCAACAGCTCCAGTGAACAAAGCCTTGGCCAGCAGGAGGGTCCAGGAACCAAGGCCAACAGCATGGATCAAAATTCTGGAAAGGGACACACAGAAATTAGAACTTGAGAAAGGTTCTGGTATTCATAAGTTTTTCACAATTGCTGTGTGAATAATACCTCCATACAAAATGTAAATCCAAGACATCAGACTGGTTATTAGGCAACAGGACTGATTTGAAAAGGAACGGATGATCAACAGGACATAACATTGTGATAATGCTATAGTCACATACTGTACAGTACTGTAAATGCATCTAAGTTTGTGTGGTTTTTATTTCGCGCCAAGGCGAATCTGAAGTGCACGCTGTGGTTTCAAGTTCACAGCACTGCTATAGTCACATACTGCTAGACCATTGGACGAAATTGTTTGCGGTGATTTAAAGTTCACGGTGAAACAGTCGCCGCGAAAAACATGAACACAAAACCACTGCGAACATTTTTGCATTTACAGTAATGGAAACGCCAGCACCTTCACGGACTTAAGTTTGCAGAAGCAGTCACCACAAAAAAACGCCAACATAAAGCCACGGCAAAATTTTCAAGCATTACAGTAAGTGAAGTCACACTTACTCTACAATGAGAGGTCTGTACACACTCAGCCCCAGGAGGGTGCCAACAACAGGTAACAGGCTACGGTTGAAGTCATGTCTGCTCCACAGCCACACAAGGACTGCAGCTGCTATATGCTGGACCTGAGAATATATGGAAAAGGAATATAGAATGGTTACATAGACACAACATTTGCTAGTACATGTAACATTACATGTATATATACATGTATGTGGAAATGTACGCTACTGCCTACATATGGATTGCGGAGGAAGTATCATTAGATGAATATCCTCTTTGAAAAATAAAAATGAGACAGATGAAGTTCTTGAATCCCTCATGCACTATAATAATGTAAATCCTTTTTTTTTGTGACAATCTAAGTATCAACTGGGTGCATCAGCATTGACATTCCTGGAACAGGAAAAGACATGACCATCACACTCACCAGGTTGATGTTGGATTCTAAGCTCATCTGGATGTACTTCCAGTCAAACTCGACTCCACGAGCCCCCACCCACATTGGGATGAAGCGGGTCATGACTAGTTCTGCCGTGGCCCAGCCCATGGCTGCCGTCATGATCTTGATCTCCCCCTTCCCCGGAATGCTGCTCATGATCAGCTGGATCCCGATCAGATCACCAAAATCTACCGAAGTCTTCAGGAATTCCTACAGATAAAAAACATTGTATTGAGCTTGGCACAAATGGAAAGAGGAAAAGGAAATATCAAATTAAATAGATTTTATTCTAAAATTTCCGTCATACACACATGATACAGTTATGCTTGATGTGAAAACATTTTTTTGGTTCAATTCTCTGTTAGACTTGAATGGATGGACATGTTGCAAATGGGAAATGCCCACATCATAGCCAAATAGAAAGTACGAAATCAAAACATTACCAGAACTTGGATATTCCTGGTGTCACAGGCTGGACAAATGTGCCCTATACCTGTCCAAGGACATCATTTTGTCCTTGGCATGTCACACATATTAAGGGTCGACAACCTGTCCTTCTGATTTATATGCAAATTTCCTTGACATGTGTCCATCATGCACAAATAATTTTGGGGTCATTTTCTTGAAAAGCTTACCCCAATCACGTCAAGGTTCCCTCCTCCTGTTTCTGATGCTGGGAAGAAGGTGGCCAGGATCAGCATCTGCAGGCAACATCATGGTCATGATTATCATATGAATTATGAACATTATCATACAAAATAATGTGTGGACTTGCAATAAAACTAATTATCAAATTAAAGAGCATGCCCTTTTTCGTAAGGCGTAATTCAGCCTTTTTCGTCTTCGTAATCCGTAGGCAGTTGCCCAAAATCAACATAATAGTCTTGAAGCCGGTTTGGAAGCCTCATGATTTAAAGTAATTCGTAATCAGCTCTGAGAATTGAATTTAACGTAATTCGTAATCCCCGGCGAAAATGTTGCGCAATTCGTAATCACTACTCCCCCATGAAGGCCCTTATTAAAGGGGTTTAGACCTCTTGGAATCATAGCAATGTATAACTCTAAGCTTTCACATGATCAGTAATCATATAATTTTCAAAACAGACAGATTAATTTATGTTGACATAAATTGTTTCCTCACCTTGCACAACTGAGTGGCCAGATAAGCTCCTCCTGCCTGCACACATTTCCAAAAGGCACTGTATTCTGACCTTCAGCGAACAAAAAAAAGAGCAAATATCAATGATCTGTACGAAGAGCATGTTCTACACTAAAAAAAATCAGGTCAAAAACCACACTGAGAAATAAAAAAATTGCCCCTGCCCCCCTCCCCTCCTGTGTCAAGCGAGAAAATACTCACAATCCTGAAAACTTGTAGGTGAGAAAGTATGGTACGTAGGCCAGAGCTACGCAGTTCCCAAAGTGAAATAGCGTCATATTTCTGGATCAGATATCGTCGAATTATAGGAGAAAAAGTAGGCCACCGCAGGCCGACCAAATGAATCAAATTATCCCACAAGGGTTCTCTGTACAAGCCCGTTTTACGGCACTCAGTTTTCGCGACAGACGAACGTAAACCACTGATTCGCTCGATGACTGTGCGCTTTTCCTTTGGCATGAGGCTATTGGCAGGATCATCTTGTCAACAGTGGGCAAAATTTTCACTGTTGACAGGATGATCCTGTCAGAAGTAGAAAAATTGGATCATCCTGTCAACAGTACAATTTTTCCTACCGGGCTGACTGGACCCTCTCTGGCTGACTGGACCCTATCTGGCTAGCACATACGAGTTCGCGCCCGGTGTGGATCTGCTTGGAGATTAGGAGGATCGTACTCAGCTACTACATTGCTGCGCTGACAAACCCATTTGGGGATTATTTAGGATCGTTGAAATAGATCTTGCTGTACTTCTATTCATAATGTAATGCCTTAAAATGGTCACGCCTAAGACTAACATTCTTTTTTATCAATAGCTAATTTCTTCAATTTCTCATTTTATCATAATAACGCGGAAAATTAAATGAGGGATTCAGACAGTGGGAATGCACAATGCAAATGCACCGTTATCGCTAACGTCAGAGGGACTTTGTAACATTAGCCCTCATATAAAGTGTTTTTAACAAAAACAGAAAACATCAACAGTTATCTCTATTTCCTGTTGACGTTGCTCAAGAGGATATTTTCTTCATTTTTTTCTTTATTTCACTGGACAACATATTAACATTAAAGCCAGGTTGCCGTCATTAGATTTTGAGGAAGTTTCGGCTTTATATAACTGATGTATTCAGTCACATTCACGGCAAAACGTTTCGTTGAACATGTTCATACCAGCAAGTAATATGCGACAGTCTTGTAACTGCTCTGTCCCCTTAAAATCGGAAACAAGATGGATCTTCCTTCTCTTACCAAGCATTCATAGAATTAAACCGAGTTTTAAGCCCCCTAAAACTAGTAAAAGAGGCCACCAAATTCCATCCTAATTTCTCCACGCTAACAGACAAAAAGAAGAACTACTGATTACAGAAAAAATACGTGGGATCATTCGTCTTCCACTGTCTCGGAAAAAGAAGTCGAACCCAATAAGTCAGAATATAGTGTCAGTAGTTAGTGATTATATTGTTCATCATTGTCTGTCCGTCCTTTTCATGCCGGTTAGTGTAGAACTTGCAAAACATGCAGCGGACTTTACTACATCGGCGTACGAGGAGAACAGCACGGAAAGGTAATGTGACAGGTGGACTTTGCTTCCAAACATTAGGAATGCGGACTTTGGTTCTACAGGTGACGTTACAGACGTAATATCATTACGAAATTTAAACGAAAGGAAATTAAATCAGCCACTGGTAAGCCGAGGAAGCCTATTTTGCTAGCCTGATTTACTGTGATATCTCCAAAGCGCAAACTATGAATTCGGGTCACTTTTGAAAAGATATTCCAAACATTTATGTATGGGTTTAGGACCCTCATTAAAAGTGGAACCAACCAACTTTTCATAATCATTCGTGACCTAATGTAACACGCCACCGTTACGACCTCAAGTCAAAAGGGCCTTGCTTGCCTACCCAAATCTGCCGAAGTGCTGTAAAAAGGCTTTGTTACTTTCTTGTAGCTGTTACTTTTTGGACTAAAAGTGTGCCAAATGCTGTTTCTTGAAAGCCATTAGTCAATCATCAATCAATTTTATCAGGTAGAGCCAGGGCTGTAAGCAAGGACATTATATAGGAGGTATGACGTCACGGGGAGTCTTACGTGAACAGGTCCCGAGGAACACCGAAAGTTGAGATCGTTATCGGATCACGTGGTTTTGCGTTACGGGTCAGGGGGCCAGTTCAGGACCCCGGGTTATGTATGATCGCTCCTTGTCCGTTCTCACGGAACCAACAGCCTTCGCCTCGGTTGAACCTTTTAGTTCTTCATTCAAGACTTGGCGAGAGGAAGTAGGGTCAAATTAGGAAGCAGAAGTAACGGTAGATCTCGTCCTGTTGGTTTGACAGCCGAATCTGTAACGTTATCGCTCAGTTCCTCTGCTGCTACTGTAAACATGTCGGACTCGGCGCCTCCTGCTTGGTTTGTTGTTCTGCTGTCATTGTTGTGCTGTTGGACAGTCTGCTCAGCGCGGCCACATCCTAAAAATCCAGGCACAGAACCTACCCAGATCCACCTATCCTACTCAGGTAACGTTAACTCTTAATTAACCTCCTTGTTATAACTGTGCCGACCTAGGGCAAGGAGGTAAACCTCCTTGCCTAGGGTTAACTGAAAACACTGGGCTGTCTGTTCTCAGGCTACCAGGCTATGGGCGATTCCAGTGACACCTCATAATTTGGGGAGGCTTTAGTTTAGACTAGTCTCTACTAGAGGTATATATAATATTTGCCAGGGGAGGTTGTCCACCATATAAGGTTTCATTGACCTGGTCTGAGGTACAGTAAGTATGGTAGTCAAATGTGGAAGAGGAAATGTGAACTTCCTGCGGACTGACTCAACTGCTGAGTCCTGGCCCTATTTTTGCCGCAAATATACAGATGTAACCGGCTCCTTACTGGGCGCCCAGTACGGAACCCATGGAGAAAATGCCGCCGATACTCGGCCCCCAGTACGGAAGGAAGTTCCGTACAAGAATTCCAGTACGGAACGGCTTTATTCCAGTACCGAAGCTTCGTCAGCACTGGACGTCCAGAACTGAATTTGTTTCGGTACTCGGGTTCCAGAGCTGAACTCCTCTCGGCACTCGGGTTCCAGTACCGATTTGCGTTCCGGCTAGGTCAACGGTCATTCGGTACTGGTTACCCAGTGCGGAGGTCATTCAGCACTGGATAACCGAGTGCCGATTTACGGATGTAACGGGTTCCGTACTGGATTTACCAGTAAATAGTGACTCTTCAGTACTGGAAGCCGAGACCTCAAATTATTTCAGAACTGGGCGTCCTGTACTCATGTTCTATTAGTACTGGCAAGGATGATCCATTGTTTGGACCCGACTGGACAGTTTTCGGGATTTTATATATATAAGTTGTCTGGCCTGAGCACATAGGCAGGCAGTTGTCTGTACATAATAATAATAACTTAATTGCAAGTTCATGCCCGAAGGCTAATTGCAGACAAACAAGTACATGGAAATACATGGGAATCTAAAAAGTTATCTAGTCTACTGTGAAAGTTCTAAGTTTACTAAGGTTGACTAAGCCCTGAAAATAACGTTAGACGCTCGTTAGAGTCTCAGCACTCGATTTCCAGTCCTGACAGGAGGGTTCCCAGTACTGAAGCTGCCCAGTACAGGAAGTCCAGTACTGAGAAAGTCTCAGTACTGGAGCTCCTGTTCTGTCGACCACTTCCGTACTGGTTGTCCAGTTCTGACAAAGGAGGCAGTTACATTTGTATATTTGCATTTTTGCCAAATAATTCTACCATCCATACCTTCGTACAGGGTATATTTAGACATAATTTCACCTTGATTCCAATGTAGGTCACCAAGGAGTTTTTCTAATATGTAGGTACGGCTACATTAAGTCTGATATCATGGGGTCAATGTCCTTGGGTCAACTGAGGCCCCAAAAATTTTTGTGGAAAGAATTTGGTAGTTCAACATACCTTTGGGTAGTTTGAGCAAATCAATAGTCATATGTGATAGGATAGCTGAAAACGTTTTATCTTGACCACTAGGCTCCCCTACCTCTATGGTTGTGACGTGGAGTACCCTGAACAACACAGCCTCTGTGGTAGAATATGGACAAGCAGACTTTTCCTTGAGAAACTCGGGGATCAGCACCCTATTTGTGGATGGAGGGAAGAAGCACAATGCCCAGTACATCCACAGGGTGGTCTTGACTGGACTCAAACCAGGATTTCGATACAGTAAGATTATTTCTTGGTTTATGGTTTTTGCTTTTTACCTTTGAGTTTTACCTCTTCAATATTTGATTTGAACTGACTCTTTGAGCTGTTACTTTTTGAGTCATTATATGATGCATGATATGACTATTTGGTTTATCTTTTTGTGAGATTCATGACATGATGTCCAAGTCAATAGTCACTGATACTTTTGAGAACCAATCCAGGCAGTGTTGCATGTATTACATGATTGTTGTTATTTGCAAGTTCTTGCCCGAGGGCTAATTGCAACATAAAATAATGTATAGAAAAAAGTATACAGACGGTGCAAGTTAAAAATGGTGACAAGTGGAACAAGTGGATATTCTTTTATAACAATGACTATGAGAAAACATGGTAATGGTGGCTGCCATAGATATAGTGCTACAATAATTACTGTATATATGACTGATTGATAATGACGTTACCATTCTTATTTCTTGATGCCTTTTGTTCCTAATCTCATCATGTAGTTTATCATGTGGGAGATGAGGTGTCCTGGAGTGAAATCTACAGTTTTACAGCAGTCCAGGATGACACCAACTGGAGCCCCAGGTTCGCTGTGTACGGAGACCTGGGTTATGAGAACGCCCAGTCTGTAGCTAGGCTCACTAAGGAGGTGCAGAGGGGGATGTATGATGCTATACTTCATGTTGGTAAGAGATAGTCCTTTTTGTTATATCAATAATGTTGATCAATTGAAGCTGGAACTGCATGCCATGCATGTTCAAAGAGGTTCAGTAATTGATTGGACAATCACATTCAAATATGACTAGCAACATTCTATATAAAGAAAATTCAACACATAAATGAATAAGGTTACAACTTATATAATACAAAATGGGAGATATATGTAAGGATAATATGCCTTTTTAAGGTATGGCAACAAACTGCAATTTCTAGTTCTGTGGTGCCAATATATTTATTTTTCCTATTTTCAGGTGACTTTGCCTATGATATGAACGATGTAAGTAAAACTCTCCAACTTAAGGGTAATGTGACAGTTCCTTGTTTTTCAAAGTGTGCACATTTTTAATTTGCTGTAAACCGATCATAGTATTTCAACCTCTAGAATTTATACACAATGCTCACACAACTTACAAAATAAGTTACATGCAAAGGTCTCAGAACACTGTCATAGAATAGCTATACCTACAATGAAAATTTTGTGTTATGTTCAACAGGATATGCATTTTGTCTGGTAAAGCAGTTTGCTTAGCCTTAGTGTCATCCAAGTTAGTTCCAGACTTTCCCTTCACTCACTAGGTTAGTAACAATGTCCTGTTTTCCATGCCCACAGAAAGAGGGAGAGGTTGGGGATGCCTTCATGTCACTGATCCAGCCTATTGCTGCTTACCTCCCGTACATGACATGTGTCGGCAACCACGAGATTGCATAGTGAGTTTGTATATAGGTGTGATATGCTAAGTTCTAAGAGCCTGACTCCATCCTCTGTAGTGACCGCTGGCAGGAACAGTAATGACTGACTCAAAGTTCTGTTTCTTTTAGATGCTAGTAGTCATGCTACTCATGTATAGTAAAATATACATCACAGAATTACCTGCACTTAATGTTGGACACACTCTTTAGTTGCTTTGTGCAAAGAAACTTTAAGCAGAATGCTGTTGTAATTGTTCTTTCTTCCTTTCTCCAGCAACTTCTCCCACTACATCAACAGGTTCTCCATGCCAGGGAATCACAACAAGGACATGTTTTACAGGTAAGAGCCATGCAGTGCACAGTAGTATGGTGCACAATTGTTTTAGCCCAGGATACTTCTAGTCTGGGTACCATCCTCCATAGTTGCCACTGAGTTCTCCCTTTTTGCTTACTGCCGTGGTGAGCAAGCAAAAGTGAGAGCTAGCAGAAATGGAGGATGGTACCCAGGCTAGGATACTTCTGCGTTTTTACCTTCATGAAAAATGGAGGTATACTTTTGGGCCTGTCTGTCTGTGTGTGTGTTTATATGTGTGTCTCCGAATTTTTTTGTTAGCATAACTCAAGAACCTCTGAGTGGATTGTAACGATATTTGGAATGCGGGTAGGTTTTGAGGAGATGAAGGTCAAGGTTGATTTGGGTGTGACCTTGTTCTGTTTCATGACCCTTTTCTTAATACAGTAGTCACTGTTGCTATTATCCTGGTTGCCATGACAAATTTAAGACACCTGTAAGGTGATATAGTCTAAAGGTTGACATACAATGTTTTAGGATAAAGAATCCTGACTCTCTTTGTTCCCCTAAACTAAGTTTCAACATTGGACCAGCCCATATCATCTCCATCAACACAGAGGTGTGGTACTTGAATGAAGAGGGCAGCAAGGACAAGGTGATCAGGCAGAGGGAGTGGCTGCACAGGGACCTGGAGGTAGGATTTTCATTTGGGTGCTTGTGGTTTACTGGAATTTGCCTTTTGTAAAAGAACAACCTACTAGAAATGATGTTTTGTTCACATCACTCATCACTCATCAGCATACTCTACATCTCCAATTGTCAGATTCTTGATATATTATTTGTAGCCTGGGTGCCATCCTGTTTAGTTTTACCATTATAATATCTATCTATACTTTGTTAGGGAGCAAGTATGGGAGCCCCAGCAAACGAAATAGGATGGCACCCACAGGCTATTCTGTTCTCACAAACTTAGATGTATTCTATACATTTTTCTAACTCTCCTAACATTATATCAGGCTGCGAACACACCGGAACAGCGTCAGAAACAGCCATGGATCATCTTGATGGGTCACAGGCCAATGTACTGCTCCAATGTGGCAAAGGACTGCATCATGGATGAAAGCTTTGTAAGTGTATCATCATAAAAAGTGCAATTCATGTTTTATCAGTTGGTTAGCAGTGTAACAGTGGGGTTCAAATGCCACTATTGTTAAACTGACTGGTCTAACTGGTGCAGACCTTTTAGCCTAGCGGTTATGGCGTGCGGACTGTGCTACTCGCCTCTTGTGTTTCAGCTGTGTTCGTGTTTTCGTTGGCATTATGCAATACACATTGAGTGGCCATTTCTTGCTACTTTTCTACAGGTTATGTTAAGCTGCATTGTATAGTTATGTTTAACTACATTGTATACATGGTAGACCTTCCTGCTACAATAGCACTTTGCTTTGAAGGTTTTATTGTTATGCAATTTAGACAACTGAATATTTTTTCTCCTCAGGTAAGGCAGGGCATACCAAAGCAAGGCATGCCAGGGTTGGAGGACCTGTTGTACAAATATGGTAAAGTTGTAATGTCATGATTTGTAAACTTTCTGAATTTGACAGCAGTCTTGGTTCATAACCTATTTTGTTTCTGAACCCCAGTATTCTAAATATCTTCCTTTCCCCCATACAGGTGTAGATCTGACCATCTGGGCCCATGAACATTCCTATGAGAGACTATGGCCAGTGTATGATAAAATGGTACTGAGACTCTACCATTTAGTATACTGTAGTAGTGAATGCTTGGTCTTTGAGTTACTAGAACAGGGAACAGAATCTAGGTGTACTTAACTACACAAGGCTGAAGTTGAATCTTACCTGTAGCTGTATCTCTTTATGGGTACTTCTGTTATGATATTGAAGCAGCTTGTGCAACTTTAGATTTTTTGTGCATGGGTATTATGTATTAATTTTGCTCCTCCTTCCATCAGGTTATGAATGGTAGTGTGAACGAGCCCTACACCAACCCCCAGGCACCTGTCCACATCATCACTGGATCAGCTGTAAGTCAACACTCTTGCTCCAAATCAGACTGACTGCCTGGGTTTTAGTATGAGATTTTGTACATTGAAAAAAAAACTTGTTAGTAGAATACCGGGGTATCCATTATTTGATTACACTGCCCTTCCTGACACACTCCAACCAAGAGTATTAGCTGTATTGATTTGAAAGGTTGCAGTCATGGACCAAAACAGCTAGTCACAGTTGTTGTTGAGATTTGGATTCAGTCAGGATTTATTTATCAATTTCAGGGCTGCAAGGAGAGGCTGACACCGTTTGTACCCAACCCTAAACCATGGAGTGCTTTCCGCCTGGATGACTATGGCTATATCCGTATGACAGTCATAAACTCAACACACCTGTACCTTGAGCAGGTGTCAGATGACCAGGTGAGACATCCCACCTTTGAAATGAAAGTGAATAGCAGTAAGTGATTAGGTGATGTGATGATGAATCACATCTGATCTTGGACCTTATCATGGTATGGTTACCAAACTTTTTCTGGAACATTGCACATGAACAGGTGCACCTGGCTGCAGCTGTTTTTTTATGCCACACACATTGCCACTGCTGCAGAACAGTGAATATTCTGAAATTCAATGCATTATAGGTACCTGAACTTTCCTTTTACATACATATGTAGTTACATAGCCCTTGAGTACCAGAAGGTAGTATGTACAAAATGATTTAGAGATATGAAACAACCAATAACTCATTACACCCACACCCCAACTTGTCTGTTTCCTTCAGGATGGAGTTGTTGTGGACAGCATGCAGCTCATCAAACATTCCCATGACTCCTACTCCACCACAAACTATAGTGGCAACAGAAGGGACTTATAAGGGGAAAGTAGAGGGCAGAGGTGGAATCAGCCAAGGAAGGACCCGGGGGGTCCACCATTTTAATGAATGAATTTATTGAAGATCACTAAGGTGTTTCTGGGTGTGTTTTTAAAAAAATGCGAAACCCTCCAAAGCAAAGAACACTAATCACCAAATCTATTTGTGTGCAATTTTACAAAGTTTTTAGTAATATATATTCTATATGTGTTGTTGAAAAATGTATAGCTGCTGACTTTTAAGTGCTGTATATTTTCTTAGTCATACCAATTTTGATAAACATATGAAATGATAAATGGTTTTAGCATATTGAAAATAAAGGGGCTCATTGGAAATACAAATGTAATACAAAATGTGTTACTTAAATAAGTGATACACTTCATTGTATGTTGCTAAAGTAGGCAATTTCAAGTGTATTAGTCTATGGTGTAAAATGGTGAATTGATGGCTCCTAGCAAAAAAAAAGAAGAAAAAAAATATGTAGAATGTTTTATTGATAATGGAAATAGAAATAGGTGTTTCCTATAATCCAATTGTAATGAAGTAAATTTTCTTGTTCAAAGTTATTGTACAAAAGATTCTAAATACACTCCAGACAACCATTTAGGAATTAAAGAATTGAACTTAAGTACATCAAGCTGTCTCTTGATTGTATAAGGCAATGTAATAGATACAAGTCGGACCCAAGCTGTATCAAAAAGGGAACTGCCTCAGAAATATTTATTACCTCAGTTCTACAATTACCCATGTGTCCTTAATAACCCCACTTCGCTCTCCTTCAATTTGAAGTCTTCTTAGCAAAATATACAGCATAGTTATTATATTATTATACTTTTTTATCTCTTCACTAAAAAACTATTAACACCCATAAGATAATTTTCTTTGGACAATTTACAATTCAACATAGATTTACGAGATTCTTCAATTATCTATGAGTATAAACACATTTAAATCCATATCATTGTTATCAAAATGCATCATTGATGTAGACAATATTGATAATGCATGTACAATCATATTACAATTGATAATACATAAAAGCTGTTCATACATAATTACTTCCTCAGTAAAAAATTTAAGGCACAGATGCATTAGCAGCAGTCACTTCCTAAGCAATAGAGGATTATCTTTGTAATTTCTCAGACAAATTTGTAACCACATACAAACTATCGGTGTTGTAGTAATTTTGGGCACTCTTCCTTGTGGCCCTCCCTCCAGTGCTTCCTTTGACACTCCTTTGAGCAGTAGTGGGCCCTTCGGCAGGAGGCACATTTGCCGAACTTCTCCAAATAGTCTGGCACCCTCTTGCAGTACCCACAGATGAAGTGCACCGCCTCTCTTCTGATCATCTCATTTCTCTCTTCAGGATCCATCCCTGCAAAGCTTTTATGTTTCAAGTTCTTGGAGTTCAGGGTGTCTCCTAAGAGTTGGACCAGTTGCTGTGGGAAAATAGGAATTGTCGAGAATGCAACTTCTGGACTTGAAACACAGGAACTGGGGTCAACTTTTTTCACCTAATGTACTAAGCAGTTATTCCTAAAGATCGTAGACTGACTGAGATTTTGCTTCAATTTAAGAAGCAAAGCCCTGTTCTATCAGATATACTACCACAATTTGTAGCGGCCCAGAGAAACCAAGAAGGTTGCATTGCCAAGCCCATTTGTATATGCATGTATATTGCTATCTTAAAATAGCTGCAACTGCAAGAGTTAACTACCAGTGACACTAACATGATTGATTCTTTGTTAAGTTGACATACCTTAGTGCTAGGTCCTCCTTCCCAGGCTGGTTCTGAAGCATCTTTATGGACAACAACTAATGGACCTTCCCAGTCGATTCCACCCGAAGCTCTGTTCTGTCCTGATCCTTTTGTCTTTCTCAGAGCGTCCCAAACATTTGGAGTTGCATCGCCAGCTTCCTTCTCCACATGTTTTTCTCGCTCCTCTTCACTGGCTCCGCCCTTCTTCATCTTAGATTTCTTACTGGCCTTTTTACTACGTTCAGTTTTCTCCTTCACAATCACAGTTCGTTCTCTTTCTTCAGCAGCATGTACATGTATCTTATATGAAAACTTTGGTGCAACATCTTGCTCCAAATTCTTCTCAGTGTGGTCAACTTCTTCCTTTCTTGGGCCCCTTCCTCTCTCAGTAGCACATGATTCTTTTCCATTCACTTTTGTGCTGTCTCCTCTCTGATCTTTCTTCATGTTGTTTTCACCATGTTCAGCATCTCCTTCCCCTAGTTTTGCCTTTCCTTCTGTAGTTGATTCTCTCTCATTCAGACCTGGAGTGTCATTTCTCCTATCTTGCATCATGTTCTTCAAAGCATTGCCAAGTTCCTCCTTTCCTGATTCCGCCCCTCCCTCTGCACCTGCTTCTTTCCAATTCAGTCTTGCTTCACCATCTTCCTTCATGTTCTTCATAGCTTGGACGAGTTCCTCCTTTCCTGATTCCTTTCCTGTTCCCTCTGCACCTGTTTCTTTCCAATTTGCTCTTGCTGCACCATCTCTCCAATCTTGCTTCATGTCTCTCTCACTGAAGCCAAGTTCTTCCTTACATGCTCTTCTCTCTTCCTCCTCATCATCTGATCCCTCCTTGATAATTACCATTGTTCCCTCTTCCTTTAAAGCTTCCCTAATGCTCTCCACATTGTGGTCGGCACGTTTCCAAATGCTTTTGTTGCCGAATCTTGCAATTTGACTGTCTGTTACGCTGTCTTCATCCAGGTCCAGCGGCTCCCTCATCAAGCTAAGAGGTTTCAGAGGAGGGGCAGGCCCGTAAACTTCATACTTTCTCTCCCTTGTTGCCCCATCGATGAGGATCTTGTCACAGTTTGTTTCCCTACAGTAATGGGATGTGTGACAATAAGTGCAGGGCTTGAAATTCATTTTTGGAAATAGGTGCACTGGTGCACCCAACCCAAAGAAATAGGTGCACAGAAAGAATTTTGGGTGCACAACACAAAATAAAGTTAAATGTCAACAAAAGAAATTGCTTCCTCTCTTAAGAACTTAAATCTGTAGCTAGCTTAAGTAATACATCAAATAAAGTACAACAGAAGGTTATGTACTTACATTTCAAGAATATCATATATACTAGTGTACAAATGCACCTTTATCCTATAGCCTACAAAAAAATATCTAGGTGCAGTGGTGCACCCACAGTCAAAAATTAGGTGCACAGCTCCAATTTTGGGTGCACAAAGGTGCGCATGCACCCAGTATTTCGAGCCCTGAAGTGGGTTCACGGTTCCAACTGCACATGTGCAAGGTCAAAGGTGAAGGCCCCTGACCAGTAAACAGTTCTTGTCTAAACCATGCTTGATGCATGTCAACGCGTTTTTTTAATGTCTCAGGGACCTTGAACCATGAACCTGCTTATCAATTTACTCTATTTACTGTCACAAAAGATGTGTCTCATAGTGTTGACAGTTCTTGAAGTACAATTTGATCGAAGTGCTATCTGAATGAAAACTAACTAGACAGTGGCATTAGACTGCATGTTAGGTAAATCATGTAGTTCATAAGTCCCTATATTGGAGAAAGCTAACAACTTAATTCACAACTAACTAACTAAACAGTGGCAATATACTGCATGTTAGGTAAGTCATGTGGTTCACATGTGATTCACAAGCTCCCATATTTGAGAAAGCTAACAACTTATTTAGGTAAGCTCAATTCTTTCCTGTTGGACACACAGGGCAATCTAGAGGACGACAGAGAAGTTATAAAACCTCACCTGTACACTTTCAATATCAGGTCCTCCCCGGATGGTGGGCAGCCTGCGACTTTCCAGTCTTGCTTTTGGCTCACCAGAACCCACTGTTTCTCCTCAGGGTACTCCCCATCCTCCACGGGGAAGTTCTCTTTAAGCCACATTACTTTAGGTAACAAAGTGTAGGAAAGGAACATGTCATGAGAATAGCTTGTTCATTATACAGTAAATGCATTTAAGTTTGCGTTGATTTAATTCATGATCACTGGGAAGGAGAAAATGGAGTGTTTGCGGTTGTTTTGAGTTGTCGACATTGCTATAGTCAGAAACTGTTGACTCAGCAAGGGTGCAACAGACAGAAAAAACAGTCGCCTCCGACACATCATGATACGTGTACTGTACAATGTACAGTATGTACTTGTAGGACTTAGACAAGGCAGTAGGTGGGTAGAAGACAGTACAGTACAGTACATGTACTCACACTCAAATGATATGAGGGAAATGGAAAGCCGGAACAGGAAGCTAATCACAAATTGTCACACCAGGTCAACTCTGTGTTGTTGGATCCCAGTCTAATAAAGGCTGAGGGCTGGAAATTCTTTTTTTGGAAATAGGTGCACTGGTGCACCCAACCAAAAAAATTAGGTGCACAGAAAATATTTTGGATGCACCACATGAAATAAAGTTGAATGTCAGCAAAACAAAAGTTTGACGCTACTGCCTCTCTTAAGAACTTCAATCTGTAATTCTATCCAGATTTCAACCAAGCAATACATCAAATAAAGTACAACAAAAGGTTATATTGCTTTTTCTGACACATTTCAAGAATATTCTGTCTGCTCGTGTACAAGAGTACCATTACCCTATAGAGTACAAAAATATCTAGGTGCACCAGTGCACCCACAGTCAAAAATTCCATTTTTGGTGCACACAGGTGCACATGCACCCACTATTTCGAGCCCTGAAAGTTGTCTCAAACCTTTTATTTTTCACCGAAGCCAGACAACATAACATCTTGGAACATATTAGAAATTTTAATGTTTCCTTCTGTAGAAATGATATGAAATAGAATTGCATGTGAAACTTGCACAAGTGCCTACTTACATGCTCTAGCTTTCATCTTTTCAGCTGCTCTTCTCTTCTTTTCCAACTGGTCACAGTAGGATGGGTCTTTCATGTTTCTGTCATTCCTCCGCCTCAGTCGCTCCACTCGAGCATCGTACCTTTCCTGGGCTCTGCTGACCTTACGGGCGACACTCCCTGTATCTCTGCCACCAACCATCACTCCTGGAAAATACAATAATTGTACCTTCACTGATATTGAAGTCATCTTAGTTCATACCAGGGCTGTCTCCAGGATCCGTCCCTCCGTCCTAGGATGGAAATTTGCTTGTTGGGAGGAACATATATTTCCCTCATGCATCCAAAAAATTTGAACATGAAATTGATGAAAATGTATTTTTATAAGGTTAGCATGACAGAATTACCGACGAAATTAACAACATGGGCTTTCAAACAATGAGTGGGACGGAAAAATATTTTAAGCTGGAGACAGCCCAGGTTCATGCTCTTGAACACACTATGAAGTACAGAATCTAATGTAATGAGTAAGCTAAATTTGTCAGATCAACTGGGGAGATATGCATTTCATGTAGAAGCTTTGCGCCGTGGTCAGGTTAAGTGCATACTTACTGGGACACTGATTCAGTAGGATGTCTTCTGTGTCCCCCACTGGAAGCTCAAAATACTCCAGGTAGTCGAGCCAGAACTTGCCATTCCATGTCCAGTCGATCAGGCCCTCTCGGTATATCACCTCTGCGATGTGCCAGCTCTCGTGTCCATCCAGTTTCATCAGGTTCTCCAGGATGATCGTGTTGTAGAAGTCATTGGGAGAGTGGATGAGCGCCGCGCACATGTAGAAAACCATCAGGTTGCGGATTTCCCTGAAGTTGAAGAGGGCGCGATTTTTTCGCGCGACAATGTAATCCACGATGTGCTCCATCATGTAGTCGTCAAAGTAGGAGGAGGAATCTGCAAACATTTCCCCCAGTATGTGAGCAAGCGTAACGCCATAGTCCCTGTCCATCAGCCAGTACTTCACCACACACTGGATCTCGTGGGTGTAGCAGTTCTTCCTCACCCATTGGACGTTACAGATTTGGAGGAAACGTTGGACCTCTGACTTGCTGCAGGTGTTGAGGTAGGGTGCGAGCACCCTGATGGCATGCATGTAGATGTAGTAGTCCTCCTCCACATACTCATTGTCCTCACCGATCCTCTCATCCTTCAATGGGACCATGATGAAGTCTATCAGACACCTGGTGATGAAGTCAATGTTCCTCACAGGGTGTGCTCTATCAGTGGTAAAGATCTCCTTGTACCGCTCCTTGCACTTAGTGATGTAGTATTGCCGTTGTCTCTCAGCACATCTTTCGAGACGCTGTATTTCTCCTTCCGAGAGTTCCGAGAGTTCGTCTTGCATCATGAGTCGTGTCTTATGGTCGAGCAAAAGACTTGGAGCACAAGTCCTCCGAAGGAAGTGGATTTGGAAGAGCGGTGAGAGCTTTGTACACACCCATTCCTCTCCTGAAACAGAGATGGCACATACATGTACATTATCAATTTATCTATCTAGTCCCTTACTCTCCAGGTCGTTGGGGGGACAAGGTAGACATGGAGATGAAAAGCTCTCTCCAGACTCGTCTGTCTCTTGCAGCAGTCAGCCTTTGGACCAGGTTTAGGGACATCCACATTTGTATATAACAGTGAAAGAAAAAGACAATGGCTGAACAATGGGAGATCTCAAAATTGGTGCAATTTTTCACAATCAAGAAAGAATCAAAGACGTACCTGACTCCTGCCATGATTCTTCATTGAAGATGTCATTGTCTTCCTTGTACCTCTCGCTCACATCATTCAAGACACGAAGAACAAGTGCCAGGAGGTCACGCCTTTCTTTCCTCACCTCTTCATCATTGTTCTTGACGACTCCAAGAGCTGAGAAGGGGAGTAATATAGAATCAAAACTCTTCACAATTGATGATATCGTGGTTAAATAAAGGTAATGAGTCTGTCATAACTTTCCATGTATCATTAAAAACTTTGTTGGTCACAGCCTTCTTTTTATCTATTTTTCAGTAATCTTTATATTTTCATCAAGAAGTCAATTGCACAGCACACCTACATGAACCTGCTGCAACTCTAATCTCATCAGCTTTTAGACTTGAAATGTAAGTTGGAATCATGACTTTTTTGATAATTTGTTTCATTAACTCTTTCTCTTCACTCAACTTTTATTTCAATTTAACTGAATGTCACAGTGCATAAGCTGAAATAAGGCATTAACTTGTTCCAGATGATAGACATATATATATATTTTTTTTAAATCTTTCTTTATTCACGTTTTAACAAAAACAGAGAAAAGCATGGCAGTTTACAAAACAAAGGACATGAAGTACCACAAAATCAAAACATAAAATCCGGATAGACATATTTAATTGATTCAACCTTGGCTTAAATCATCAACTGGGGTGGAAGAGAAAAGGGTGAGTACAGAAAGTACACCCATCTGTTGAATGCTTTATGTTGATTCATTATTGTGGGATATAGTGCTTATCAGGATTTGAATTACACGTATGTGTATATATGTACTCATTGTCATAGGCTAATGACAGAAACAATAGAGAAAACAGCATTGTTTCTCTTGGATCCCAGGAATGAAAACACACAAGGCTAAGTACTGAAGGCACAAGACACTACACTATATATTGATGTTAATGGCAATCTTAATACTTGCCTTTCAACTTTTAGACAGAAATGGAATTTGTACCTTATTAGATTACATAGAGGACCACCTGTAGCACCTTAGAAGTTTTTGAACATCAGAGTCCTTCTTGTCATTTTTAAAGTTTAAGAACACTTTCTTTGTCCTTCAGCCATGACTGACCTGGCCTTGAACACCTGGGAACTTTTAAGCTCTCCTCATAACAATGAATATGAGTAACTCACCTTTCAACTTGCGGACAGTTATGGACTTTGTCTTTAGTTCTGCAAGAGGACCCAAGAATCTTTCTGGCCTGTGTAGTATGTGTATTTCAGGGTCTTCTTGACACGTCACATCAGACGTTGTGTTTTGTAGAGCCATTTCCCCCCTTCCTCCATGAACATGAACCTTGCACACCTGGCAACTTGCTTGAACTCTTTCTCTGAGGTCTTCCTGCAGTTTTTGTGCCTGTATAACTCTTACATTTATTGCATGATATATACACTCCTTTAACAAATCCGAACAAAATGTAAACATTTGAAATACTGACAGTTTGATATTGGCTAATCTCTGTATTTGGTCGCTTTTAGATTTCTCATAAATTTTCGGAGAATAGAATTCTAGGCATATTATCTAGAGGCAGCTACTGAGTCTGAGGCCCCCTAGCTGTGAAGAAATCAAAATGGCGTCGACCCTTTTGGGTTTTGCCACTCGTTCGCTCGTGTCCAACGGCACTTTGCTTAAGCGTGTCGTCCCCCAGACAGCATCAGCCTTTCAAGTGACTAGGTGAGTGTTTAAAGACTCGACCTACATCAGTTCGTGGCTTGCTGAAACCAGTTTATCTGTTGAATTCGCACATTTGCATGTGTCCTTGGTGCGTTGTGTAATAATTTTTGGGGAGGGGGGCGTTCAGTGATTATATGATCATATTATGTGACAACATTGCGATGTTCACGCGCAGTTTGTGACGGAGAACATTGGATCTGTCCCATGTGGCCATACCACGTATGACCTTACTTTCTCGACTTGATTAGCCCATTTGTCTAATAATTACTAGTAGTTCAATGCTTTGAAGTTCTCCAAAAGAACAGTAACGTTTTTGTCTGGTTGGGCTATATCAGAGATCTAAATTTTGCTTGTGTGTCCCATACAGAGGGGGGAAGCAATGGCACCCAACGGTCGAAGACATTCAGGAAACAGCTGGTGCAGTCTTCTACACAGACCCGAAAGAACCAAATAGATGGGCCAAGGATATCAAACCATGGAGTTGTAAGTAACTTGACATGAAAACTTTGCATGCCATGGTGTTTTCAAACAAGTTATTGTTGTGGTTGTGCATGGACAGATTATGAGATTTTCACCATCTTGTACAAATCACTCGTAAGACCCCATCTTGAATATGGGGTGCCAATCTGGTCACCATGCACTTGGAAACAAGCTGAGCAGGTGGAAAACATTCAGAGACGTGCAACTAAGAGAGTATATGCACTGACAAATATATTGTCGATGATCCATGTGCATAACTTCACATTTACTGTTACTTTATGTACACCTTTGTTCCCTAACAATTTGCCCTTTGCCTTGTAGACAGAGAAGTATACTTGCTGTCAGTGTGTATGTGCTTCACAGTTTTACATAGTTTTTACTTACCGGTAGATGTAGTTGTGTATGAAGAGCTGCTGGAGGAATTTATTGGCCTTTTATTTTATGATTGTGTGTTCCTTGTATCTCACTCCACAGTACGGGATCCCACCCCAGACACGGAGGTCTCCAACTTGACCGTGAACTTTGGGCCCCAGCACCCGGCAGCTCATGGTGTACTCAGGCTGGTCATGGAACTCAGCGGAGAGGTCAGGGCTTACAGCAGTGTACAGATAGTGTTAGAGAAGAGAAACTGACATAACTAGATAACTAGTACTTTTACTTTTGAATTTGAGGAAGTCCCAGATGACTCACTTAGCTGGTGACCCACAAAAGGAAAGTGTCACCAGTTTACCAATAGAAGTACAAAATAATGTATGTTGACTTGCACACACATGCATGTAGCCAGCAGTGGTTTGGTCTCTCGTCTTGAAAATGCCCAAACTTATTTCTTTATTCTACGTGTTACATTGCTACGTGTCATTATTATAGTGTTATACATGTATGCATGTACATGTAATGATATGTTGTCTTACATTTGCAGAGTGTCAAGAGATGTGACCCCCATATTGGACTGTTGCACCGAGGCACAGAGAAGCTGATAGAGTACAAGACCTACTTACAGGTACAAAACCAGCTACTTATCTTCGGATATCTAAGGAAGACCATCCATGTGAAGACAAATGAGAATACATGTAATTGAAATTTATACCTTGAATGGGTGACAACAGTTGGACGTAGTGTGGCAGCTATGCCACAGCTGATAGGGAAGCATTTGTTATTTAAGATTTAGTATTGAAAACTTTTAACTTTTATCAGGATCATGTTCATTAGTCTAGATATTTATCTGTAACTTGTCAAACTATTGGTAGAGAGAACCATTTAATGTTACAAACCTATGTGTTTATTCTCTTGTTAAATTCAGGCGCTTCCGTATTTTGACCGATTGGACTATGTGTCCATGATGTGTAACGAGCAGTGCTACTCTCTGGCTGTGGAGAAACTACTTGGCATAGAAATCCCGGAGAGAGCCAAGTATATCAGAGGTAATGTCCTACTTCTCAGTCGGCCTGTCATATTAAATATTTGGATGGGGGAAATATTAGCTATATCCTGTAGTAGACCTGTACATTACACTATATGTATTATAATGCATTGGGACTGCTGTAAGGTTGACAGAAATGATTTTATAACTTGTGTTATATCATGCATTTTACACATTTAGCAGGTAAAACAATGACTCCTTTTCGTTTTAAAACTTGAGGAAAGACAAAAAGTTGGGAAAGATCAATATGACATTTGTGTTTACTCTGTGCACTGTTGACAGCACAATTATATCATGAAAGTGAACGGAAAGTGTTCCAAGGCTGTTAGGTTGGCTCTCCACTCCACACAGTTAGATTGAAACATTTGGACCAGCATAACCAGCATATGTGTGACCCATAATGTTGTGGCATTTCTCGACCCATGGAAGGCCTTAAGCTTGTTCTGTTCCACAGTACTTTTCTGGGCTCACTACCATTTGTTTTATCTCATCTGCAGTGATGTTCGGTGAGATCACAAGAATCTTGAACCACATCATGGGAGTGGGCACCCATGCCCTGGACGTGGGAGCCATGACACCCTTCTTCTGGATGTTTGAGGAAAGAGAGAAGGTCTGGGGCTTTGTGTTGTATAAGACTGTACACTGCTTTGACATGTTATGTGGTGCACTATTTGATCTTTATTACACAGACTCCCTTCAATTTCAAGTTGCATGCTTTTGCTCCACACAATTATGTTGCTAACATCATCATTCTTGGGGTCCTGTGCAAGCAGTGGGCACAGCATTTTCTATGAAGTATGTATCTTTAATAGCATGATATCCTGACATCTCCATCATTCCTTACTTCTGCCTACACACAGATGATGGAGTTCTATGAGCGTGTGTCCGGAGCCCGTATGCACGCTGCTTATGTTCGTCCTGGAGGGGTGCAGCAGGTCAGTCACTTTACTAGTTTAGTATTGTCATCAGAGTTTTTATGTTTTGCTTTTCATTGCCTGAAGAAATTGTAAGTGGAATAATTGTTGTGTCCCTCTCTTTACCGATGAAGGCAGAAGGTTTAATTTGCTATTTCTCCAGTATGTTCTTTGCAACCTCCCTCTACTTAGCATAGATACCAGACCCTTTGTGCTAGACGATATTAACCCCAAGGAAAGCACATCATACGCGATATAGAGTTGGCCAGTCTCTCTTGGCAGATAATTGGAGGCCATGTGGCAACTGTACTGGCGGGGTAAATTTGAAATTTGCTTCCCCGTCTGAAGGATTAGCGACTGTAATGCGGTAGTCTGGTAGGCAGGCTACCCTCTACTGAGTATATTCTGCTTTATCCTACAACATGTTTGACTCCTGTTTTGCAGGATCTTCCCCTGGGTCTGATGGATGATATCTATGACTTCATTACGAAGTTTGCCCAGCGGATAGATGAGGTGGAGGAGATGCTGACGAACAACCGCATCTGGCGGAACCGCACTATTGACATCGGCGTCATTTCTGCAGAAGATGCCATCAACTATGGGTTCAGGTGATCAATCCTCTGTCTCACAAAAGATGTTCCTCCTGTTGGAGCATAGAGACCCTCATGTTTAATGCTTTACAACCCTCTTGAACTCGGTTTTTAATCCTAGAATTGTAGTATCCACTTTCGGATCAGAAGCGGGACATTTTTCATACTCTTTACTTCAACTATGTACAATTTTTTTCAAGGCCTTATCTTTTGTATTCCTGGCACACAGTGGCGTGATGTTACGCGGTTCAGGAATCAAGTGGGACCTGCGGAAGGTCCAGCCTTACGACGCGTACGACCAGGTGGAGTTCGACGTACCCATCGGGAGGAAGGGAGACTGCTATGACAGGTCAACAACTACTCTTTATTTTAGTTAAAGCCACGCCAATTTATTACCTTCATTCTTGGATATTTTAAGGTGAAAATGTAGCCAGCAGACGTCATAAAAGCAGAGGAGAGGGGGCTTGAATGTTATTGTATTATTTCAATAAAACTGAGTTCGCCAAGGCATGAACCTGGTCCTCAAGCTCTGTTTTTATGATGTTAAATGTATTCTTAAGAAATCTGAGAACCAGGGATTAAATTTCTGTGGCCTTATGTATCAAAAATGATAATTCAAAGGTGTTACTACTACTTTTGGTGTAAATTTTTTTAATCATCACACATGAAACATGCAACAGCTTTAAGTAAGGTACATGTACTATGAAAGATTTCTGCAACAACAATTACTGTGCATTTCAATGTCCAAGATGTATCAAACCATTAGAACGTAACCATTCTTTCTTAAGTAGAGAGTTTTACGTATTTTTGAACAGCATTACCTGAATATAGAGAAACAAAATCCTTTATTGTGAGATTTGTATATTTCCTCTTTCTGCAACAGATACTTGATCCGTATGGAAGAGATGCGGCAAAGCTTGCACATCATTCACCAGTGTTTGAACAAGATGCCTGAAGGAGAGATCAAGGTGCTATAATCTTAGTTGTTCAGTTTTTTCCTACTGCTATACCTGTCAATGAACATAAAGCTCCTGTCAGACATTCAGGAACTTCCCATGACTTTGCTCCCAACCAAAGTCGTTGATGGGTTGGGAGTCGGCTGGAATCCATACTATTCTAGCTCCAGTCTGCTCCTCTGATCACATCTGAGAAGAAGATGACTTTCCTGAGTGTGATTTGTCTAAATTCATAGTCAGCTAGTGCAGACAACTTTAAAAGACTTGTAGGCAACGTCACCAACCAACACCCGACCAGAGATTACATTGCGCACGACTGACTCCCAACCATGGTCTGGAGAAGATTGGAAGGCCATAGAATAATGATAATGGGTTTTATTAAAGAGCATTTTGCAGCCCAAGGGCTGAATTGGATGTTCTTTACAGACATGTGACACCTGGACAAGTCTAACATATATGATGATAACAATACATGACAAAGATCCTGGTCAGCTATGTGCAATGAGACTTAATGCAAACAGTAGTCCAAACAGGTTTTAAGTTGAATCTGTGCTCTAACCCAGGTGGACGATGCCAAGATCACCCCGCCCAGACGTGCTGAGATGAAGGAGTCCATGGAGGCCCTGATTCACCACTTCAAACTCTACACAGAGGGTTACATGGTGCCTCCTGGGTCAACCTACACTGCCATAGAGGCACCGAAGGTATGTAGTTCATCTGGGTTATACTAGCAGGTGTTAAGACACTCTTTTACTTGATTTATAAAAAGCAGGAGTGCTTGGCTGATTAACTCATTGAATAAGGGGGGGGTTGATGTAGTAAGTGGTTTTGCCCAATCTTTATTCAACATACGAAAAAGCTAAGATAGACTCTCCTACATTTTTCTAAGTACCATCATAGACTGATATTACCAGAATTATTATTTTTGCATGGGTTGCACATATTTTAAACATTAAATCAGCTAATGATATCTTCCGAAACTCAAAGACATACATGGTGTCGCTGTAAGAGCTGTCTCTAGTACCTCATTCCTGAACATTAAGAAAGCTGACTTGAGTAAGCCGCTACAAGTTTCAAGTGGTCTATTCACACACCGTATAACTGCACCGTGATACAATACAGCCATTTGTTTGATTCCAGGGTGAGTTTGGTGTTTACCTGGTGTCAGATGGATCCAGCAGACCCTACAGGTGTAAGATCAAGGCACCTGGCTTCGCCCACCTGGTGAGTATACTATTGCTGCCACTCTTTTAAGTCATGATATAGGGTATTGGTGCTCGTATGTTTGTATTATCATATGTTCTGAGACCACACAGCCACCTCCCCTCAAATTACACCTAACATGTAGTGGTTGACGGCCAGTCCTCCGAGCAGTGTTCTCTCCAGGCCTTTTCAGCATAGGGGCCCCCTATGCTGTGATTTGGACCCCCTATGCTGTGATCTTGACCCATATGCTGTGTTTCAACCAGCATAGGGGTGTTTCTTTCTGGGAAGAACCTTGTGACCCTTCATGAATCTTATAAAAAGTTCATATTTGGCTTTAGAATGCGGCTGTGACAAACTTAACTTCACAAAATTTATCCCTCAAAATGCAGGAAATAGTGTCTCCTTGGCTTGTGAATTTAAGAATTTTCGGGGGGGAACATGCCAGACTCCCTACTCTGGTCATATCTCCAGCCCTCTATGTGTGACTTGCGCCGTGTAAAGTTGGCCTTCTGTCCCTGACCCCTATGCTGTGAAAAAATCCTGGTGAGAACACTGCCTCCGAGTATAGCATGTCATATTGTGAAGATTCTGACAGCTTTTTTGGCCATTCTCTTTGCCTCAGCAGCAGTGACTCTCTGTTGTAATGTTAAAACTTAAGACGTATATATATATATATTTGCTATGACCAGTGCTTGAAAGTTGACTTGCTTAAAGATCAAGTAAGCTTCAATGTGTGTATGCTGCTTTTCTGCCTAAATCACTTGTCACCATCTCCCTTTCAGGCTGGACTGGACAAGGTGTCCCAAGGCCACATGCTTGCTGATGTGGTCGCCATCATAGGTGAGTACGTTTGTTTGTTTGTTCTGCATGACAGGTAATCTGGCTTTAGGCATAACACACTAGATTTGTACAGTAAGTACAAGCTGCGTAAAATCAAACTGATAGGCTTGATACACTTCCACCCGGATAGACCCCTACTCTTTTCGATAAGTGTCACAGTGGTTGGATCTTTTACGTGCTCAAGTTGTGGCTCTACTAAAACATGGGTCCTCTGGATTTACATTCCACCCGAGAGGATGTGCCTAAATGAAGCTGAGTAGAGTGAGGAAATAGGACTGGTGTTAAGTGCCTTTCCAAAGCTCACACCATTAGGGCCTGCTAGGGATTCGAACCCAGAACCTTTAGATTATAAGTCAACTACCCCAACCATAAGACCACCTTGCCACCCTTTGTTGAGAAAAAGGCCAAATAGCAGCATTTAGCATTGCTGCATAAACAACCATGCATAGACTTTTGCCTCTCATGTTGTAAATTACCATTTTGCAGGTTGTTAAACAGTGCTGACTGAGGTTTTTTTGCCTCCCTTGCAGGAACACTTGATGTTGTGTTTGGAGAAATTGATCGCTGAGATCTTATGACCACAGCTCTTTTGAAAGCATATTTTCTGTTGTCTTGAACCCCCCATGTAGTTTTATGAATGCCATCCTTGGTATGTTATCAGGTTTACTACTGCTATCATCTCTGGAATAAAAAGAGATTATGAAATATCAAATATTCTTGTTGTGTACATACCGGTACCTTTACGTGATTGGACATAAGTAGTGCTGAGTGTGCTTGATAATCTACATCTAGGGATGCAATGGAGACTTTCCTTTGCACAAGTTACCTGAAACACCTGTACAAGTATACAATCCTCTTACCAATTCAGACAGTGGCTGGTCATCACATATCTTTGTTACACTGAAAGACACATGATGTGGACTGTTTTATTTGCTACGCAACAATAAACTGCCGTCTAAGTCTGTGAAGCTTTGGTCCTTGTGCTAATTATTGTTTTATCTAAAACAGACTTATGTCAGCAATAGTTGCTTTCATAGTTGGACAGTAAGACAGTAAGGTTTGGATTTTTCAGACTTGAATTGCAGAAAGAAAGCAAGAAGTGAGAAGAGCATCACAATGTCTTGTACGCACAACTGCTTTGGCACTTCCGATCACACAACAGTATGAATGAAATGATGTCACACCGTTTTGAAGGAAAATAACATTTATTCCATTACATCAACACAGATTTCAATATATTTCTATAGATTATGCAGCATTAAACATACAGCGTTGATTGTAGACACTATACTTGACAGAAGCATGCCTCACAGATCTGAGACTTTCAAAATGATTTAGTCTATAAGTGTAGTCAACAAGACAATTTCACCAGAACTATAGTCATAATATAATCATGATTGACAAATTGACAATTCATTTGAAGGCTTCAAACACTGGAAAACACAAACAAGGAAGGGACACTCACTGTATACTGTACTTATGTCCAGAAATACATTGATGAAAAGGCTTGAAATTATGGAGTATTATAAGAGATATGTAACCCTTAAAGATTCAAAAGATTACATCCTGTACAGTTGGTTAAGGGACCGGTCACAGTCGTTATACGATCATTGTAAATTGAGCAAATCTTGTAAAATGTTCATGGACCCTCTCTTAAAGTGTGTGTACATCTCCGGAGGATGGCTTCACCGGTTTTTCCCATTCGGAGTACATGTATCCTCCTCAATGGTGGCTGAGGGTGCATATGATCATAGCTGCAGAAATGTTCCACTACAGACCTGAGGTAGCCATGTATTGGAATGAGCATTGCCAATTACAAGAACTATTAGTTTATTATCTTTACTTCTGCCTAGCCTGAGATTGATCTATTTCAGTGCAGCCTACTTGGTTAGGAGAAGCAACCTACAAAGCAGACTATCTGTTGAATCTGAACAAGGATGCTAGATGGCTACCAATTCATTGTTGTGATCTGTTGAATCTAAACAAGGATGCTAGATGGCTACCCATTCATTGTTGTGGTCTGTTGAATTTAAACAAGGATGCTAAATGGCTACCAATTCATTGTTGTGACCTGAGCATCTTCTGGCCATGCTACATTGCGAGAATTGAGGGAGATTACCTAGCTTTCCTCTTGAAGTATAGCCTGGGTGCCATCCTCTGTAGTAACCGCAGCTCAATCCTTCTGTGGTTAGCAAGGGAAAGATTGAGCCAGCTGTTACTACGGAGGATGGCACCCAGGCTACTTGAAGTAACTTTCCTACAAAAATGCAGCATTGTTAATGTACGCTCCACACCACTTTTTCATCTTACGGTTTGCACAGGTCTTAAGATGCCAGGTTGTTGCTGAATACAAATGACCTTCTCTATACCGGTAATGCAAATTCCATAAAACAAAGAAAGTAGAAATACATAAATCAGACTTCATTTGAAAATGCTTACAAGTTTTCCTAGAGACCCATTCCACACATTCTCTGCTAAACTAAACATGTTGACCTACTGAAAGATGTTGAGCACATTCAGTAATTCTCTTGGATACAGTGATTATCTTGGCTATGGGTATACTGAAAGAAATCTACAAGAAAGGGAAAACACCAACATATGTCCACAAATACTAAAAATGACACATACTTCTGGCAATTTTTCACTTTAACAATTGAACACAGAGGAGAGGCACACACATTTAAACCTTTCTCCAGTATGGAGGATGAGTTATCCTCACTACATGTAGAGAACTTTTGATCCAAAACACCTCCTCATGATATCCTCACTCTAAAGTCCTCTGGCTCTAAGCTCCATATAATACTATATGACAGAATGAAAACAAGAATATTTATGCAATCACAATTAATAAAACTATGCCTTTCCATCACAAAATTTGAAAGCGCCATTTTGGGAATATGACACAAACAACGTCCCTTTGAGGGAGGACTCTACGAGCTGTCGCATTATCACTCCCATACATACATGTATGTTAGCCGATCACTGGCTTCTGATAACATCATTGCCAAACAGCTGTGCAAATGACTGCCTTACTATGTATTAAGTAGTAGTTAGTTTCTGGCACCATCACTGCCACTTCCTACATACTGGTAACCCCAGTGCCACTATGCATTAATCTTGGCTCTTATCAAAGGTTATTACATCATTTGCTTGTCCTTTCCTCCTCTTGTTTTATTGCCTTTTGTGTCTTTAGGGCCTGAAATAAACATGGAAATGTTTGCCCAATAATTGAAGTTCAATCAAACGATATTATAATTAGCGACCATGTAAAGTAAGCCAGGGTCTTCACACATACACCAACCCTGAATGTAGGAGTAAAATACACATGTAAGCAAGAGTTTTCACCACACTATCATGTTAAGACAAAAAGGGGGAAGTTTTACGATTAAGGAGATGCATGACTGAGAAAGAAGCATAATGGTGCCCCATCTCTAAAACTATGTGTAAACCAAACTCACCAGAAACCCTTTTCCTGTCTAGCCAGCATACAGAAAGGCACTCACCATATTACACATCTTTTTTCCTGACTACTGTGATTTCAACTCAACAGGTACCTCTCTGTACCCAATACATACTACAGGTGATACACTGGGATATTACAGTGTCAAAGGTCAGGCAGCTTCTTGATTACTCAAGGCTCAAAGCAGAAATCCCAGTTCTCAAAGATTATCTTAGATGTGTTCCATGAAAATGTGTTGTCAGAGTATCAAAACCATCAAACCATTCACAGCTTTCACGAAGTAAGTTAGTACATGTATCTCTATGCTCACTCAGAGATGATGATAGATATCTAGATATGTTTTTCCTTTTGGACTCTTTTGAATTTTCTTAAGTTCTTGTTATATTGTACATTTCTCTACTTTCATCTACACAGTGATTGTCTACAAACACTCTCCAGACTCTGGCAAGAGGAAGTATTGATATAAGTATACTTTGGTGGAAGTTATTTTCAATTTTTCAAGTAAATACTTTTCTTTTTAATTTATATTTGACTATGTATACATATAACATCACTCTAGTTATAATTTTAAATATTGAAATGGACATGCACTTTGTGTCCACAAAATGTGCATCAATGAAATTTGACTGTCCATGGATTATAAAGAACATGCCTAAAACATAAGATCTGGAGATGACCCCCTTTTTCCAGGTCACTCTTTTCTCTCATCATCACAATGGCAGCATCGCATTCTAAAATTTCTTCACCGCTTTTGCCCTCTTTTAAAAACCTTTTTCCGCTCCTTTAAAATTATTCAATCTTGGTAATAACTTAAATTAATAACAGTGAATCATGGAATGATAAAACACATCAATACATATACATCAATATAAGCAAACTTAATGCAACTTTAAATTTCCTTTTACACATTGAAAAAAATCAAATTTTTAAGGGGAACGATACTGATGGGTAAATGAATAGTATCTTCAGGTTGGTAAATCAATGGATACTAGAGTTATTTTCTATATTCAAGACTGATACGGGACTGCAGAAATCAGCTGATGGAGCATTTGCTCTCTCTGTGACATACTATAAGTTTGTGATTCAAAGAAAGGGTGGGTATACAAATGTACTGTTCAAGAACAACAGACACAATTCAGTTAACACAAAATATCTGTGTGTGTGTGTGTGTGTCAGCTTGCAGCATGGCTTTCAAGGTGCACAACATGTGCAATGTAATTGGTTATTGTGCAAGTTCTTGCTTTGCTTTCGGTGCTAGCATATGCTGAAATATGTAGTACTACCTATTTTTCTAGCCAGCACATATTAAGCCCTTCCACAAAAAACAGTTCTGCTCTCACCCAGTTATCCAAATATTGTAATTGTATGGTGGTATGAAGAGTTATTTACAGTTTTAAGTATCAGGTGATACCTAAATGTATAGGTCAGCTTTCACAGATCTGTGTGTTATAAGTATAAGTGACATTTAGTAACGTAGTTATAAAGCCAAGCTGTAAGAAACACCTACATTGTAACTGTTACATTGTACAAGTCGCATTTGAAAGGTGCAGGGAGCATGCAATACTTCATTGGCTCCAGATACTCCTTAGGTCACTGACGAAAGACAGCTGCAGAAGCTGTCTGAGTTGTCTGACCGTTTTGAAATTTTATCCAGGTGCTTGAGTAACTGTTACCTTACAATACTTCATTACTTCCTGCCCCATCCCTTCTTAGAACATGAACATGTACTACATAAAATGACACCTTAGTCAAAGCAGCCAACTGCCTGCTTGCCGATAAAGTCGTGAGGACACTTCCTAGGACAGCATCTCGGTCACCAGCTCGTCCACCTTCAGAACCCCGTCCAGTGCCATGGACAGGTACGACTCCAGGGCCTTGGAGCTGAAGGTGCGCAGCGCTGGAAGCCTCAGCAGGATCTTCGCATGTCTGAACCACAAGAACAAGGAGCAGTGAAAGAAGGAGCAGAGGTTAGCAGTGTCTATGAAGTTTAGACATCCAGATAATAAGATACTCAAGCAGCTGGATGAAATTTGGAAATGGTCAGACATTTCAGACAACATTCAGACAGCATCCTGGAAACTTCTTAAAATTGTCTTCATCTCATTAACCTATCAATTCAGAGTTTTGGTTTAAAAATTGGTAACTACAGTTTGTCCTACAGTCATTGTCAAAAGATAGAAGATGCTGTCTGAAATGTCTGACAGTATCCAAATTTTGTCCAGCTGTTTGAGTAACTGTTACCTTGCATAAGAATAAGTGATTTACATCAAGAACACCAGTTAAAGTTTCCTGGAACAATCCAAGCCCCAAAATCAACATCCAACTGGCAATGCACCTGACTGCTGATCATAAGTTTTTGTTTCGCCTTCATTCAACATTTAAGCTGGTGAAAATGAAGATACACCTTTTGTCTAGACTTTCATGCATACTTGTGGTCTGGTCTCAGAGGTTAGATAGTTGCCTGCAGGTCCCCCTAACCAATGTCAGGGTACAAATGAGGAAAATGTGTGTAAGAAAGGAGCAAACCTTCTGGAATCGTTAAACCTGGACACCGTGTAATGGCGCAGGCTCTTCAGTACATCACCCTGTAGACTTGTCACCTTAGGCTTGTCCTTCAAACCAGAGGCATCTGGAAGGAATATGAAGAACTCATGAAAACACTCCTTGCTTTCTTTTCTAAATGTTTCCATGACTGTCCCCTTTGATACAACATCCCATTTAGATTCTTTGAGTGCTCATCAATGAAATTGTTAGTTAATTTTTTTGCTAAATATGTATCTACACCTTGTAACTACAATGCTAGCATTTTCATATTCTTAAGTTTGTGAGAAGCCCACAAATAACCACATTACTATATATTTGTATTACTGCTGTCATTTTAGTATATGATGTCTGTATATATGCGAATAAACAAACAAACAGTTTGCTTCAACACTTGATCACATTTCACAATTTGCCTTTTAGAATCTGAGTGGCCACGACTCACAAATTGTGAAATGCAATCAAGTTTTGAGCAAATTGATTGTTTGTTTGTTTGTTTATTTGCATATATAAAGACATCAAATCCTAACGACAATGTAGACACACATTTGGCTACGTATGCCGAATGGCTCACCTGGATAGAACAGAACCAAGGCATTGAGCAGACAGAACTCCACGTGGTCCACCTTCATCTCCTGCAGTCGCTCCACGTACTGTTCCCACAGGGTGATCATGTCTCTGTTCCAGCCCAGACTCGCAGTCTCCTCAACCGACAGCACAACACCGTGGCCAAAGTAGACTTTTGGTAGCCAAGGCAGACACCTGATGTGACAGAATCACATTTCAATCACCTCTTACCACCAATGTGCAGCTCGTCATGTACATAAGGCAAAGGTAGTCAATCATAGCCTTTTTCTTTAGGCCATAGGGGTAGTGGGTGGTCCCACTGTGTCTAGGGCAGTGACCATCGGTATTGGAAGGCTTTCACTGCCTTTTACCTCCCCAACCAAAGCCAGGTACCCACTCTTACACCTAAGTGGAGTGAGGAAGGATGTGTAAAGGGCCTTTCCCAAGGACACAACGTCTAGCCAAGAACACCAGGAATCGAACCTGTGACCTCTTGGTCTTGTGCACGCTAGCCTAGCCAAGGCTAGCGTGCACAAGCCTAGTTTACATGTTCTAGGGTAAACTAGTTCTGAACTTTCCCCCCACCTTGTGTCCAATTTAGTAGCATACAGGATCCTGCCACCATCATGAAATCTATCTAACAGTGTTTTGTTCTCAAGACAACTAAAATACTTAAAACACTGACTTATATGTGCATACTTTTGCAACACTTGGCTTCCAATGGTGGTCTTACCTGTAAGAAAGTCGGAGGCAGTTCAGATCCATGAAAGAGCTCTTTAGAAGGGCCATTCTGTCCTCCATCTGCAGTTCGTTGAACCCAGGGACTTTTCGTGCCCACTCAATGATCATCCGCAACTCGTCGTAGCCTAGCTGCATCATCACATTCACCTGGCCTGGCTCCGGCGCCACATTGACATCAAACGCTTGTCCTGAGGGGGGAAATTATTACAGCAACCATGAAGACGGACTTCAACACGGTTGACAGGACTGAGTCTAATGTTTATTGGATTTTATGCACTAAATTTAAAGATTGTATGAAGCATTTTCTTATTACATTCAATAACAATAACAGTATTATGCAATCAACATAATCATTCAATTAACATACTCGTTTGCACAAAAATATACATTGCACCTTCTCCTGTTAATGGATACTTAACTATCATTCTTTAGACTCAGGGTTTATGTCGCCAGGTAATCCAGTTATGATTGCCAATGATGTCATAGCGAACATGGCAACCAGTCTGGAAATTATCTCTGTGATTCGCAAAAAACATACTTAGTTTCATCATGGAAGATACTGAAATCAACTAAGATATGGATTGCATGTCTTCCTTAGAACCTCTGACCAACTGTCTTGCATAATTTATCATGTAAATTACTACCAATACATACTCAGGAGCACAGTCCCCATGTCTCCCATGAAAACTATACTCAGATCCTTGGAAAAGACAAACTCAAGGATTGACCAACCATCAGGCATGATATGGATAGCATGTCTTCCTTAGAACCTTTTTTCTGACCAACTGTCTTGCATAAATAATCATGTAAGTTATTACCTATACATATATATATATACTCAGGAGGACAGTTTATGTCTCCAGTAAAAAATAGACTTAGAAAACAAACCAACCATCAGGCAAACGTGGGATCAGGTCAGGTTTGGAGTTGACTAAAGTTTTCCCCAGATCATCACAGTAGAATAGATCACTCTCTGGTTCACTGGGTGAGCTGCAGTCAAGAGGGCTGCCTGTGCTGCCTGTGGAATTGCAGTTGCTCTCCAGATCACCCTGGGATGTGTAGTGGTAGGAATGTCGCATTCTCTTCTGTCCCTGACGCCCCCCTGGCGCCCTGTCCTCTCGTACCGCTGTAAAGAAAGGTAAGAATCACAATAATCAATAAAAGATCAACGGTATACCTCAAACGTACGTATTGTAGAATTTTTGTAATCGCATCACTTCTGAGTGTTGGTAAGCAACATGAAAGGAAGCCGTGCGAAAACCCTTAGTTTTCATTCCAAAATGGCTGAGAACTTAAGCAGCTGCGGGAAGTAGGCATATTTCAAGACAACAAAATCAAATTCATACACTGACTATACAGTGTAATAAGGTAGATTCAAATCATGATGTAGAAAAATGATAAAAAAACAGTGACTCCAATTGTTTTAATGTTCTGACTGGTCAAATTCTACAATACGTACCTTTATTCACAACATTGTTAGATGACAAATACCATGTGTGATAAATCAAGGAGGTTAAAACAGGATCCCTTTTTAACTTTGCCCGTTTTGCCAAATCCGCCATATTGAAAAAAAGTGGGTTTAAGAGATCGCTAGTGAAGCACACCCCCAGGTTTGCACAGTTTCGGTATTCAGGAGTGCATTATACTGGGGACGTTGGGTCAGGGTGGCAGAATTATTTACCCTGGTGGAATTAGTAGATGGTAAATTTTATCAACCATTCATGTTGACCTATGGAATCTGTTAAGTTATTTGTATCTTGAAAGTTCCTTTCTACAGGGTGCGAAATACCCACTTGCGCAGTTGCGCCGCGCAATGATATTTTGCTTGGCGCAACTAATTTCCACACGCAGCTAGCGCAGTGCGCAACCCAAGATTATGAAGCCTGAGAACCCAATTTGAGCCGAGTAAGCTCACAAAAACAGTGTCACTTTCATAAAATTCGGTAAATTTTCAATTGAAACACAGAAATCAACACCCTTGTGTTCTAAACCATCCAAACCTGTTCATAGATCGTGAAATTAGCGCTGGAAAAAGGCGAATAAACTGCCGTCGGGAGTGTCGGCAAATTATCAACATGGTCGCCATGTGGTGTACCTTCAAGTCTCCTGAACATGCAAATGAGGTATTTTTCCATGCAAGTGAGGTACTCTCATGTAAATGAGGTACTGTGGCATGAGGGTGTACACATCAAGTCTCCCAAACATGCAAATGAGGTACTCTTTCATACAAATGAGGTACTGTCTCATGTAAATGCGGACACTACTCTGGCATGTAGATGAGTTTGACACTGCAGGTTCATTAAAGTTTGATAATGATTCCAACACAGTTACTAGTTTATTTGTAGGGGCAAAATTAAGTGGTTTTTCTTTATTGTTGTTGTTGTTGATATACAAAACTGATTTGAAATACTATACTGTACTGTATTGGTGTTTACTACTGACAGTATATTATAAAAAAGTTTGCATGAATATTTTTTCAAATTACTTTCCAGGATGTTAGTGAATAGATAAGTTTTAGAGTTATCTATTTACTAATCATTCAAGGTTATGTGAATCATTACTTGCCTTGTTCCAAGTAAAAAATACCATTGTGTATTTTTCAACTTGTTGAACTTGAGGCACCGTGGCCCCCGGATAGGGGCCAGCCGGGTAACCTATGCCCAATTTTTTTCGAAAATCCCAATATATCACTCCCGAAAGCTTATGTCATTTTTAATGTCACCGCAAATGGCGAATGTAGGTGGGGCAACCTGAAATTTTGATGTGCAACCTAGCTTTTGCCCCAGGTTGCCCACCGGGCAACCTGGCTCAAAAAAGTATTTCGCACCCTGTTTCTACGACTTATATTACTATATTAGCATCTATCAGTGAATTGTACTGATTGACTTAACTTGGGGGATTAGACAAACTAAATGGTGGAGGTTTGGTTTATCCAAGGAGTTAATGTTAATAGGGGATTCTACTGCTTTATGATGTCCTCCCCATTCCCCATAATTTTGGTATCTATGCACAGTATAACTACCAAGGCCTGTGTCAGGAATAAATATTTGCATTCAGTTTGGCAGGCTTGCAGGAATTTAAAATGAATGTCTGACATTAATAAGACCTGGTTATAAGATATGTACAATTGTAATGGCATGAATGATTACAATACCCCAGTTACAACCTTCACTTACACAGCTGTTGTTGAGATAATAATTGACCAATCGAAGCAGAGGTAAACATAATTTACTACCAGGTGTGACACACATTCTCACCTTTATGACACCTATATGTAAGGGCAAAATTGGTATGGAAGACCTTTGATTTTATTTTGCATGATCATCTGGATGCTTCTTACTATAGTATCATCACTGAAGGCATTAACAAGGAAGTTCACTAATTTATATGATTATGATAACATGATTTATGACAAACAGAAACTTGTTGGACAAACCATTGAAAAGTGAGATATGGTTTACAGCATGCCTTCGTAATTTGCATACAGCTGCTACCTAGTAATTATGCTGTAGATACTTTTTTATGTCCGTTTGATAACAATCAACCCTCTTTTGAATTTGGTTGCTGATACATGATAGCAAAATCAATAGGCCTGATGTGTCCATAGCAAACATACCTCTACCTGTTGCTGAAATTTCACTGCTGTTATACATAGACTGACCAAAGTCCAAATTAAACCTGTTATATAACTAAGGGAATATTCAGTAGATCAAACTGTTTTGAGAATTCCAGCAGATGGTGCCGTGTACTGAATCTTTATAAACCTACAGACTTTTATCATGATAGCAGTATTGCAAATCATCCTGTTGAGTCATTGCCAACTTTGTTGCCAGTGTCTGCATGTGACAAATTCAAATTTCAACATATTTACAAGTACTTTGGCTTTAATAGTCAGCATTAGATAAAACAGCTGATAAATAGTTTGGCAATCTACTTTTCCAAGAATGGTGCAAGACTATAAATATAATTTGTCTGGTGCAGATATGTAATACCAAGGAGGTTTAATCAAGAGGAGAGAGCACAGAAACACTTCCCTTTGTCCCTATGCGCGTCCTTGGTGTGAACAAAATAATTGACACCTAGGTATCAAAGTTTGAGCCCTACGCTGGCGCGCGGGCGTCTTCCCTTTGTTATCGGGGTCAATACACGAGTTGACCTAAATCTGGAGGTCAATGGATTTGAATCTATCGTCAGTAGTTAGCTGGCAATATCCATACTATAAAGATATAGATAACAGAGAAGAACTTGACACAACGATGACGAATTTCAGTCAGTAGGTCGAGACTAGGAGGTTTAATCAAATTCACAAATACCAAAGAAACACGTCATGCTTGCCATGCAAAAAGTCCATTTTTTCTAAAAGACTGATACATCATTGAATAGTACGTTACGAAAAATACTACCACGCTATGAAAAATACCACGCTACGAAAAATACCGCCATGCTATGAACATAAGAAAACACGCCATTTTGACGAGCACTCCGTCAACTGTTAGGACAAAATATCAGCTAAGCGAAGAAAAACTTCACATTCCTGTCATAGCCACCTAAAAATACGTCTAAAAATTCATAATTCTATCGCAAGAAAACGGACATCCACTCAGAAAAGTGGCCGTAATTTTACCCATGTTTGTCGCACAGCGAAGCCGAAAAGGTCTAGATGTCGGCCATGTTGTCAACAATCCGAAGACGACGTCGTCGCAGGCCTGCCGAGTGTTCCAAATATGGCAATCGTCGGAAATCTGAAACTCATCGCTTCTTCTCGACCGGGCTTCGTGACGAGGTCGGGGGGATTCGGAGGCTGTGACGTCATGACTACCCTCATTTGTATTGAAAACCGCGGGAAACGCAGGGAAGCGCATAGGGCATCAAAGGGGCGCCGCGCCGGCTGGTAAACAAAGGATCGCAGCCGGCTCTCGCGGGTGAAAACAAAAGGCACAGCGGGGCGTTTACAGCGTGCTCTCTCCTCCTGATTAAACCTCCTTGGTAATACGTTTGTACGGTATCTGCACCAGCTTGAAAGGTGTGTAAATAAATGTTTATTTCAACAACAAGAATCTTGAACAACAGCAAGAAAAGGTGTCTACAGTACTTGTGGTCTAGGTTGTTTGCAAACATTTGTATTGCAATTAATTTCAAGTTATGGACCAAACAGATGAGATGGTGCAGCACAAAATCACCCAGACAGAAAGTTGGCATTTGTCGCAGACTCATGCATGCAGCTGCATTCCCCACAAAGTGTTGGCATTGGTGGGCTACTTCTTTGGATGGTTTCCATCTTCGGCTAGGTTGACGTCACACCCCACATCAGAATTAGGAGCCATGCAGCTAGGGGTCACGGCCAGGGTCATGGCCAACTGGCAGCAGCAGGCTATAATGAGAGTAGGGCTTGGTGATCAAATTTCAGGGCACTGTCTACCATACCCACTGAGACAATGGTAAATGAGCCATGTCGCATTAGTGTTGGGAGCCCATTATAGCTATAGTGCAAATGTGCAATAAAACTAAATTCTGATCACACATGTGAAGGACAGAGGCTGCTGGAGAAGTTATCACCTGCTCTTTTGGGAAAATCATTTTCAAAATGTCACATCCCTGACGAACACAGAAAGGTCTCAAACAGTCCTGATAAATGAATACATGTAAATGTAATCTTCATTTTGTGTCGTACATGCCTCTTCCTCTATAATATTGTTGGTGAATAGGTCTGACCGGGAACTATTAGTCTCAGAAGATAGGAATTCAAGATAATTGGCAGGAAACAATAAAGGCTTTTCATTGACATCAAAATAACTGATAATTTGAATACCCAGCAACCATGTTGTCAGGTAAGTGTATTTCACACTCAGACATTTCACGGCAGGGCTCGAAATACTAGGTGCATGTGCACCTGTGTGCACCCAAAATTGGAGATGTGCACCTAATTTTTGACTGTGGGTGCACTAGTGCACCTAGATATTTTTGTAGGCTATAGGGTAGGGATACTATAATAATTATTGGACATTGGTAAACAAAACTGGTATCTGAAAAGTAATATTATAACCTTTGCTGTACTTTGTTTGATGCATTACTTGTTTGAAATTTTGAAGTTGGCTATAGAATTACAGATTGAAATTCTAAAGAGCGTGAAACTTGAATATGATTTGCTGACATATTTCAGCTTTATCTTATGTGGTGCACCCAAATTTCTGTCTGTGCACTTAATTTTTTTGGTTGGGTGCACCAGTGCACCTATTTCCAAAAATAAATTTCAAGCCCTGCACGGTAATCCAACATGGCGCAAGTGATGTTATGAAAAGCTTCTGCATTAAACACACCTTCCATGTTAAGCCAGTGAACTACCATTTAATTTCATAAACTTATGCCTCTACACAAAAGGGCTCCTAAAATCTAATAGCTTGTGAAAATCTTCCACCATTGATATAATTTGAATAAAGTGTTTGATATAAGCTTCTGCGCTGAATTGGTGTCAGATCTGGACATCAGGTTACTGTTATGTAAGTTCTGCGTAAGGTTCCTGATCCCCAGGAATGGTAGGCATCCTTTTAAAACAGTTGCCAGCATCTTTCTGGGAGAATGGGCATGCACATTGGCGGAATGGCAACTGTTCAGCATTAAATAATAAAAAGCTAAGATTAAATGAAAACAGATACTACTGAATGTTGACCTGCAGGGTATGAAATACTATATTTACCAAGGGTAACATTGAAAATCAATACGGCTTCTGCTGTAGCACTTGGTTCTATGACTTGTATGAGGATGGGCCTTTTGAGATAACTATACATTATGAAATATTGGTAGTGGTTTCATGTTTAAGGTTTTCTCAGAACTCAGCCCACCACATACGTTCTGTCTTTCATTGCATAACTTATAATTCACTACGGTGGTTTCCGTATGATTCACTATGGTGGTTACGACCGCAAACTTAAAATGCCCTAACTGCCTCCTACTGCAAAATTAAGTCCTCGAGCACTTAAATGAATTTACAGTACTCTTTCAACCATTTCAAAATGCTCCACTTAAATGGAGCATACCATTTGGAGGAACATGAAGTGGCTTAAGGCTCAGCCCTGCTTTTGTTAAATCTGAATGACTATTTTTCATTCATGTTGCATAAGACTGTGGAGATGCGGTTTGAAATTTGGTTGGAGCATAAGTGATTTTGGTCTTGCAGGGAAAACTTCATATTTCAAAATTTGGTAGACATATCCACTGCACACAAAACACTTTTTAGGGAAAATGATGCGCATGAAAGTCAAGTAGATCTATACAATTCTTCAGTGAAAAGAGGCAGCTGTATCAAATTAATCAATGTCAAAATTACGACATGTGACCTCAGAAGGGTGCTGGAGGTTATTGAATACCAACAGTGCTTCTGAATAAGGGTTGTGCTGGAATGAGGTTGCTTGGCAACCTGGTTTAAAATAGCACTTGTGAACTTGAAGTTTATGTTTAAATGCTCTACATCAAGGAGCTCAAAGCAATTTCTCTTCATTAAGGAGTTAAGGTCTCATTCCTGTATTACTTCAAGTGGGTACCCTAAAGGAGTCCGTGCCCCAAAAATGAATGGCTGCATGAATGTGTGTTTTTATCGGTTGGAAATTCCCTTTTAGCCAGCCTGACTGATCTCAAGCGTCAAACTGATGAAAGCTTGTTTGTAACGGACGAAATTAACAGGTAAAGCTCATGAATGAGACCTTAAGAGCAAGTGGAAAGTCAACAGCAAATGTATTATGCTCTCTGCTGAAAAGCACTGATAAGTAATCATCTTACTTTTCCTACTAGCTATTTCCCTTTTCAACTTGATATTCTTCATCTCTTTTGGGACACTGTGACCACCATTCCTTACAATTACGTCTAGAAAATTCATCCACAGTGGTCAGCCAACTGTATACATTTGAGATGGTTGTCTACCTACATGAAGTCTAAAATGATTACAAGTTGTGGTGGAAACCGTCATTGTCAAGACATATAGTTACGATTTGCAGTGAGACATTGTATTTCAGAGTCTAATTGCCTACCAGAAATTGCCCCCTAGAAATTGCTGAAAGACAGCTCTGATGAAACGTAATAAGACTAGAATTAGGCCCAATTTATACAGAGTTTTTTCAGATATCTAAAAATCCGCCGACATCTGAGCCTTAGATATCTGGACGCATTTATACACACCGACAGGAAGTACCGCAGGACTCACGCAGCGCGCTGATTGCACTCGTGACCCTATTTAACCTTTTGCGCGCGTTTCAAAATGGCGGGAGAACCGCCTGTGTTTTTCGTCATGATGAATATGGTATTCTTTCTTTATCTGACTCGCGTGTGGCTTAACATGAGGCAGCAAGCAAGGGTTGAGCGTAAGAGGCGTTTGAGGTACCGGGGAAGACGACAGCGACCGGTCAGAATCAACGCTGCGTTCCTACTCGCTACCCTTGTCGTGGCGGAGGGGGGAGGGCCGATCCACCGAACGATCTGGCATCACGAAAGAAGTCCGTCGTCCGTTTGGGAACAAATGGTCCTTGATGCTAAGAAGTTTTCCCGCTTTATCGCCCGTCAAATATGCAAACTAGCGTGAACCCCGACCTCCAGATGTCTACTACGCGACACATTCTGTTTAGACGTCCGGCTGGAGCGGTCGGGGACTCCCGCTGAGTTGTCGGGCGAATGCTTCAGAGTGGTCGGCTGAAATTTTCCCGACATCTAAAAAAACCCTCATTAAGACCATAAAATTCCTGTTTAGACACAGAAAAAAGCTGTCGCCTGGCAGATATCTGCAGTCCAGATATCTAGACAAGCTGTGTGTAAATTGGCCCTTAGTAGAAACACAACTTATGTCAATTATGTATGGATCATTGACTGAGGGCCAATTTACACACAGCTTGTCTAGATATCTGGACTGCAGATATCTGCCAGGCGACAGCTTTTTTCTGTGTCTAAACAGAAATTTTATGGTCTTAATGAGGGTTTTTTTAGATGTCGGGAAAATTTCAGCCGACCACTCTGAAGCATTCGCCAACAACTCAGCGGGAGTCCCCGACCGCTCCAGCCGGACGTCTAAACAGAATGTGTCACGTAGTAGACATCTGGAGGTCGGGGTTCACGCTAGTTTGCATATTTGGCGGGCGATAAAACTTCTTAGCATCAAGGACCATTTGTTCCCAAACGGACGACGGACTTCTTTCGTGATGCCAGATCGTTCGGTGGATCGGCCCTCCCCCCTCCGCCGCGACAAGGGTAGCGAGTAGGAACGCAGCGTTGATTCTGACCGGTCGCTGTCGTCTTCCTCGGTACCTCAAACGCCTCTTACGCTCAACCCTTGCTTGCTGCCTCATGTTTAGCCACACGCCAGTCAGATAAAGAAAGAATACCATATTCATCATGACGAAAAACACAGGCGGTTCTCCCGCCATTTTGAAACGCGCGCAAAAGGTTAAATAGGGTCACGAGTGCAATCAGCGCGCTGCGTGAGTCCTGCGGTACTTCCTGTCGGTGTGTATAAATGCGTCCAGATATCTAAGGCTCAGATGTCGGCGGATTTTTAGATATCTGAAAAAACTCTGTATAAATTGGGCCATGGCATTATTGCTTCACTATCGTTTGATCACAGTATCAGTCAATGATATTAATCAAAACAATCTGTATCCAGGGAGGCAATAGAAGCAGCCTGAATCCTGAATGGTTACAGTCCCAAAACATGGCTATAGTCCCAGAACATGATCATCTGGGACTGGACAAGTGTTGCGCTGACAGCCCATGTCATCTCCAGTGGTAATTGGCTGAATGAGTACACGCATACACAAGCTGTGTTTTACAAAGAACGAGAAAGCCAATTGGTTTTGTAATAGCCAACAGGCACAGTATAATGAATATGTTGCAGTGTGTGGTACTACTAGTATATGCTGTGAAAGATGGTCCGCCATCTTGATATTCAGTGATTTAGCCATATTGAATCTAGTTCTAATGGGTTTGTTACATAGTCATTTTACTATTCATCGGGTAATGGCATACCCTGAGGATATTTGTTATATCTTTAAAAGCAAAATCTAATTTTCATGAAATATCAAATAAAACAGTAGCAATAGAAATGGGAAAATTCTGTGCAATAGGAAATGTATGAGGTAAATGTTAATTGCTAACATGCTCTCACTAATGAGAGCAATAATGTAATCTATGCAAACTGCAGAATCAAGCTGACATCAGAAAAGGCTGATTGTCTGCCTTGAAATGTAATGTGGACAGTCTGTCACTGGAACTGGTTCTGCAGGTCACAGTATACATAACATCTACAGCTGGACTTTGATGATCGCCGATGCATTGAAATATGCTGCAGTGCTTGAATTTTCAAATAACTCAGCCTGGCATAGTGGCATTACTTTTCATGTGGATGGCAACATTCTTGTTTTGAAATAAATTAACATAAATATTATTATGCAACTCTGCATGGATTACCCCAGGTGACGATGTGAACGTCTCAGAATGCTCAAAATTAAAACTTATAGAAAGGTAATGCAGTCATCCTCTCTTGCAGAGAAGCATGATGTTTCTTTTTTAATAGGAAGCTTATACATGTGTACCACAAAATCACCCAATAAATTAAGCTATAGCATAAACTACCAGACGTCAGTCTACTGCACAGGCTTTTCATTTGACATCATCTGCGTCATGTTGGATTACAGTGTACACCCGATTACCCACAAACAAATCATAACAATATGACGTCAATGGAAAGTCTGTATGACTGTGGTCATATTCAAATTGTTGGAGACCTGGCTAAGACAGTGACCTATAAGACAAGTTATTCTTCAAGACACACAAAATAATCCAAACTAACAGAGTGATAGTCAAATATATTAATCATTAGATCTACCTACACTTGAGACATTAGCAATTACCACTGAATCACTAAATGTACAAATCATAAAACCACCTGTTTTAAGTTTGCTTGTTACATGCTCTTCTTCTGGAAGTAATGAGAATGTGGATTGGGACATCAAAGCCATGACTGTCACATACATGCTTGTCTCTTGTATTGATGTTTAGGAGACCATTATTCAATGTCCACCTAACACTACCGTTTCTGACAGCAACAATTCATATTGTACCCTTGGGAAGAACACACTGTCTCCAATGAAATTTGTGAGAAAAAAAATACTACTGCTTCCAGACAGACAATACAGACCCATAGGAAAATGCCGCACTGCAGCACACAGTAACTCATATCTTCTTATCACCAGGTTCCATTTTGCAATATTGCAAGTGCCAATATTGCAAGTGCCAGGACCTATTTTGGTGCTATAATAATAATAAGGCTATTTTGATTGAGAGTTTATGAGGGCATTGAGAGAAGCATTCCTCCCTTTAATTTCAATTTCTGCACAAACCCCACCCATTTTTCGAAAACTGTATTTCTAATCGGTCCTTCAAAGGCCACATCAAACATGGCACCCAATTAGCAATTCAATGACGTTTAATATGAAACGTTACGCTATGTCGATTCAAGATAAAGCTGTCTTCAGTAAAACCAATGTCCTTGGTAAAACTAAAAGGCCTGTAATTTTCCACGACTACCGGCGCACCCCCAGAAGAAGTGCAGTAGTGGGCTAGCCTTGAGCTTGGCCGTGAACCTTGTCCCCGCCAAGGCCAACCCGCCGTATAAAACGGGCTGTTTGATTTGCATAAAATCCAGCCGCGCAAGATTCTAGATTCATGCACCGTCTCCCCCGCATCCAAAGTCCGGGTATCTGTCCGGGGACCGTGCCCATTTGTTAAAAAGATACAGTGCACACAACCCGCATACAAACAAACACGGTCACACATCCATACGCCCGTGCAACAGGTGGGACTCAACAACGATTTACACCAGATTTCTGCATAAATTTGAGGCCAACACGTCGCGCTGGGCAGCGGCGCACCGGGCCGGCTCGACCGACCGGCTGCCGCAGATATATCTATAATCAACAACGTAATTCAATAATACAATCACACGTTCAAAGCACGATCTACGGCACAGCTGATGTACCCACCTTCCTTCTTCATCCCGTTGTCCATACATTTCTGAAATCGACAGGCCTGGCAGTTGTTTCGCGTGAATTTGTTGATGTCACAATGCCCCTCCCCCTTACACTTGTACGACAGGTTCTTCTGTACAGTCCGTTTGAAGAAACCCTTGCATCCCTCGCAAGAGTACACCGAGTAATGATAGCCAGAAGCCCTATCTTTACAAATGAGACAGAAGGGCGGCGGCGGGCCGTCCGTGAAGGGCGGGTTTAGGCCGAGCAGCTCGCTGTTCGCGGCCAGCTCCGTGGAGCCCGGCTGCGCGTCATCCTGTCTCGCCATGTTGTTTACCTGGCCTCACTCCCGTCGGCCCCCGCGCCACGTCCTCAGCGGTGACCTCAGGTAACCTGAAGTGAACTCCACTTGGCTGCGGGCCTGTACCAGAATCTGGGTCATTGCTGACGCGACTGAACTATATCTTCGGCATCGGGTTAGGAGATACAGCTACTCCCGAATTAAAATCACCAAACGTATAAAAAAAGAATGTCCATCATTACCGACGAGGAATTTAAACTTGAAGTCGCTTTTGGCCTTCATGGTCGTTCATCATCCCCATCGGGCACGGGTTGGGGACCTCTCGGAATCCCTGCAATGATGTTTGCATACCCCCTGTCTACTCCGGACAGTCACGACAGATGAGGGCTGATCCATCTTGACGTTAGTTGGGCAGTCCCCTTCACAGCTCCAAATAGAACGATTAGTTTTCAAGTAAACGTGAAAGTTGAACAGGCGCAACATACCTAGTTTAATAGCTGTAGCTTAAGGGGGTGTGTTTTAATCATTCCTCAATTTCATAGGCACTAAAATACCTCGATTCGGCGATGAAGGTTAGACACCCAGGTAACAGTTACCAAAGAGGTTAAAATCTGAACTTGAAGTTACTGAGTCAAGCAACTGGATACATTTCGGAAAAGTTACTGCTGAAACTGACGAAAGACAGCGGATGCTGTCTGATTCTCTCTGAAGCGTCTGACCGTTTCCAAAATTTATCCAGTTGCTTGAGTAACTATTTAATACCTCGAATAAATTGACCTCGGTGTCCACGCATAAAGAATATAAAGTTTCAGCTGTTTTGTCACGCAACATCTATGTTTGTGAACATGTGAATAGCTCTTGTCAAGTCCTATTGAAGTTAAACGACTATTGGACGGACCAGTATAACAGATTTTATCATCATCCAGTAACCTTCCATTTGATCGTTTCTTCGGGACCTAAGGGTCATTGAGGGGCGCGCGACTTTCCAGTTGTCGTCTCATATATACATGTAGTTGACCGTTCCTTTATTAACGCTGTGGCCCTACAAGTCCATATACCTACTGACAAATCCTTACAACGGTAATAGCTGTATGATAAAAGAAACATGTTTCTTCTATCCTAATACGATACTTGGTGTAAAGAAAGTAGAGATCCCGGACTTTGGGATGAAATGAGCACAGACACTCAAGACTTGCCGTGGCTAAAGGAACGCTCTTTATTCCAGACTCACATCCTCTCCTCTGTATTCCTGTCGCGGTAACTGTCCTGTCTTGCCTAGTGTGTGTCCGTCCCTTTTTCTCTGTGCTGAACAGCTGACTCATGATTATCAAATCCAGCATCTCCACCAGATGTGTTTGACAGGTCAATTAATTATGTTACAGTTTTCAAGATGGTTCAGCAGTCACAGTACTTCACACTACTAGTATCTTTCTTATCTTGTCTCTCAGGGGGGGTTGTCAGCATTATAAATTCAGAGGGTCAATCTCTTTGTGAACACATGGAGCACTATATGATCATGATATGCGCCACATAATATGTCAAAATACGTGTACATTGGCAAAGCCCTTCTCTGGGGCATCCTGCCCAGATAGAGAAGACGATAAGTAGAAAATACCATTATCATAAATCAAGGCAAATGAACGATGTGCATCTTTACGGCTTTTCCGATTGAATTAGAAAACAAGACACGTTTCGCTTGAAATATTGTATCAGAAGTCCAACAGCCCATATGGCAATTTTTGTTAAATTTAATTGTTATAAATCTGATGAACTTTTTCATCAATTTCAATTATGAATCTGTGATATTTTCTCGTACATCTCTCCGCGTTATGGAGTTGGTGGAGCGCTGGTCAGGAACTTCGCCAACTTTCGATGTTCCGTCTCCGCCCGTCCCAGCACCTGTTCTACATTAGATGTTTGGGACCTCAGACTTATATTACATCACGTTTTATTGGCATAGTGAATTCGAAACTGCAGTAGCTAGTTCATTCCGGTGTTACATATAGAGATTCAACAAGCCAGGGCACCCCTATGGCCCGCGCCCGTGGTCACTGCGGACAGGAGCTGCGCCCTAGCCTGGAGTCCAGCCTTCTTAGCTTTAGTCCGCCACCCGCTCCCGAGCTTGGATAACGGACTAAAGCTTTATTTTAATTATAGAAGGCTGGACTCCGGGCAAGCTGCGCCCCAGGCTGTAAGTACCGACCTGACTTTCCCGGGGTCATAATGAAATTTTTAACTCACCTCTTTATATATATATATTTGTTTTTTATAAAGGCGTACTAGTATATGTAGACAGTCTGCCAGGTCATCTTCTAGACTGACTCCATCCTCCTGTCTTATGTTCACCATCCATACCTCCTTGATCCGTGTAAAGTGGATTCGCTACAAAACCACACGGGGGGGGGGGGTCCACAATATTGAAGATGCACCACATTTTGTAGTCAGGATGCTTGTCCAGATGAACTGTTTTAAAAACAACACGGTCTTCTTTAAACCGCATCATTGAACACGAACTTTTCGCTTTTTGTTTCCAACGTATGAAATTTTGTCGACACTGTGTTTGGTACGTACGTATGCAAATAGATCTATTTCATCAGTTGATAAATAGAGTCCCAGCCTAGAGATTGGGCTCTGGCTGGTTTTTGACGTGTTTTCAGGCGTTTTTGTCGGGCTATGCTTTTTGTCCCGTTTCTCTTTCACATGAAGTGCTTGCAGAGTAGTCCTTGCTTAAACTAATCACGCTTCATCTACCTGACTGATTGATTGGCCCCGGGGAGGGGGCCAATTAGCCCGACAGCGAGACAATATATGTCTCATTACCGCCATCATTAGACACGTGTCACATTTTATTCTCCAAGTCGATCTTCCGAGGGAAATCGTGACGATTTTTCTGCTGCCCGCTTTTTCTCCTTCGTAGGCTTTGCTGTTAGAATAAATATGGCCACCAGAAAACTTCACGGCTTTGCCTCCCAATATCTGCTTGGAGATAAATTAAGTATCGCAGGATCTCTCTCTATGGATATATCTATATCTATACCGTATTAGACGGCCTCCCTCAGGCATTATTGACCATGGTAAAATCCTAATTATTCCAGCTCTACAGCTTCGGCTATGGCTAAACAGTCTTATAAGGGAATGATAGTCTCAGCCACATAAGGCACATCTGTTACTCTCCAAGCAGAGCATGGGTTTCGGTTGGTTTTTGACGTGTTTTTGTCGGACTATCTACTTTGTCATCTTTTTTTTTTTGTAAAGCCGACCCAAGGGTTGGCTATACAAAAAAAAAAAGATGACAAAGTAGAAAGTCCGACAAGAACGCCTAAAAACACGTCAAAAACCAGCCGAAACCCATGCTCTGCTTGGAGAGTAACATCTGTAAGCTGACTCCGGGCTGTTGCCAAGTTCTTTTCTCAGGATCCGCCTTTCTTCTGTCCTGTATATCAGTCTAGGCTCTCTTGACTTTAGCTGCCAAGACAGTGTGGATCGGCCACTGGCAGTGCTCTGTGTCAATATTGATTGCAGGCCATCTCCTAAGTTCTCCACTTTTGGTGGGGATCGCGATATACTAGTACTCTAGCTAGTATACGGCTGATGACTACGGCTATATTTCGGAACAATCAATACTTAACTTAATCAGATAACTAGTATACAAGACACACAAATTGGAAATGAACGACTCGCTCTTTCTTTAAAGAACTTTATTAGTATTATTCATTCTCAATTCAATTACGATGATTCTGTACAAGATATACCAATCGAAGTTCGACCAAGCGCAAAAAGGGACCTCACACATTCATTGCCATATGCGGCCGACAAATGAATTCAATTTTGTGTTCGTAACAATAATTGAAGAGTCGCAAGTCGAAGTTTCACCCATGTAGATACGTGCAGAAGGATATGACATATTGATGTCTCACCTGATCCAGACAACGCATACGTCCTGACGTCGCTAACGGCCTCAGTAGTCACGCAAAGAGCTTGGAGCAATACCTCACGGTAATTGTGCAAGACATTCACGTTTTATCGTTTTCTTTGTGAAGATTATGCCGACGCTTAAATGAGGTCAACAAATCATCACATGCTTTAATAGATGCTACAAATAAACTTATACCCAAAGGAATGGTCTCAGTAGAATCGTCGAGCCTGTGAAAATAAACACAGCAACATCCCTCAAACATCTCAGCATGCTAACGTCCGCCAGGTCAAAACAAATTTCATCTATCACGCGATCGGACCCAGACTGGAAGCAATTTGTCTTTCGTTCCCTCTACAGATTTGGACGGGTCATTTAATAGAATAAAATTTATACATACATTTCCCCGTTAAAATGCACGAAACCTCGAAATAAGAGTCAAACATTACCTCAAGTGATGGACATGCCTCGACGTTACATTTCAACTGTTATGAATTACCTTGTACACGTGCTGCAGAATCCGGGCTGTTCGATCGGAAAGCAGCGGCTGGTGTTGATTTTCGTCGGCTACATTTGTAGACGCCCCACAAATACTTGGACAAAAACCAACCGCGACGTCGACAAAACATCTCAAGAGATCACGAAAATCAAGTACACACGAACGACACTAAGTATCGCGGCTCTGGATGATAACAACCACAAGAAAATGTCTGGATAAGAGGACCAGGTCCGACAGTTGTTTCCTTATCTCGATTCCAATTGTCCTGACTTCTATACTTAGTCATTGTTTTCAATTACTAGTCCAAAAGTAATTCCCTTGGTCGAAAAAAAAATATTAGGACATATTTATGCTTACAACTTATGATTCAGATTTCTTAGATGTTCAAAATCCAGACAATTTTTCCAACATGTGATATGATAATGGTCGTAATAATCAAATCTTATGATCCCAAAAAAACGCTCTATATAATTACTACAAGTCAGAACCAAAGAAACTATAATTCGGGGACTGGACATTTCTGTAATTTTAATGGTTAAAAGCTATATTTCGCGAAATTAATATTAGTTTAAACCAGAAGTTTGAATTCTCAATTATTTATGTTTGAATATCATCAAATGGATTATGGCAAAATAAGAAGTATCAAATCGGCTATGAACTCGTACATTTCAAAGTACATAGAATTCAGTCTGCCACTGAGCATCTTTCTACAGTTGGTTACAATTACTGACTTCAGTAGTCAGACATTATTGGTGGAAGGGTCCAGCGTGACCAATAACGTCTATGTAAATGCCAAGATGAAACAAGAAGCTCAAGATCAAAACTACCTCAGAATATTCTGTGGGAATTAAAACATTTGCTGACGAGTGTCAACCACTTAGGAGATGGGAAATGCTACATCAAAGAAAAATTTCATGTCCCTTCAACTTCATTACCCAAGACATTTATGTTGAACTCATTAGAATAGCTTTAATGTTTATTTTAAAATGTATGAATGTCCCAGTAGTAAAGAAATGACACACATGATGGAAATATCGGTCAGTGAAAAAATTCTATCAGAATACTAACTATTCGAATACTGATGAAGATGATAAAGAAGCACAGATGAAGTCCTCTCTCCACTACAGATGAGTTCATAAACAAACCATGATAATCTTCAGTTGTTATTTCTAAATCCACGCAGCCCTCTCCTAGATGCTTGGTGACGCACTCTGAGATAAAATCCTCTCAAGAGCATTAACTTGTAAACACTTTAATGCAAAAAACAACAAGACAGAACACATGCTGCATACAAACGAATATTTCCAGCTGGATGCTTTGTCACTTCTCCTCATCAAAGCTACACGTTGCTTCTTGGTCTTGAAATGACGTTCCTTCACTTGCTGCTTGCTTGCTGCTTCTTGCACTACCATACTCAACTGACAACACTTAGCATACACAACTTTATACAACAACTAGCAAGTTCATTACAATTTTCTCAATATCAGCTGTGGTGTACGACTCCAACAAAAAAGGAAATAACATTGAATAAAAGTACTGAAGGCTAAAATGAAGTTGAATGCCACAGTAACAAACTTCTTCTAAACAACTTGTTTGAAGTGGTGAGAATTTCGTGAACTTATCAATCAACTGGCTATCAAACAATCACATATAATGTCTGACAGTAAGTAACCTGACTTCCTAATTACAACAATCACAATGTAAGAGAATCTTCAATTCACTTCCTGGCAGGATGTACAGCTGACAGTTGGATGATCTGATGTTGGTAAGAAAGGTGTAAAGGTATATTGTATAAGGTAACCAGCTGGATAACCAAAGAGGTACTACTGTAGTACTGTAAGTACAAATAATTTGACATAGTTGTTTTTGCAAATTCACAAGTTCTTCAAGATAGCTACAGAACCAACATCAGCTTCACTTGTAGTCACAGGAGTTTGATGAAGCAGACTTTGCCTGTCATGATGCCAGTTTTTGTGAGTCCAGTCTATCTGTTTTCACTCATTGCTGGTCCTAGTCAGCTATGTCATCAAGGACCTCATAGTCACTCCCCATCTCCATGGATACACCACTCCCATCACTGCCTGCATCTGAAACAACACCCAACGTTAGATGACTGGCACAGACCATTGGCTTGCCAAACACAAGCTGTTCTGTGTTGTAAAGAATAATATTGATTTTGATCTTGATTGAACTGGTAATTTACAGTAAATGTCAAATATTACATATGACATGACCATTAGGTTACTGGCCTCCTAAATTTCTTGACATGGGTTGAAGGTAAAATCTTTTAAAAAACTACTAACATAAAAACTACTAACCTCACTTTCTCAAGAAAATACTTATGATCTATAAATTCTGGACAGCAGCTTAAAGGCTATCAAAGTATTCAGCAAACTTCAAATATGATTATCTCAATTGACAAACCCTAACAGTCAGCCGAAACAGGTGGAAATTTCAAAACACCCTATTCTAGATGAGGTATGTGAGGTAACAAAGACCACAGGTACATTTTCCATAAGGAAAGCCAGGGATACCCCAAGTCTGCCACCTCAAAAGTTTATGTATTATTTTAAGAAATAAAAGGACATCCATAAAAATATACATCTCCTGAAACAGGTTTACCCCAACGGAAGAGTCCAGGTACACAAAGTCTGGAGGTATCCCTGGCCCTGTTTCATCCATTTGCCAAGAGGGACCTTGCCCACCTTAGATCTATCACAGAAGGTAACCCACCTTGGGGCCCAAAAGGACGAGTGGCCGAGGGCAGTAAACCTGGCTAACTACCTGATAGGTGAAAAATGGATGGTGGATTGTACCTTTCTTCCTCTGCTTACACCTAAGCTAGTCCCTTCAGCTGGCTGGCCCTGCAGTGGATTGATGTTGGAACCATCAGTTACTTTGACCGTTATTGTTGTTGTAGCTGAGCACATGGTTACATATATGGGCTTGGACAATCTCTCCAAGATACCGTCCTTCTTCTCATAAAGATTGTCTAAGGAGCAACCCATTGGATTAAGACAAAGGCCTTTTGACTGTCTTGCATTGAGAGTGCAGAGTGTTCTCTCGTCTTTGGGCAATAGATTTATCAAGTTACAAACATCGAAAAACCTTCCCTCTTAGTTACAGGAACTTGACATACAATAGTTCATCAGTGATTACCAACCTGGAACTCCACAAGGGGCGGAAGACCAAACTAGTAAAACCGAATACATCACCACTTAAGCACCATAGCATGTCTCTGGGAAGAGTAATTGTTACATGGCACCCGACTCAATATGCAATGAAATTCATAAAGTTGGAAGTGAAAATTAAAGTTATAGTATCAGCGTTAACTCTTACCCTCATTTTTTGCACCCCTTTTTGTCCGAGCTGAAGTGTGACGGGTAGGCAAGTCTTCTGTTCCAGGGACGGGTGGCTCTGGTGAGTTTTCCTTTCTGCGTTTAGCAGCTCCACCGTCCTGAGAATCTCCAGAACCCTGGGCACCGAACGCCTTCTTTATCTCCTCTTGACTGGGGAGCTTCTGCGGTTCTGACCTGCCCTTCTGGCCCGTTACAGGCAAGACTGACCTCTCGGAATGTCTGTCTGGTTTCTCAGGCTTGGCTTTGCGAAGTGGCAAGCTGGTGGTTAAGGTGGGAATAGGCCTGGCCTGCACTGGTGGAACCTTTGGAATCTTCCGCGTCATCATGACTGTCTTACCTGTGCTGCCGCTTCCACCAGGACTCGTCTTTCCGTCGTCAGAGGTGGGAGTGCGCCTCCCAGACGAGCCGGTTGGGGTTGTGGATCCCTTCCCATTTTGGCCACCCTGTCCACCACCAGGCCTCCATGTGAACTTTCCGAATCCAGATACCTGGTGTTTGGCCTCGCTTTTGTCCCCTGCTAATGTCAACTTTATGCCACCTTTGCTTCCAGCTGATGGTGTGCTCGGAGTGGAGGGTGCATGGGGCTTTGTGGATGCATCGGCTTCAAGTTCTTGTACCTTTTCTTCCTTCTTCTTTTCCTTCTCTATCAGCTTTCTCTTCTTCTCGTCAAGAATTTTTTCCTGTTGTTCCTGTCTTTTGCGTTTCTTTTCTTGCTCCTCGTGTCTCCTTTCTTTAAACTCTTCCCTCTCCTTGTGGCGCTTTTCTTCCTCCTTGCGGCGGTTGATCTCCTCGATGACGGCCATCCCTGCCGCTTTGTCCAAGTTGCGACGTCGCTCGTAGAATGGATTTGCATCCAAGTGTTTCTAGATTAAGAGAACAACAGTCTGAGCTTCAGGAAGTATTGGAATTTTAAAAAATCTTTTTAAAATGTTTTACATGTATATAGAGCCAGTTTACAAAGGGAGTCTAATTTCCACTATATGTTTGAAAAAAAGGAATCTTTAAGCACCAATCTGAAGGTTTGTGCTAATGAAACATCATGCAAAGATAAAGTTACAAAAGCTGACATCGATCCAACACCTTTCAGTGTATAGGGACAGTGCCCATCTCAATTTCTATAGACCTTTGGGCCACACAGGGCCAAGAGAACCTTGCAGTTCACTGAACCCCCAACCTCCCGAATGCAAGGCAAACACTCTACCTCCAGTTCTGCCATTGTACTGGTTCATACAAAGGGAGGGTGACACAAATTTATACGACACTATATATGACACTGAAGTTGCCACCTTGAAGCTGAGACGGTGCTTGTCGGTTTTGATGTGGTCTTCAGCACAGATCTGGTCGCCTGAGAACTCCTCACACAACTGGCAGTAGAAACCCATCACAGGCAGCAGGAACTCAGGACCTGGTGAAAACAAACCAGACATATGTTACACAACAAAAACAGCTGTGGAAAAAACCCAATGAAGTTCAAAATTCAAGACATTTACACATGCCAATTTGTAGTCATAAACTAACGGCAGAAAATCAATCTGAAATCAACTTCCAGTAAGTAATGTGAATAAAAATGGTTGTAAGGTAAGGTGCACTCCAAGTTGTTTTTGACGTTTTTCTTTACTTTTCAAATTCAAATACCTGGAAGACTGACACATGGTTAAGTGGAAACTACAACAGTACAAGATTAAACCCACATAAGAGCATTAAAGACTAAGAGCGTCCTACCTTGCACTGGCACCACTACGAAATTTGTATTAGGCCGCGCCTTCCGTTCCGTCCTGAGAGAGTCTGGCATCCACGGGCGCTCATACGGATCAATGTGCTACAGACAACAGTAAAGTCACTCTTCTAGCCTTGAACACAAACCACATGCCATGTCCAAAAAAGTACACAGTTGGAAAAGTAATAACAATACATTAATTTTTTCTATCTCTGAACATTAGTAAATTTGTGTAAATTCACAATTCAACTGTTTGCCACACAGTGCTTAAGAAACCTGCCATATCTAAACATCTATTTATCTACTACATGAAACATTAATTTTTGCTGCAGCACAAACATACTATATTTCTGAAAATATAAAACTATTATTTCTGACCGACCTGCAGTTATGAAGGTACTGGTAACTTACCACCATCTGATCATAACATACCTGACCTAATCTTCTTGAAAGCAATCTTTGGTGACAAGAGCAAAGTAATACATATAATCTTCCTCATCAAGATTAAGACTAAAGCTCTTATTTTCCATATTTCAAAGCCTATGACACATTCAAACTGTCCTAACTGTCTAATAGTACTGCTGATTTCTAAGCCAATAAATGATGTTACTCCAGATATTATCAAACATGACAATGTTTTGCAAATTGACAAAATACAAAGCTGATGTAAGACTAGGACCTGTAGATGCTTGCGGCTGTGGGTATGGTTGAGAAACTCCAACAAGTTGGTGAATATCTGGTTGCAGGGTTTGCACCAGTGGTTCCCAGGATCAAAGAAATCATAGTACGTGTTGTCTGGTTCTGCCTTCACGGCTGCTGGAGGCTCTGGCTTCTTCTTTGTTGGTGACGACTGCTCCTATGGAGTGAGATTTGCAAACTTAACTGTGTTTACAACAAGTGAAATCAAAATGGATAATCAAAGGAATAGCACATCCATATCTTACATACATAACCGGGCTCAGCCGTATCACTCACATACAACGCATCAATTTTTTAAAGACTTGAATATAGTCAACTGTTGATAATTTCTTTTCTTCCATCTTGCTGGGACATTCATCACATGCAAATTGCATGCAGCATGTGTAGCAAGAAAGCCTGCACTGCTAGGTACCTTGCAATGTCTATACATCAACTATAAGTCTTCATCTTCATACAAAGATACTATGCATCAGTTGAAGATCACTGGATTACTATAAGCATTGCAAATTTCAGAAATTCTTGAATCTTTCAACTTACAGCAGGCGCTGCCTTTGTAGTCTTGTCATCTGACCCAGTCTCCAGCCCTGGGATACTGACTGCAGCAACTTCCTCAGCTTGTTTGCGCAGCTCTGAGATCTGTTTGGCAATGTCCTCCTGGAGCTTGCTGTTCTCCACCAGTAATGGGTCCTTATGGCCATCTTTCTGTCTGCGCTTCTTACGCAGAAGCTCGCCCTACCAAGATATATGTTGCAGTTCAGACATTTCTGGGCATGTTGGGTTGTAATCAATGAAAGCAGCTCAAAGAGGGTCAATAGTATCTTACAACCTGACGCCAGTAACACATAAAACATGGTAAGGATGTTATCATTACACTTTGAAAAAAAAAACAGCTAACATTCAGCAACCAACCTCCATGTAGTACAATGCAAAATCATTGCAAAAACTTTACAACAAGAACTTGACAATGACTTTTCTCTAGCAAGTTAGAAGGAATGAGAGCCAAACTCGTTCTCCATATCCTTTCACCTGTTGCTTGCGCAGCCTCTCAAGCTCCTCCTCGAGGAACTCGATCCTCTTCTTGATGCGGTCTTTCCTTTCCTTCAGCTGGGTCTGGCGGGCCTTCTCCTGCCGCTGCTTCTCAAGGAAACTCTCCTGCTTCTCAGCAAGTGCCTTGTCTTTTCGTGCCTGCTCCTGTTCGATAAACAAGCACTCAGTACTTTCAAACGATTCTCCCATGGCTTCTAACAGACTATCATGCTTGTCTATGTAAGGCCGATAACTCAGTTAGCAAAAGAATACCTATTTTTGCTATCAGTCTTAGTTTTGTTGACTTCACTGGAAAAACAAAAAAATCATTTTGTTGAAATGCTGACAATACCACTAAACAACTCTATTGAATCACATCAGGTTCTTTGAGACAAGTTTGACTCCCAGCATGGCGGGCATCTGCCCTTATGAAAAACTCCAAGTTACCATTATCTAAAACTGCTGGTACACACACCTGTTTCTGAGCTTCTTCATCCTTCTGCCGTTGTTGAGCTGATCGTGGCGGAATGACAATCCTGTTTGACTTTGGCTTCTGCTCGCTCCTGCCTTTCTCACCCCCAGTTTTCTTATCCTCCTCTTTTGCTTGGATGGGGATGGTTCTCAGATTGGCTCGAGCATCTGGCTGTGTCCCTGGGGGTGGTGGCGGGCCCCCTGGAGGTGGTGGGCCTCCTAGGGGAAGTGGGCCTCCTAGGGGAGGTAGGCCCCCTGGCATGAGTGGTCCTCTAGGAGGCATTGGGCCACCATGAAGTGGAGGGCCCCCTTGTTGCAGGGGCCAGGGTTGGGGAGGGGGAGGTCCACGTGGGTCAAACCCTCCATATGGGCCATATCCTGATGGAGGAGGATAGCTAGGGTATCCTGATGTAGGTGGTCCTGGGTATGGAGGCTGATTGGGTGGATGTCCGTAGGGAGGGGGGTACGGGGGAGCACCGCTAACTGGGGGAGGGAAAGGAGGACGAGAAGTTGTCGCTGAAGTGTAGTGGCTGCTGCTGGGTGCAGATGCCAGGGCCAACAGATCGTCAACAGCCGATGACCTCTTGTACATCCCGGACCCGACGTATCGGCTGTCTCTTCTGTCATGGTCCTTCTCTGTGGAGTATCTCCTGTCCCGATCTGGACTGTATGACCTGTCTCTTCGGTCTCTCGATCTGCTGGACTCGCGACGGTCCTTGTCCCTCCCGTAGCTCGACTCCCGTCTGTCCTTCCCATGGCTCGACTCCCTCCTGTAACGACCAGGCGATAAGCTGCCGCTGCGGCTCCTGCTCCGCCTTCTGTACTGGGAGTGCTGCTCCTCCACCCTGGGGGGGCCAGCCTGCTGACTTCTCTGTGACTTTTCAAAATCGAACCCGATGGACTGAAGGATGTTCCTCAGCTTGTCATTGCTGAGATCAGCAGCGCTGGGAACACTTGGAGGGGGGATGTCCATTGGTGGTTGGGGTGCCTGCACGGAGGCAACCGTCTGGATGGGCGGTGCAGTAGACGCTGGAGTTGGGACGTAGGCTTCTGGCTCAGGCTCTTTCTTCTTTTCTTCATCACCATAAAGGAAGAGCTCCTCATCCTCTATTGTATCGATGAGCGGAAGTTTCTCCTCCCTTTTTTCTGAACCAAATATGTTGCCAGTGTTTAGGCCACCCAGTCTAGCAAAGAAGTCCCCTGAACTGGACTGAGGGGCATCAAACAAGCCAGGGATGCCTCCAGCCTCACTTTTGGGTGGCTGACCATACCCACCTCCAGGGCCATAGCTGTCTGAACTTGACAGAGGTGGAGGGTCAGAACGATTTTTCAAAATTGACTTTTTAGGCTTCGCTTGTGGAGGTGGGGGCTGTGCTTGTCCTGTTTGTTCATAAGCATTCATGCCAGGGATACCCAGCTTTGCTGATGGAGCACCGAAAGGAGGCATGTCAGAGCTTTGGGAGGCAGGTGGTCGCTGGTATGGTGCTGGTTCTGACCTGGGCATTGGCATTGGTTGTTGTCTTTGGTCAAACGTACTAGCTGGCAGCTGTTCCATCTGAGGTGGCGGCGGTTGGCTGGGAACATCTACTTGGAACCCTGGAATCAAATCTTGTAGTGCACGTAAAGCGCTACCTTCGCCCATGCGGATTGCTTCAGCCATCTCTTCCCGTTTCTGCTTCCCAACGATGATACCATACTTTTGAAGTTCTTCCTCTGCTCTTCTGGCCGCCTCGCGAGCCTTGTCCAACTCTGGGTAGTGCGACTCTTCATGCCTGCCCCACTGTGTTGGCAGAAACATCTTTTGTTGTTCCTCCTTCCTCTCCAGGGAGTGCCCTCGGCCAGTTTCCCTGCTGTCATCCACATATTTTTCTTCCTTGTATCTGTCTCTCTCATACTTCTCCTTTTCATAGTACTTCTCTCTCTGCGATGGCTTGTCTCCCCTCTTCTCGTCCCTGTAGTCCTTCTTCCCTCGAGAAGAACTACTGCCCTCTTTCCTGTGTGAGTAGCGATCGTCACGGTCTTGGTACGACTCCCGTCTGGGTGAACGAGAATCAGACCGTGATCTGGATCGACCATCGCCAGGTCGGTTGTAGAATGCATCCTGTCTGTTGTAGATGTCCTCATCTTCCCGTCTGTAATAGCCTTCCTTTTCATACCGGTCCTGCTCCCTGGGCCTGACAGAAACCAAACTAATGTCAGGAATGATACTTTCAGAGATGTTACTTTTTACATGTAGGCACTCACTCACTCTCTCCCATAGGCACATTGTACAATATTTTCATGTACCATGTTTTTCTTGCTAAGCCTGGTACTTACAATGTATATTTAATGAAAGGCTTGAAAACCATAAGTTATAAATTCATACAGAGGACATCAGAAAAGGTTGAATGGACAACCATAAGGGTGCTTTACTTTTTATTGTACATGCATCAATACACAATGTTAAACGTATCTTTCCAGCGAAGGCAGAGTTTAGCATCAGAATCATATGGACAAAGGCATACCACCCAATCCTAGTTAGCAGCATACAAAATAATTCAAAGCTCAATGGAAACTGAACAGTGCAGTTTACAGCAGGCTCATTACAGAAGGCGTCCCACCACCAGTCCCACCACCATTACCTGTCATATTGATCTTCATACCGAAGTTCAGTATGGTACGGACGAGGGGAAAAATCACGCGGAGGCGTGCGATCCACGTCGGGGGGATTGTGGTCAGGTGTAAGGTCATCCGGCGGAGGGCCTAGCCGAGACTCCAGAGGCTTCTTGGACGATTGTTCCCTCCAGTAGCGATCATTGCCAACAGTGATACGCAGGCCCTCTTCAAGAGGGGACCTCGACCTGCGACTGCCGCCAGTGAACATATCATACTCTCCACTATCCTGCAGAAGTAAAATGATTCAGGGTGGATGTTAGGAGCAAAGTTGTACCATGCTAGCAGAGTTATCATGTATATTCTATGTTTTGAAATACAATACACATGTACTTGTTGTTGGTCATATTTTCAGACTGTATCAGTATCAAAATTTCACACTGTATCACTATGACAGCTCTTATACTAGTAATGTATTTTTTTTATTCTGAACTCTTTTTAAAATTGCATTGTTGTATTTTGAACACTTTCTAGCTTCCTATCACACAGACCTATCTGTCTGACAAAATTAGCTTTACTGATATGTTTCCTGTGACAGTCTACCTTAAATTTCGGTTAAAAAGTGCCTCCTTACTTGTACATCAAGAGGAATGTACAAATGTAATATTTCAAAAAGTTGTTTCTTCTGGCACTTATCTGTCTGCTTCACACTGTTCAGTAACATTGCTTGGTGGAATAAGGCACAAGCACGAAAAAAATCACATCTCAAATTACATCTATCACCAGTTCTTCTTGAATCGATAACTGCTTATATGTAGTTATGATAAGTTATAGTTTAGTTATCATGTGTAGCATAACACAGGCTGCCTTGCGACAACAGCTTTGTCTCTTGCAGGCTGGTGTTGCTGGATGAAGGATCCCTGTGCAGCCCTCAGCCATGCATGCTAAGCCACACTAGTTCTAGCCAGCTAGCTTGGATGGCCGAGCACTCCGCAGGAACATGTTGACGCAGCAGCTTCTGTTCCAACCCCGTCATGATGATGTCAAAGACGTGAAAAGTACTAGTAGTTTGTACTACATACATACTCACTCGTAATGTCATAAACAGAGTTGCAAGACAAATGCAACTGCCTTGAGTCCAACTTTGTGGTTCACAACACAAACCAGTATGGAATAAAATATTTCAAATTATAGTAGTAAATAAGCTACAGATACTCATCAGCCTCTCAAGTATCACCTTGTTTGAAGTCTAGTGTATCAGTATGTATTGTTACTTTGTACCAAAATTAATGGAATAATCGAATATCGTGAGACTCAGAGAGTTTATGCCTGGTGTCTATATGTATGTGACCATAACTTCAAAACAAGTTTAAGTTACTTATGTCAACTTGTCAAGTCTCTATACCCAGTCCCAGTGTGATGGTTGTGTTCCTCCTTTGACAGTCATTGATGACTCCAATATCCAGCATACATGTAACGTTAACGTTAAATATCAAACTACAAAGATTTATTACTAGCAAAGGGTGATGATGAAAATTCATATTATATTTCCTTCAAGAGTATTTCTACGTGTATACAATGTGAATTTTAAAAGAACACAGCAGTTATAAACCGTAAATGACAAGAAATAGCCTACCCTCTTCTCTGGACCAAGCCTGTCCATCACAGACTTGCCACCTTCCCCAGTACTTGGCCGCTCCTCGTGTTTTCTTGTTCTGGAGTCTCTGCTGTCTTCCCTTCCCTTCTCCCTCCCCTTGTAATCATCATATTCCCTCCCCTTAGACTCCAGGTCCCTCCTATCCCCATGGGAATCACGCGGGGACCTGTCTTTCTCCCTACCGCGCGAGGAGGAGGCCTCTCGGGACTCTTTATACTCCCGAGCCTCTCCTCTACCAGAATCTTTCTTCTTCTTTGATGATTTCGGAGGAGGCTCTGTACTATGAGATTCTTTATGCGACTTTCCCTCACGCTTGGAACTGGCTTTCTCTTCTTTAGCGCGACTGGCGCCCGAGTGCGAGCTACCCCGCGACCCCCCCTCGTCCCTGTCTGGCTTGTCGCCTTTGCTGTGTGAGGAGCGATCGCGGTCTCTTTCCTTGGTGTCTCGTGGGGCTTTGTCGTACTTGTCGCTACTACGGCGTTCTTTGCCCCTATCGCGGCTGTCCCGACGGCCTTTGTCGCGGCTTTGCATCTCTATCCAGTCGGGACTGTCCTCCCGATCGTCGTCCCGACCCGGCAGGGGCTTGACTTTGATTTCCAGTTCTTCATCGCGCGACCGCTTCGGAGGGGTTTTGACTGGGAGCGCCGTGGGCGCCAGCTTGGGAAAGAACCCCCCACGGCCTCTCCCGCGCCCTCTGCCTCTACCTCTACCCCGACCGCGCGGAGGTCCGCGCCAACTCATTCTTAAGGTTATATATTAATAGTTTGGCATAAAATTTCTGGGCCAAATATCAACAAAGTAGACAAATCTGACCGGAAAGTTTTCGTTCATCAAACCTGCCCGTCCAAAATGGCTACCCCGTCTTCTCCACATGAATGGACTGGTTGAAAGAGAAGTGGACAAAAGGGGTGCAGATGTTTTAAGATAGACATATGGAACAGCATTAAGTTCAATAATCAATCTCTAAGTTATCTATTATAGATATGAAATTCAATTGTAATAATTCTTTGAATTTTAATAACAATCCAAGATCAATTTCATCTCATTTTATCCTGCAAATAATTTTTCACCTATTTGTCATAATGCGATCTCCCCCAGTGAGGACCGGGGCAGCGCATGCGTAGCTCGTGCTAGACACGTTTTGAGGTCCCTCTTGTAAATACTGATGAATGGTGGAACTAGGATGTTAGTGACTCTTGTGATCAATGAATGAAATGTACTCTTTCATCTGGATGGGATCAAGGACGTCCTTCATCGGACGTGCAGCCACCCGTGAGGAGGGCAGGAGGAGCGTGCTCAATCTGGGAGAAGATCTGACGGCTCGATCATGACAGGTGTAACGTTAGGACAGTTCTGTGGAACACCGAATGACACCGTCCCACTTTGGTGGGAGGGTCATCTGGGACACTGCTTCCAACAGGTGTGTGATATCTAACACAAGGTTCTGCTCTATTGAATATAGCTCTAGTTTGTACAAAATCAATGACATTATATAACGTTAATGTCCTTAGTATAAATCACGTCCCCAGTTTATCAAGGAGGAATTAGAACCGTTTCAAAAAGTTTCTGTTGAATCCCAAATTGGAAATTGCCCAAACAATGCAAACTTCAATACTTTCTAGGACTCCTTTTCTCTGTAAGTTGTAGTTGACCTACTTATTACTGAGCTTAAAATCTTTTAATAAAACTTAAGAAGTTGTGCCCATCTATGTGAAAACTTAGTAACGTTACATAACATTTCAAAAGGCATCTTATTTAAGTTATTAGACAGTTGATTTTCTTTTGTACAGTTGATGTATCATGTTTCATTTACTGACTGCGGTATTGGTGTACATTGCTTCCAGGTTGCTGTTGTGTTAGGAACACATTTCATCTTTGCTGTGTGCAGCGCCTACTTTGCTGGAATCAAACATGGCAGGATCATCCACAATTTGACGAGTTCAGCGGCAGTCAACATCAGGCTGCTCATCAGTGCTCTCCAGTTCTGTGCACCACTGCTTCACATACTGCTGGTAGAACTATGGCAGGGGAAAAAGCTCCCTCTTGTGGATGTGGTGACCGATGCATTTGTGTCGTTCTCCTGGTTGGTCCACACCTGTGCAGTTTCGCAGGTCAGGAAGATGCACGTTGTTCACATGAGAGGACCACTCGTCCTGGCACTGACCTGGGCTCTTACTCTAGTTGCAACCGGTTTCCAGCTACAGGCGGTCATCCTCCGGGCAAGCAGAGTGGACCAGACACTGGACATTGTAACAGAAAGTATTACTTTTGCAGTAGGAGGGCTGCAGTTTGTATACCTCGTGACACTAGTCCCCTCTCACAGACCTAACGTACCACTGCTGTTTGCTCCTCCTCATGTACAAAGTGTAAATGAAGAAGAAGAATCCTTGCTACAGTCTGGTGTTAAAGTCCGCTATGATGGTACGGTGTACAGACCAGATACAGTAGAGCTGGACATTGCTGAAGACAACTCCAACTGGCTGTCCAAGTTAACTTTCTGGTGGGTGAATCCCCTTATGGTTAAAGGATCCCACATGCAGCTCAATGCAACAGATGATCTTTTTCACCTTCCAAGAAAGTTGACAACAACTCACGTGGAGAATGTCTTTACAGAGAAATTCTATCCTCATTCCACTGATAAGTTAGAGCCATCTGATGATGCGTGTCCAGAAGTGAAAGTCAGAAATGGCGGGATGGAGGTACAGGATGTCCTGGAGGAACCATCCTGCCCTGACGGGACAAGGAAAAGTTTGGGGCAGCCGGTGACTTTAATGAAAGGTCTAAATGGAGCGTTTGGAGTACAGTACTACTCCCTGGGGATCTTAAAACTACTAGGTGATGGGCTGGGGTTTGCAGGACCCTTGCTTCTAAACTTACTTGTCTCTTTCATGGAGAACTCAAACGAGCCAATGCTGCATGGATATCTGTATGCACTTGGACTCTTCTCCTCCACTCTGATTGGTGCAATATTGTCCTCCCAGTTTAACTACCAGATTAACAAAGTTGGTATCCAGATCAGAGCTGCCCTGGTCACCACTGTCTACCATAAGGTGAGATTTGTATTTTATTTTTAATCTATTACTGTAAATCATGAAACTTTCGCAGTGGTTTTATTGTCATGGTTTTTGCAACTTGGTCCCTCTACCGCTGCCTTGTATAACTACTATACTACAGATTCTGAATTTTTTTAACACTACAAAAAACTCCTTTTCCCTCATAACATGGAATAAAACCACTGTAATACTAAACAAATTTACAGTACATGCCAGGTACTCTAAAGTAGTTCAATTTACATCTAGAAGATTCTTTCTAGGATACAAAATAGAGGATGTACAATTTGTGACAGTGAGTTTTGATGTGAATTATCCCAATACCAAGTGGTGATTAACATAATGGTTAATGTGTCTATTCCTCCAGGCCCTTGCTGTCAGTAGCACTTCTCTGTCTGGTTTCACGACTGGAGAAGTTGTGAACTTCATGAGTACGGACACGGGCCGGATCGTGAACTTCTGTCCGTCGTTCCACCAGTTCTGGTCCCTGCCATTCCAGATTGCCGTATCGCTCTACCTGCTTCACCAACAGGTAAGCTGCACTGATTCATTTTCCAGCTTTTACTTGTAGTGTACTTTCCCTCTTTGCTGCAGTACAAGTACATATGGAACACAAAAGTACCTGCATATACAAAGGAATGGTTTGTTTGTTGGTTGGTTTGTTTGTTGGTTGGTTTGTATCTAGATTGACTTAGGTCTGGTCGGGAATCTGTTGGTACGTTCATTACTTGTCAGCTTAACAAATGTCTTGCATAAGAAAATGCCCCAATTTCTCCTTGTCTTATACTAAGTATAGTTTTATTGGTCATTTTAGTCAACCTACCTCCTAGACCTGCTGCTGCCTCAGTCTACTGTATGTTATTGAAATATACTGTTAATGATTGCAAAATTAACTCAATATCTTCCCCTGACAGGTTGGCATCTCCTTCCTTGCCGGCCTGGCCTTTGCTTTGCTGCTGATCCCGATAAACCGCTGGCTTGCCATCAAGATTGGGAAGCTGAGTAATGACATGATGCTGCAGAAAGATGCTCGAGTCAAGGTGGGGAACGGATGATGAGCAAATCAGTTTTCATCTCCAGGAAAAGTTTTAGTTTCTTAAGATTGTCAACTACCCTTAGCATAAATCACCCGTACACTTTTCGCTACTCATTATTTAACTGGATAACACACACATTTATCAGTTTCTCACTTTGTCAGTTTCTGCCCAAGCTACAGATTAAGGCTGTTTTAGACAGTAGTAGTGGAGGATGCTGTACCTTCACAATCATCACACATGTCAAGACTCTTGTGATATACATTAAGTTTGCTATACTTTGAGGACGTCTGGGTATTTCAGAATAACACATAATAATGCATAATCTATACAAATTGTTGCAATTACCCAGTTAGATAAATGAATTGCTTTTGTACCACTCCTAGCTGATGAACGAGATACTGTATGGAATCCGGGTCATCAAGTTCTACGCCTGGGAGTCTACATTCCAGGAGAAGGTGCGTCGCCTGCGACAGCTGGAGCTGAAGAGTCTACGAGGCAGGAAGTACCTGGACGCCCTGTGTGTGTACTTCTGGGCCACCACACCTGTCCTCATCTCCATCCTCACCTTCACTACATACTCCGCCCTGGGCAATAAGCTCACTGCTGCTAAGGTACGATGTTGTCAGTTTTCAGCAAGAGGATCAGAATGGTCCCACTAACTGTCCTATAGGACTGCAGAGTTGTTAAGTTTAAGTTGCTTAGGTTTTGCTGTTTGACTGTCATATCTCTGAAACGTTAATTCCTCATGTGATTTTTTGTTTGCTTTTGTGATCAGTGTCAGTGTCTTTATCTTCTTTTATAACAATCTGTAGCTGTCTGAGACATTGATCCAGCAATGTTACCGCTTTTTGGTGGTCCCGTAGATATTTTTTTTTCATTGGCACAAGCATTTAGAATCCTGTCAGTGACCACCTATTCACAAAGACAAGATTTTATTGGTCCCCTAGATAGTCTTCTTGGGTAGTTGTGACAGTACACATACTTTGTTCTGTAAGATTCTTCCAAAACTGTATCTTGTCATGGCAGGTCTTCACAAGCGTTGCCCTGTTCAACATGCTGATCAGCCCCCTGAACGCCTTCCCCTGGGTCATCAATGGCCTGATGGAGGCCTGGGTGTCCGTCAAGCGGCTGCAGGCTTTCCTGCAGCTCAGAGAGATTGACCTGCATTCATACTACAGTGCAGGTCAGGATTTATGCATATTTTTCTATCAGATTTCTTGCCTTGCTAACCGATGTATACTAGTATTACAGTGATTATGTGTTTTATGTGTTAGCAAAGTATACCAACAGAATTAATGTCAAATGTAGATATGGTAAGTTGAAATGCATTTGATAGAGGCACATTTTAAGTCATATGGCTAATGTAAAAGAAAAATTTGTACAGTAAGTATGTCCATTGTTTGGAACAAATCTTGATACTTTGATTGATTGATTGTTTGGTTATGCATACTTTTGCATATGTTTCCTAATAATGATTTCAATGGCATGCCCTGTGTTGTCTTTCGTTTTTACAGAAAAAAGAGAAGAAGACAGTGCTGTGGAAATCCGTAATGGATGTTTCAGCTGGAGTTCAGCTGATGTTCCTGTTCCTGCTGCTGGTGGTAGTTCTGCTCCAGTGACCCAAGAAGACCCAGGGGTAGAGGACAGCTCAGGAAGCAGCATATTTAGCAACTGTGGTACCCAGAAGCTGGAGGGGATCTCACTGACTGTGCAAAAGGTAATACTGAAACAGACTGTGTGACAAACCTAGAAAAGTCTAGTCTATTTCTTAATATGAAACCTTGTAATAGATCAGTAAGATTTTTAAAGGTGAAAACTTATTTGCCCTACATGCATTTCCCTTTGGTCCAAAAAATGCTTAAGTTGCTAGAAAGAGCAGTTTAGTCTGGAAAATGCGGTCCATTCTGGTTTGGGGTGGAAACGTGGTCTGTCCCTTTCTGCATGTGGTTGCCGTCCCTGGCAGAAAGGGATAGAATTGCAAGCAGTCTGCTATCCCACTGAATGTAACAACCATAATCTTCCCACAGGGCCAGCTAGTGGGAGTCATAGGTGCAGTCGGCAGTGGGAAGAGTTCCCTCCTTGCCGCCATCACTGCTGAGATGGAGAGACAGGATGGCGAGATCTCTGTCGCCAACCTCACAGAAGGGTTTGGGCTTGCTGCACAGGAAGCCTGGATCCAGCAGTCCACCGTCAGGGACAACATCCTATTTGGGAAGGAGATGGATGCTGATATATATGAGAGGGTGATCTGGGCATGTGCATTGGGGGAGGATCTCAAGGTATTCGTTTTTCCATAGAACTGTCGTAGAGTGGACTTGTTACCACTAAGTGCAATAGGGGCATTGTCATTAGATAGCTTTAAACAATGCTTCCAGCTAGATGTGCAAAGGTTAGGTGTATCAGATTGTTCAGTGTAGTGTGTAGTAACCAGCTGCTGCTGTACCACATGCCTGTGGATCCTTGTTATATGCGAAGAGTGGTGATGCAAAATGTACTGACACTTTGTATGCAGATACATAATATCAGCTTTGCTGTAACCTGCTGTTTGCTATGAGTACAGTAAGCAATGTCCTCTATGTGATATCTAACCAAGTGCAACATGTATAGTGTTTTGACAAGCTTATTTATCTTGGTCATTATCACGTACAGATCCTGCCCTCTGGAGACCGTACTGAAGTTGGAGAGAATGGAGTGACTCTGAGTGGTGGACAGAAGGCCCGGCTGAGCCTAGCTAGGGCTGTGTATCAGGTATTAACAGAAATACTTTCTCCCGGACATTTGTCATGCATGTCTCTTCAACAGAACTATTGAGATACATGTACTATTGTACATCTAATGCATACTCATAAGTCAACAAGTTAAGTTAAAACAAAAACTTTTACAATGTAACTTTGCTTTTGTAGTTGCCTTGAAATATAAATTCATGTATTGCAATTCTAGTTTGGAGGACCCAGACATCTGGGAGCTCAAGATGCCTTTATGATCAGATATCTATGATACATGTGTAGTTGAGGGTCTTATCAGTCAGTTTCCATTAGTCTGGCATGCCTTGTCGTAAGTTTCTCAAATTGCACTTCTTTCTATGATTTTACCAGTAACTAACATGTCATTCCACTGTAATATTGAAGGCACTGAAGCCAATATCTTTTGATCTCCACCTTTTCTAGGGAAAAGACATCTACCTCTTGGATGACCCCCTGGCTGCTGTTGATGCCCACGTGGCTGAGCACATCTTCTCCCAGTGCATCATGGAACTGTTGAAGGATAAGACCAGAATCCTTTGCACCCACCACACACGCTTCCTTCAGGAGGCAGATCTCGTGGTAGTTATGGAGGCTGGCAGGATTGTAAAAACAGGTCAGACTGGGTGTTAGACTGTTCTTTAGACAATCCCAGTATACTAGTAACACTGTTCATCTTTGCCCAGATTTTTCAGAAAAATTGCCTGGCAGATGGAATGAAATTTGTATGGATCTTACTTTAACATATTCTATGTTCATATGATGACTGATTTTTTCCATTCTGTCAAATAACTGATTTCTTTTGGAGAAAAAGTCCTGTGCTTTTAGTAAACTGCATCATCACTCGTCATGCCCTAGAATATGCTGTGACTGCTTCAAATATCCAACAAATATATCCCTTTGCAATTACTGTTTTTACAGGCCCACCCTCTGAAGTTTTAAACCATGACATGAAAATGCCATTGCTTGAGAAACAAGAAAAAAGGCAAGACAACAGCAATGATGATGAAGAAGACTCCAGTCAAGGTGCGTCATTTTTTGCTAAGCTTTCAAATTTAGATATGAAATATGTCAGTTCTTGATATTATCAAAATCACCTCAGAACTTTGATATGCTTAATGTGCAATATAATGCATTCTAGAATTAAAGGTATATATTGACTCAGGGCGTTGCTTTTATCAGCAATCTTTTATTTGTTTGATTAGTAAAACAAAAGGTAAGAAACATTTGCCCACTTTCTATTGTACCATACAGAAGAAGAGCTCACCCCTGAGCCTGCCCTGTCCCCTGAGCAGTCCCTGGTCCAGGAGGAGGAGAGGGAGGTGGGGTCGGTGGCCTTCCAGGTCTACAGGTCCTACTGGCAGGCTGTGGGGGCTTGTCTGGCTCCCAGTGTGCTGGTAGCTCTCTTCCTCATGCAAGGTAATTATCAGCATATTAACGCTTTTATATCCAATTGCATAGTGTTTGAAGGTCTGTATTTACTTTGTTTCTGGTATGAAATGAGTCAAGGTTGAGTGATGTAGCCACTGTTTACTAAATGCAGTTAGCAAGGTTGTAGGAAGTGTGCAACAAACTATTGGGCTAATTGTTTGAATGTTGAATTTTTTTCCTCAGCAATGAGTAATAAACCATCTATAAATCTATAAAAAGCTGAGATAAAATATTTTAGTGTGTCCATCTTGAGACTTTGAAATTTTCTATCCAATACAGCTTCTAAGAACCTGAATGACTGGTGGTTATCTTACTGGATCTCTCACTCCCATCACAACGATACCGTCTCCCCTACCCATCCAGCCCTGGCTGTCACATCATCTCAACCAAGGTGAGCTGCACAGGGCAATTAGCAGTATCATGTCACTGTTTTTTCTTTCCTTTATATTGCAGATGAATGATCCTTGTTCTTGGTAACATCATATATAGATTTGCTCTTAATGGAATTTGGGTGAGATCAGTATCACAATAGTAAGTGCATAAACTAGGGGTAATCATACCTTAAAATAATCTCTTAAAGTTACTGAATGATGACAGTGAATAACTAGAGTATCCCTATTAGAAGTAGTAAGCCATTGATATTTTGTCCTTTGTACTTATGTAGCTCCATGACACCCTTATTGCTGGGCACAAGCAATTCTGCAACGGACGACATCACCTTCTACTTGACTGTGTACGGGGCGTTGGCTGGGGCCAACACTGTCTTCACCCTGTTCAGGGCCTTCTTGTTTGCGTATGGCGGGATCTGTGCAGCCAGGGTGCTGCATGACCAGCTGATCAACAGCATTCTCAAGGTACGTCCAGAGATTATCGAAAATACCAAGATATGCTGTTCAAAAGTTGTGAAAGTTTCAGTAAACATATTCACATCTATTAGTCTACCTTATGGGTCCCCCAATGACCAAAACAAGTCAAGGGATTAGGTAGGTAGGTAGGTAGGTAGGTAGGGTATTCTCATACCGGTAGTTACATGTTACATAATGTTTTATCAGGTATTGGTATGTGGAGAGTCATGGCATTTCTTTGTCTCACTAAGGTGATCCTTGTTTTGTGTACATCATTATCAAGGATATAAACAAAAGGGTCAACCCGCTCATATCATGTTTTCCTGATTCAGTGTTCTGTAGATGATTCTGGGCCCATCTCTTCTTGTCAATTTCTGGAACCAATCAGGCTCATATTTGACATCATTCGATCTTTACTAGGCAAAGATCCAGTTCTTTGACACCACACCGATTGGCCGAGTGGTGAACCGCTTCTCCTCGGACATGTACTCCATCGACGACTCCCTGCCCTTCATCATGAACATCCTCCTGGCCCAGACGTACGGCGTGGTGGGAACCATCGTGGTGACGTGTTACGGCCTGCCCTGGTTCACTGTGCTACTGCTGCCTCTGGCTTTTATCTACCATAGGATACAGGTCTGTTACAGGGACAGTCCTAAAGACTGCATTATACAATTGTTTCCCTCATTTTTAGGGATTCATTTTTAGGGATAGAACAAAATACATGTGATGGAAAGGAATACCGGTATCTTCTAAAAACCTCTTACAGTCAAACTTGGTCTCAAAGACCACTCAAGGGACTGAGGAAAAATTGTTGGTGACTGGGGGTGGTTGGCTGTAGACAAGAGGGTCTTTGATAATGTGTAATATTGGACTGTTTTAATGTGGCTTATGACTGTGGTTTGCTGCACCAGGTGGTTGATTGGCCAGGTTTGACTGTAATATGGAGTGCATCTTGTTTTAAGCAGAGGATGGACTGCATTTAGACTTTCCTTATGTAGTTGTTTGTAACTATGTATTTCTATTATATATAGGGTTTGAAAGTTTGACATTTTTTAATTCATCAGAAAGCATAAAATCAATGTAAAATAGTTGCTTAGATGACACTTAATTGATATCATTTGTCCTTGTTGATCTCTATAGAAATACTACCGACACACATCACGTGAGCTGAAGCGTCTTGACAGTGTCAGCCTGTCTCCCATCTACGCTCACTTCTCAGAGACACTGACTGGCCTCACCACCATCAGGGGGCTCAGAGCAGTACAGAGGTACGGTCATATTATGTGCATAAAATAAGATGTACAGTATATCAAATTATCATACTTGAATTTAGCAATTAAACTACACTTGAACCTTTCTTTACATTTGTTGATCTATGATGTTGATTGTCTTTGGACCATGTAATGTGTTCTATCTTTGGTTTCAAATTGCTCCTTGATCCCGTTTTGATTATCTTTGTTATGAATGTTCTTACTTGTCAAAAAGTGCACACTTTTGCAACTGTCAAGGGAAATGGCATTAGATGCATTGAAGGGTAACTACTGAAATCAATTTATTCCCTTGGTGCAAAGGAAATCTGACGTAGGTGTAAGTCACCTTCCTCATAACATTTGGACTGTCCTTTCTATCTCAGATTCAAACACGAGAATCAGTCAAGGCTGGAGTGCAACCAGCGGGCCAGCTTCTCTGGCCAGGTGGCCTCCAGCTGGCTGGGCATCCGTCTGCAGCTGTTAGGGGTTGCTATGGTAACTGGTGTGGCCTTCATTGCAGTGCTGGAGCATCATTTTCAGACAGTAGATCCAGGTGAGTGTGCTGCATTGTTCTTTGAGATAAAAGATAAAAGTAAAGCAAAGGGAGAGAATACATTGATGAATTATGAGGCCAATAGATAATCTTATATTGTAAATAATCTCTGGATCTGGTTGAAATGCAGCCTGGGTGCCATCCTATTGAGTTCACTAGGGCCCCTATATGCTCAAATGGTTAGCGCAGAGTATGAAAGCAGCAGAAAACTAACTAGGATGGCACCTGGGCTAGTTGATACAGTATGTTGTTGATTTGAATGACTTCAGGAAAACAGCTCTGGGTTTTACCTGCATGTATGGCTGTGCTGTAAAAATGTGTGAGTTGAATTAGAATTGGTGGGTTTGTCTATAGGACTGGTTGGGTTGGCCATCTCCTACGCCCTGTCAGTGACCAACCTGCTGTCAGGAGTCGTCACCTCCTTCACGGAGACGGAGAAGCAGATGGTCAGTGTGGAGCGAGCAGTGCAGTACGTGAAGAACATACCGTGGGAGCGGACAGAAGGAGTCTTAGAGGTAGGAGAAGCCTTAAGATGTTCCAGTGTACTTATTCTTGGAGGGGACAGTGCTATGTTCCAACACCACTATCTTCAGGTGCCCCAATGTTCCGACACCCCTACATTCCAACGCCCCTATGTTAGGGTTAGGGTTAGGGAGGGTTGTAACATAAGGGTGTTGGAACATCTTAGGTGTTGGGACATAGAGTCACAACCATTCTTGTAACATTATTTGCTGACTTAACCACTGTCATAGTATGGTAAGAGTTTACACAAGTGTCAGCTACTGTGTTAAAGACATACCTACACAGGAGGTAGTGAAAAATGTTGCTGATATTATTGAGGTATCTATGAAACTCTGTCAGGCTTTATCTAGTCTGAAGTCCGTTATGCTAATGAGTATCATGTTCTGCAGGTCAGTAGAAGATGGCCGGAACATGGAGCTGTGACATGGCAGGGTGTCAACCTCACGTACAGGCAGGGTCTACCTAAGGTAGGACAACAAAGTTCATCCAAGATTAACTTAAGTTAAAGTCCTTCCCATATCAGATGGTGCATAGGGCAGTGCCCATCTGTTTCTATAGCCCTTGGGCCACACAACTTTGTGAAAACAGTACAGCAGGGGGCTAGGTGGCACTTACAAAACTGTAAGCCCATCCATTTTAATAGAATGGCACTGAGAACTCTTTCCTGTCGTATTTAAGGCACTGGACAATGTAACCTTCAGCATCAACCCTGGAGAGAAGGTTGGAGTGGTGGGAAGGACTGGGGCTGGCAAGTCCAGCCTTCTTCTGTGCTTGTTCAGAATGACAGACATCCAGAGTGGCACCATCAAAATTGATGATGTGGACATCAGACTAGTTGAGTTGCAAAGATTGAGGTAAGTTAATGCAAATATCAGGGAAAATAGAAGACAACAACTCAATTTTGGCAAACACAGTCAGTTGAATGATTTGTAGTTTTGAAGATGTGTACTGTGTTTGATATCTGTGACATGTTGCAAGTGAATTGCAAGATATTGTGTGAAATCATGAGGTACGCCCTTAGGAAGTTGCGATTTCAAATATCTATATTCCAATTCCTTCCTCAGATCTAGATTGGCAGTGATTCCCCAGGACCCGTTCCTGTTTGGTGGGACAGTCCGGGAGAACCTGGACCCCAGAGATGTCTACAGTAACACTGACCTGTGGAACATTCTGGAAAAATGTCACCTCAAGCCGACAGTACAGGTGGACTAGCTCCCTTTATTCACTCACTAATGTTTCTTCTGCACACTAACGTAAGAGGTAAACAATAGACGTCCACTGTTGTGCAGTACCTCCAGAGTGTTACCGGTAGATATCAAATGGACTTGAGGATACTTATTTAGATATTTTGATTATAGAAGTTATAGTTTCATGCTTTCCTTGATTTCTCAATTGTAAAACTTGAGATCTTGATTATAAAACTCATAGTTTTATCTTTTGTAATAGAATAATAGTAACAAAGTCATTTGTCACAATGTATAAGTTTAAGACTACTGTCATGTCAATCAAGTTTTCCTGTCATATTTGTTGCCAATCATCCTACAGTAGTACTGCAAGTAGTACAACAAAAGTGGGAGGTATTAACTATCATATCTAACAAGAACTTTTCTGGGCATTGTGGCTTTCCACAGAAATTGGGAGGCCTGGAGGCAGAGGTGGGTGAGAAGGGAAAGGTGTTTTCTGCTGGGCAGAGACAGCTGATGTGCCTGGCAAGGGCCATTCTCACCAGAGCAAAGGTGAGGCACAAAGTAGATAACATTACATGTGTCTACTGCAATCATAATGTTGATTTCCCTGTTCCTGGATTTAAAGTGAAAACTGATTGCTTATTTGTAACATTTCTTGTCACACATAAGTTTTACAGTTGGATTAAGAAATGACAGTAAACATTTGTGATGGCAAAATATTTTTTTTAACTGTCTGGCTGGAAGTTTTTCTGGCAATTCATGCTGAATAGTGGTGCTATTGTGTTACTGGATTCTGAATAACAGGAAAAGTCCATGATCATTTGTGTTTTTAAAGTTGTAGAGTTGTGATTGTCTACTCATATTTTGGTGTTATTATTCTCTCTGTCCAAGGTACTGTGTATTGATGAGGCAACTGCCAATGTGGATCACGAGACCGACCAACTCATTCAGCAAACCATCCGGACGGAGTTTGTTCGTAGCACTGTCATCACCATCGCACACAGGACTAACACCATCATGGACAGTGAGCGGGTCCTGGTCATGAGTGCAGGGAGGGTGGTGGAGTTCGCATCCCCGCAAGAGCTGCTGGCTGATCCTACATCTATATTCTATGGCCTTGTGCACAAAAATAGATAACGCTATTGTTTACTTGTGAGCTGTAATAGTGAGGGTAGGGGTGTAAAAGAATGAATGTAAATGCTGCTAGACCTAATTTTGTGCCAACATAATGGCCTGTGTGTATGGTGATTCTTGGGATCAATTGTGAAAAGGCACTTTTGTATAACTATGATTGTTTGTTGCACAATAAGTACTTGTGACAAAAGGCTTTTATGTGTCTTCCATGTGAACAATGCCAAGAGGCTTGTAAAACAAGAAACTTGAGTTTACATGACAAATGCTGTATGAGTAGACCTCTACCTTAAAATAAACAGCATGTACTGTAGTCAGAACTGTTGGTTTAAAACCTCTGCAAAAATGGAGTATGGTACTTGGCATGCCATTTTTTTATGTGCTTGAGAAATGATAGTCCTCTGAAAAATGTGATCTGAAATACCATGGTATTCCACTCCAACTTTCAATTGGCTACACACTTTGGTAGACATAACTCAGTGAAACACGAACTGATGGAAAACATCTAGCCAACTGTTTCTTTGTCTCAGTGCTTAGCATTATACTAGTCACTAGTGCACTGATGGTTAACATGAAAACTTTGTGCAGTATTTTCAGAAGGAGCAATCAATCATATATACTGGTGATATTAATATGTGCAGTGATTGAATGATTAGTATTCTTGCCTGGTTGATCATGAGCCCAGTTACAGTGCCTGTCATGGCATTTTATGTTTTCAGTTTGTGATATGTATTTATGGGTCAGAAAAATAAAATATGCTGGTATTTTATCAGTCAGTCAGTCGAGGACATTTTGTATGAAGAAGGATCTTTGACAACAAAAAGAATCAGACCTACCCTGATTTTCGACTGTACCACTTTAGTCTTTATCAACGAATGAAAATGAATCCCAGGCTTCTATGTCATCACTTTCCATATTGCAAACACCTGACTCGGCAGTGGATCAAATGAATTGTGGCAAATGATTTGTATTTGGTGATGGCCCGTATGTATACTGCCTCTTTTACTCATTTTTGTGTGCTGGTACTCTGTTTTTGGATTTGCGCACCTATACGTACATATATGCCAGGAGGTCCTTGGATATTGGGTATGGAATGCCTGCTTTGATCAATACCTTGAAAATGCTGCAATTCAAAGCACTGTCGACAGAGGACCTTCGTGTCAATGTGAAGAAGTATCCCGCCGATTTTTCCCGAACCTTACCGAAGGTGATGTCATCGAGCCTCCAGCCAATGAGCGGCCTTGCTGCCTGTCCCCGGCGGTCCGTGGATAATGGCGACCGCCCCCCTGCGAAGCAAGAGGGAAGTCATGAGGCGGTGCGCGGTGCGTGGCGCGGCTGCCATTTCGGGCGATACAAACACCCCGCCATCTTGGCAGGAGCTGCGCTGGAGACCTTCCACTGCAGACAGCCAGGAATTCGGGTGGATCTTTGCAGCGAAAGGTACGGTACACTTCCTCCCTCCCACCGTTGTCGGCCAGAACAATGTTTTCTATGATTCCGTATGCAGACGAATTTCTGGTTCATGTTGTGTTTTCGATGTTCTCTGAGAAGAAATTTTTTCTCCGCTTCCACTATCCAGATCTGCCTGTGACCTTTGGAAGCGTTTCCAGTGTACCAGATCGCAGGCATTCCTGCCTCTCTGTCGCGATCTGTGTCCTTCTCTCCTTGCTTTTGTGACTTTTCAACAACTTTATGAAAAGTTTTTGCCGTCATTATCTGGACATTCGCCCCATTTCCGTAGAAATGTGCAGCCTTGCTGCTGTGTTGATTTCGTGGTCATTTTCAGCACCTTTCGGTTCCAATAACCTCGCGAACCCGCCCTAGCCGAGCTCCTTTCCTGTGTTCAGGCACATTACCTGGACGTTTACTGCATGGGAAATAGAGTCGTATGTAACAAGTATTTACGACTATATTTAAAAGTTTGAATTACGTCACGAGAAGGTGGGAGGGCGGGAGACTTGAACAGGGTCATGGTCGCAGGACGGGCGGCTGGAGGATCCGGCCACCACTCTCACATTCTGACCACATACGCCTTGGGATTGATTCAAGCAGTTCCTGTATTTGCGAGACGTGACTGGGCCTGTGTGGCGTGGTACGGTTATCAGCAAGGCAGACAGATCTTCACCACCACATCCGCCTGCAGCTCTGCAAAAATAAAAATATGCCAAAGCCTTCCATATGATAACGTTACAAGCACAGAAATTATGTTTGTAGAAATTGTGCTAGCAAAATGCTAGAGATCAGCCTCAAATCAGGTCTACGGAGTACACCTTATGAATAAAATGCAGGTACATTCCCTTCCGAATATCACTGATCCATCAGTAGTTCAAAAATCAATGCACACAGAGCTGATCAATGGGTTTACAGCACTACCATCCACTGGGTGCTAAAACAATAGTAATTGGTATTTTACTTGTTATAATTCTTATGATTTTCCAACGCACCATAAGTTTCCATAGTTGTTTGGAAAAAAAATCAAAAGTAAAGGTTTGTATTTTCCCATTTGTAACATGTTATTTGATAAATGTTTGACCAGTCTGAATCATTCATCCAACTCAAGTCTGATCCATCGCCAACAAGAATTTCAACTCACTAATTAAAATGCAGGCAAAAGCGTCACCTCTCATACTTCTGCAGGATGCCATCCGGTTGGTACATTAAAAAACAAAATTATTGAGGTCTTCTTAATTAAGAATGTCTTGAACACTTGGATATCTGAAGTGTGCATACCTTGGGGATTACTTACACTTTATTTTAAGTATCTCTTTAGATTAAATCAAGGACATTAAATTCACAGTTTCTTAATTTACTAGTGGTAGTTTTAGGGTACCTGGTAGAATTATAAGAGTTTGTGTTACATGATACCAATTTTTGACCAAATAAATTCCCACGAAGATTGTTGTTAGTGTGAATTGAAGACAAATTGTCACTATTAGTATTACCAGATGCAAATGTAAACATTGCCATTTCATGTCATTCCATATAGTGTTTTTTTTTGTATGTAATTTCATCTGGCATATTTAGTTTAATAAAAGATTGATACTAATACTAATGGATAAACATTGTACCCATCTGTGACAAGTCTTATTGGACATTGGTTGCAAATTTAGATATGCTTGCCTTTTGAACTCTGGCATTATTCAGGTTTTGTTTGATTCCAGTTGTCAGGTGAGCCACCCAGGGGACAGGTGAATGTCAGGGCAGGATTCTGCCTCTGCCCCGCCCCCAGGGGAGGCAGGCCATGACCTGCCCAAGGGGGAGGGGGCAGCTGAGGGGCCGTCCCTGGCCATGCCACTCAACCTGCAGCGGCTGGAGAGAGCCTTACAGATGGAGCCGTTCCTGGCTCACGTGCAGGGAATCCTGACAGAGGACATTGCTATCAGGTGAGGGCTCCCAGTCTGACACTTTAAATTTCTATCTGAACAGGTGACACAAACTCACACTTTTTAGGGCCATAATGGTGCTTACCCTCAAACTCAAAGTGTGTTAATTACGGCACTCCTTGAAGGAGGTCAGTGACCTCCAAAAGGAGTATTATGGTTGGTCATGTCCGTACATTCTCAGCTATAACTCATGATCCCTTTTCTGCATTCATCTGTAGTTTGGCATATTGTCTGCTAATATGCGTGGGATGATGCACATTGTTGTTTTTTTTACACCATAGCCGTTTTGATGGATCATCTCATGTCATGATTTTGAGACCTGTAACTTGGGGCAACCGTTTTAGAAATATAGACAGTAACACCAACAAGATGCCAATAGTGCAGTCACTATGGAAATTTGTGTGAGACAGAAAAACAGAGCAGTTGTGATTGGAACCATGATATCATGACCCATGGCAACCGAAAGCTTGAATTCTGGAAAAGTCGAATATCAGTTGATAAGTAGGCTTTCAGGTACATGTAGTTGCTATCAAGCTTCTAGAAGACAATTCATTCAGAAGGTGACTCAGGACAACATTTCATCAGACATCCTTAGAATGGACAATTGCTCTCCTAGTAAAAGTGATAGTTAAATAGCGTGCAATTTAAGTAGAACACAATGATGACATTAAAATCTTGACAAATCAGAATGAACAAGATTACATTGATTTTTTGCTTCCAGGGATGTGCCAGTATTGACTTTTGTTGAGGAAATAACGTGTATGGATCTTCAGTATCAATCAGTTGCTAGCTTATTCTTGCTGGTCAAAACCTGAGCTTGTACTGGGCTTACCTTTGGGGTAGACATATAATCAAAGAAGTGATCTAAGAACTTGTAACCGAACTGAGTCAGCTTACAGATGTGACCTATGTGGCAGAGACTGCCATTGTCGTATAGGACTGTTTAGCCATAGCCAATGCTGTAGGGCTGATGTGAATTAGGATTTTACCATGGTCTGTCTACCAGCAGAGGCTGTATAGAGAGACAAGTAATCTTTTAGTCAGTGTGTCCTTTGGAGAAGTACAAATAGAAACCTTTGTGATAGGCAGTAGACAACTTCTGTATTAATATATATTATATAGCAAACCTGCTCAGTATTGTAAAGTACATTTTATTCATATAGCAGGGTGCGAAATACTTTTTTGAGCCAGGTTGCCCATGTTGCGACCTAGGGCAAATGCTAGGTTGCACATCCAAATTTCAGGTTGCTCCAGCAACATTAACCGATTTCTTCGAATTAAGCTTGTATGTAGCGTATAATACTACTAATATTTCAAAATACAAATTAGATAGTATTTTGTTCCCATTGACCTAACAACATCTTGTGTAGCCGAGAGCAGTGTGTTTTCGTCTTTTTCAGCTCAAATTCCACGATCTATGAAGGGTTTTGGATGGTTTAAAACGAAAAAGTGTTGATTTCTTTATTTCAATTGAAGATTTACCGAATTTTATGAGAGTGACACTGTTTTTGTGAGCTTCCAGGGCTCCGATTGAGATCTTTGGCTCAAAATATAAGGTTGCACACTGCGCTACCTGGGTTTGGAATTAACTTGCACCAACCGAAAACTTGTTGCACTGTGCAACGTGCAACCAGGTATTTCGCACCCTGTATATAATAGTCATGATCTCATGGACATTTTTGAATAATGTATCTGTGGTTACAAAACTCAAGGCGCATATACTTAATAGTACTATCTTGCAGCAGAGCTGGTACATACAGGAAGGAATGGGTGTCAGAAGATTAATGTGAACAGTTTGAACGTGCCCCACAAATCTTGCGCAGCGATGTCATACCAGCTTGTAACATTCAAACCCTAGTATCAGGGTCTCCCACTGGCATATCAGATCAATCTGACTGTTCCAGTTCTGCCATTGTCGGGCAGTATTTTCTTGTTCAGTAAAAGTGGATGTATTTTCAGAGTGAGATTGTTACAATTGTTATATTATAAATGAGTATCATCTATGTGTTATAGACCTATGATTCTGTAAAGGTAAAAATATATATCCTGACAGACCTGTCTCTAAATATAAGGCTATTATTAATCTGTTAGTGTTACTATTGCAAGTTTTGCAACTAATGCACATTCATTTCTAGAATGTTGTGCTGACTTCTGCATTACACAGATTATACAGATGTGTATGCATACAGCAGTGTAGATAGTTCTAATGAACATGTAGTGTTCTCATACAAAGCCAGTAAATATAGTTTGCACTGGGCTCTTTCCAACATCCCGCCTTTCCTCCTTGAACAGAATTTTGCTGCTTGGGACAGAAAAAGATCCAACAATTTCATTCCCCCTGACAATATCAAAACTTCATGGTCTACAAGTACAAAATCAAGATGCGAGAATTTGAAATTTGCCCCCTTTGAAATGGGTGAAATGGAGTTTTCTTGGAGGACCACATCCCTGTTTCTCCCTCGACTGCTCTTATCTGCAGAGCCTGAAACAGACTTTGCTCTGTCTAACTGGGTGGGAGGACTGGGAAACAAAGAAAGCCCTACATTGCGCTCAGTAACATTCTGTAACCTCATTTATTTTCACTTGGATTTTGCAGTAGGAGGGGAAAGTTTTCATTATGTTTTAAGTTTTTGGATGAAACAATTCTGCAGGATCTAGCACAGTTGTAATACAATAGAAATACATTTTTGTGGTGTCATGATTTTTTGGTAGAGAGGTTACTGTGAAGACTAGAAAAGTAGAACTACTGGGAACATTTCAAAATTTACAGTCAGGAGACCTTTTATATCTGGTGGTTTCTACATTTTGTGGTTTTCACACTGACTTCTCCACTGCGAATTCTTGACAATGGGATATGTCTTTCCAATGTATTACAACTGTACTACAGAATTGTTTTAACTGGTAATTCAAAATACTATGAAGACCTCCTTTTCCCTTCTGCCACGAAATGAAACCACTGCGACAGTAAATGAATAGACAGTCGATCCCAGTGCCCTGATTGCTGTTGTGTCCCCCCAGTGATGACAGCAGTGATGGAGGAGAGGATAAACTGCCGGTCCCCAGCCAGTCAGGAGAGGGGGCGGGGGAGGTCGACCAGCATACCAAGATACTCAACGGGGTGATCGACCCTCCAGGTAAGCCCAGTGTGCTCAGTACCTGCTGGCATAGGTCGCGGGAGGATTCTCCCGAAGAGGCTTTAGGAGGGCAGGTATTTGGTTCGGCATTGGTTATCAGGCATATTGGACTATATGGGGATATACTGTAAAATATGGATTTTTGTGTTGTATATATAGGTTAATTAGATGACTGCAGATTTCAGAAAATCTGCTTCTTCTTTTTCTTTGTCGTCCTCAATTGAGGCGAAGCATGATGCTTTTTCAAGTAGCTGTAGTGCAATGCAGCTTCGCTATAGCTTCCATTTTAGCCGAGTGTACCAGATGGTCACCCCGCTTTTTTCTATAGGTGTGGGGGGTTCTTTTATGTGCTAATGCTAAGGCAAACCTACTTAAGTTGTATGTTAATTCTGTCCTACCTTCAGATGTGAAGGAGGAACGCTCCAGGCATTACAACTTCAGCAGAGTGAAGAAGAGCAGGAAATGGCTAAAGGTAAGCATGACGATGAACATTACATGTACATACAATAGAAAATCAATCAAGCAACAGGATATATTCTCTTCAGAATGGGACATTTTAGGTAACATCAACTATCTTTCATCAGTGACTGAAAATTAAGAGTGAACAGAAGACGTTTTGCTCTGATCCAAATTCCATTATTACAATGATTGCTGTCGCCCAAACATCTTCTGTATGTGAATATCCTGACTCAAAATGTTTTGATGTTAATTCCTTCCTGTCTTAACCCATAATCAATACAAATCTGTAAACTTTACTCCCAATGTGTCCATATGTGTTGAGATCTTTGCTGCCATTTGTAGAACCTTCTGGTGAGTGACAGCTCGGACTCAGAGTCCGAGGACCAGCCAATCAGTGAGGAGGAGTACCACAGCATGCTGCGCCTGCACAAGTACATGAGGACGCATCAAAATAGGTTCTACACTGACAGGGAGGTGAGGTCATGATCTTTAGACTTTCACCTTGCTGCGCAGTCTTTACATACACTCTGGCTGCAGGACTTGTAGTGTAGGGGTTAGAATCCTAGGTTGTAAAGCTTTTCAAGGATTTCTAGCTTTAACAGAAGACATTGTTCATACAGAAATGTGCAATGAAAGTGATCCATATGCTACAAGACAAGTATAAATGCCGATGATTAATTATCATCGTCTTCCTATGCACCAAACTGTGTGGTACAAAAATGCAGAGTTTTATGTCAACTGGAGATTTCTTACTCTTTTTGCACTCTCAGAACATGCAGTACCAGTACTACAGCACAGGTTTACTGTCCAACTACGACAAGTTCCACGAGCATCAGCGCTTCATCCTGGGACCAAAGAAGAAACGAAAGGAGGACAAGAAGCTAAAAGGTATCAGTGATCTAGATTGTAGCTTATATATGTTTTTCAATTTGCTGAAACTTCTAAGGGATGGTGATACAGTGTGCTTTGTTGTGTGATTTTAATTTATAACCTCTGTAGATTACATTATAGATTAAATCCATAAGCTGTTCTGACAGTGGCAACATCCCAAAGTGTTTGTGCATCGTTAGTTGGGTTTGTGTTTATCACATGATTATTCTGATGAAGCTGTAAAGACGAGTGCCAGTGTGCTGAGTGTTTCTCCCCTATCTAGCCAAGATGAAGAAGCTGAAGAAACTGGAGAAGATGGAGATGAAGAAGATGAAGAAGAAGTCTAAAGAACCTGAGGAGGAAGAGGAGGGGGTAGGTGTACTAGATGTGGTTTGTTATGTTTTATATCATAGGGCTTGAAATTATTTTTTCTGCACACCTGAACTGGTATAGGTAATATGCAAGATCACTTGCACCAAACAATCTTTAGATACTGGAGGAGTATATTTTATGAAGTATGGATCAAACTAGATAATGTTAAGAAAACTATTTCAATTCTTTACTTAGCATTTCACAGATGATATTGAATAGTACAGTGAACAAAAATCCACATACATTTACAGGACAGGGGTAGTGGAGGTTGGAAGCAGATAGACATAAAAAATGCCTGCACTAACCTGCCAATGCAGGTTTGATTTCAAGCCCTGACATCAGAAAGTGCGGACACAAGTAGTGGGAACGGTGGATGCAAGAGGGCTAAAGTAAAAGTTGGGTTCTGTAGGCACATAAGCCGTTGATGGATGGTGTGGTCACTATGCCTGCTCTCCTTGTCGTTAGATGGACCTTGCTGACTTGGATTAGGAAACCAATGCAGGTGGAATTTCAAGCCATGATAACAGAAGAAGTGGAAATGGGTAAAAGTTGTTTTTGTGGGCATGTGTAAGCCGTTGATGGATGGTGTGTTCACCTTGCCTGTCCTACGTGTTGTTAGATGGAGCTTGCTGATCTGGATGAGGAGACGGTCCAGGCTCTGATCCAGGAGGCTGCCAAGCGCAGGCGGACTCTCACCCTGAAGGAGGCGGACGCACGCCGGCGCAAAGTCTGGCTCGCCATCTGTAAGAAGGAGATCAATAAGGTATGAATTATTGATTAGTCCAGGGATCAGTGGTGGGACTTAAGCCTTGACTCTGAAGTCTCTCGGCTTTGTGGATCAAAGGTGCCAGTGCCTTTTAGAAGGCAGTGCATGTTGTTCAGTCTGTCCTAAAGGTCTATGAGATGGTCTAAGGGTGGTAGTGCCTTTTAGAAGGCTGACAGTGTATCTTGTTCATTCTGTCCTCTAAAAATCTATGAGTGGCAGTCTTGTGTAAGCTTGAAAGTGGTGTAAAAGTGAATTGACTATACTAAGAGACTGTTTCATGTAGCTATCTGGAGTGTTAAGTGCTAAAGCTAATGGAGAGTAAAGTAGGGAAATAGAAATGGTAGGAACTAGGATGCCCTTTGAACAGCATAGCCCACTACTGGTAGCTCTAGGCAGCAGGAGTTTGTGTAACAGAATCGTGCAGAAGGAATTTTTTTGATGGGGGAAGGGGAAAAGTATTGAATTTAGAATTGAGATTTGACATTAGTGAAAGAGAGTCAGAAAGCTTGAAACAACAGTGTTTGCATCCTTCAAATAGAGTCAGTGTTTTTTTAGCACCTCCATCCCTTTACAATTTTCCCCGTCTGTTTGCCACACTGCAGGCCCAGAGACAAAGGTCATCTGCACACAACAACATGCTGTCCAACTGTAGAAAGGTAAGGGCATATTATCATACTTAATCAACAAGTCAACATTGGACAAATATACATGAAATGCTTGAGGAATTGGGAGAAGAAGAATGGAAATTCTATACTAATGGGCTTGCAAATATCTTCTCCAGTACAAACAAGGGAGATATCAAAGGTGCAATGACATGAAGATACAGTGAAATGATTGAATGTCCAAGAAATAACTTTTTCATTTATTTATTTTACCAGTGGTTTTCCGTGGAACAATACAATACACATATACATGTTCAATACACAAGGATGACAAGGATATAACAAGTCAAAACTTGGTACCAGTCCTAATGCTCACTGATTCCACTTCTAAAAGTCAATGCCATTTACATTGGGCTTGTGTCGTTTTATATACCTTGTGTCACACTGTCACACACATTCACAGACTTCACTATAGAATAGATCTTTGACTTAATTGTAAGTAGACATGTTAGAAATTAATCAGAAATAGTGTAGAATGAGCTGAGATATGAGCCCCATGATCCCCGATGTTGTTGATGTCCTGTATATTGTTTGTAGATGGCTCAGCTTTGTCAGAAAGAGGTTCGTAAGGCTGCCATGCAGTCCCAGAGAGTCTGTAAAGAGACGCCACCAAGGGCTCGCCGCCTGACACGAGAGATGCTCGTCTTCTGGAAGAAGTATGAGAAGGTGGAGAAGGAACATCGCAAGCGGGCGGAGAAAGAGGCCCAGGAGCAGAGGAAGCTGGACGATGAGCTCAGAGAGGTAGGTTACTCTCGTGAGAAGTAAGATCAATAAGAACTTCGTTTCGCAGCATTTATGAGACATCATTGCTTTTTTGTGTCACTTTCAGAAGCATGATGATATCTTTCAATTCAATCTATACCACTGTACCAACTTTCTCAGAAGTAACAGACATGTCAGATGCAGTAAGGCATCCTTCTTCGTCTGTTATTTCTCAGAAAATTTGTCCAGTGGTGTAGATTGAGTTTTTGATTTAAAAAAAGATAAAATCATTCATTCCTGGATGCCCAACCTTCACAAACATATATTCAGAAGCATGATTTCCTCAAATTTTAGCTGTTGTGACCTGTTGCTGTTAGTTGTAAGGAATTATCTAAGGAATACATGGATGCATTTAATGATTCATCTCTTGTGTGTAATCCAGGCCCGTCGTCAGCAGCGGAAGCTGAACTTTTTGATCACCCAGACGGAGCTTTACGCTCACTTCATGGCAAAGAAGTTACGCGGGGAGATAGACTCAAGACAGGAGGAGATCTTAAGTCAGCTGGAGGACAAAGTGCCCCGTCGCCAAGTTCAGGTGCAGGGCAGAGTCATGGAGCTGGAAGTGGATGACTATGGTAGGCTGCAGTTCACACTTCTGTTGCTAGAAGGCAGTGTTGACTAGGGCTATTACTGTGCATTACACTACAAGGCAAAAAACATTGGAAGTTTTAGTGAAACAGTAATATGTAGACACGTTTGGTAATGGCTCTCTTTCCTGGATTTCATTCCAGTTGATTTTAATAGCTGAAAACTGACCAGTCCATCAAAGGGATGTACATGCATTACGAGAAATACTGCAGCCAATATTCATCGCGCAACTTAACCAAGGGATTCAGTCTTCGAACAAAACCAAGCACTCTTCTTAACTCTTAAAAATCCATGGAAACCAATTTTGGAAAATACCAAGAATTTACCTCCCTTTCAAATCATGTTTTAATCAAGCAGAATGGATTGAAAATGGACTAGACTATACCTGCAGTACAAACTCTGGCAGACAGGGGGCATGACTAAGCCATCACCATTGTCAAGTGAATATCTCATAGTAGATGTGGTGTGGGTACTGCAGAAAATGTTCCTTTATGTGAAAATTGTTCCACAGCAGAAGTCAGGTTTTATTAAATGTCCAAAACTCGTTCCATAGACAGTGAACTGATGAAGGCCACAGCTCTTCGGAATGCACAAGAGGCCTATGATGCCCACCAGGCAAAGGTAAACTAATGTACAACTTTGCATAATCTTTTACACTTTTTAACCTTTAACACTCTGAAGTAGCCATTTTGAACCTAATTCCCTATTGGTTACAGTGTTAGACCCCGTTCACACTCATTTTTTTCAATCGCGATTGAAGTATAATCGCGATTGAATCAATCCGATCGCGATTGATTTTTTCAGTGTGAACGCTCCCAATCGCCATTGGAACGATCCAAAACGTTGGATTGTAACTACCTCCGGAAGTAGTTTGAGAGGATTAATCGCGATCGGATCCAATCCAATCCTATCAAATTTTGAGTGTGAACACAACTACGATTCACTCCATCGCGATCGGCGGGGATTTCGGCTGGTTCCGGGGGTGGGAGGTCATATATTCGGGTACGTGGGGTCATAGTTCGCATCGTGCGGGAAAACAAACCCAAGCCACACACGTCAGATCGCTCTCTTACAACAACAACAATTTTTCATCGTCAACAATGCCCAAGAAGAAGGATAAAACTCCGTCAGCAACTTCAGCTGGTGGCAGGTGGCGCGATGAGGAGACCAGGGTCCTCATCGCAATCTGGGGGAGAGAGGAGGTGCAGACCAAACTGGGGAAATGTCACCGAAAGAGGGACATTTACCAGATGATCGCCGATGGCATGGCGGAGCACGGGTTTGAACGGGCATAAATAATCAATCATGCTTCAATCGCGATTGGATCACGGCGTACTTTAATCCACTTGGCAAAAAGCAGTGTGAACGCAAAAGTTTCTTTGCGTTCAATCGCGATCGGATCGAACAATCACGATTATACTTCAATCGCGATTGAAAAAAATGAGTGTGAACGGGGTCTTAGGCAGCAGGGAGAAGGTTGAGATCATTCAGTTTGAGTTGAGATTGTTTTTTTATCTTTCATTCAATGAACAGTGAGAACATAAGGCTGTCATTACCATGAATGCTACTTTGAGCTTTACAATTGTATGCTGCTGTTACAACTTCTCAGTAAATGAAACAAAAGAAATTTGCATTATCCTTTTCATTTTCTAGCACAGTTCAATTTTAGTTGAGATTATTTTTCAGTGAGAATATAAGGCTGACGTTGCCATGAATGCTACTTTGAGCTTTACATTGTATGCTGCTGTTACATGTTACAGCAACTTCTTTCAGTAAATGCAACAAAACTGTTTGCTAGATTTGCTGCATGCTATGTTATCCAGTGAGGCTCTTTAAAACTACAGTCAAACCTGCCCAAGGCGACCACCCGGGGGACCGAGCAAAAACGGTCGCGATGGACAGGTGGTCGCCATGAAGAGGATTCCAATCATAACATGTTTCCAGCTCGAGGTGTTCAAATACCGTGTATCACGTAGATGGGTGGAAAATTATGTGATTTTAGACAGCATGACCCCCACCAGGTTCAATTCTCAGAAAGATCCTACAGAAATTACATTTTCCGTTATTGTTGTAATATTTCTATACCGTTACATCGTGAACAAATGTTCGTTATAATTTTGACTAAAAACAATGTCTGCCTCGATGACCTTGCAGCGCCCTCCCGCATTCACACGTTACGTTCAAGTAAGAGTACACACACACACACACACGCATATAAAATCTAGGTTTTAAGGCCTGAGGCAAATCCCTAGAAAACACCTGCTGACTCCAGCCTTCTTTTGGGCGCCGACCGCTGGATTAAAGCGGCAAAAAGTTTTCGATCTGACAACTGAAGGATGAAAATGGAAAGTTGTGATACCGCCGCCGAGCACACGACCGCATCGAAAGGTAACAGTGGAGCAGAACGCACAGCGTCGGCGATTACAAGCAAGCAGCGCACAATAAAGGTTTGTGAGAGTCATGGAAATAACAAAAATATAAGAATATTAATTTTCATCAATAATGAGAGAGTTCTAAATATTCATACACAGAAGCGTCGTGTTTTAGAAAAGTCAGCGTTATGCCGCGCTGAAACAAAGATGGCGTCGCGGACCAAGAAAAACAACATGTCTCGGCCAACGTTTTGCCCTCCACTGCGGAGTCATTTTCCGGCGGAATTTAGTAAGACAGAGACACAATTTTGTTGAAAATACAAGAAATAGATAGTAATTTCTGTGAAATCTGACTTTTTGACGCCATGCACTACGTGATCGTTTTGAAAATTGAGTTCAAACCGAACCGAGCTTGCGGTAAATTATAAGATTACGATGGGCACAACAACATCGATATCTAAGTATTCACAATCCTTTGTATATACAATGTTTATAGTGGGAACGCTTTATTAAAACACTTATGGAGGAATCAATGCTTTTGATATATTTTTGTCCGTCAAGGTCTTAAAAACATTTCCGCGAAATCCGACAGCAAAATTCGATGTCACCACACGCCGGAAAAACGTGGTCGCCATGAGCAGGGATTGTGTTCTGTGTGGTCCCAATTCCTGGCGGTCGCGGTCGCGTTGGACGGGTGGTCGCCTTGGGCAGGCAGCTTAATGCTTGTGCCTATGGGGAAAATTTTCGGGACCGAGAAAAAGCGGTCGCCATGGCCAGGTGGTCGCGTTGAAAAGGTGGTCGCCTAGGCAGGTTTGACTGTAGTTACTTTTTTTGGTAAAAGTATCATCACTCCTTTTTCAGAAACGTGCCTTTGATGAAGAAGTGGCTGCTTCTAAACGTTCCAATCAAGAAAAATGTAAGTATTCTTATTTGAATTACTCAAGTAGTTTCTGTGGAGTATTTTAAGCTTTTCCATATTTACCGGTATTTGCCATTCACTATTGGAGAAAGTTTCTCGCAAGCACTCAGATTACGAGGCAGCATCCAAGATATTTTCAGAACAAGTCACTGTCTATAGCGGGCCCTGATCTGCAGACTCTCTTTGATGTGTAGGAGGTGTCATCTATTTAATTTGACGCAAATGTAACTGAAAACCCAATCTGTTTGGATTTAGAATAGCAATGACAGACAAAAGAAGGTCGAGTTTCAAAAGCGACTGCAGTTCTAGTTTGCAGAAGCTCCAGGAGATGTAGGAATGCTTCAGTTCTCCTGACAGCATTTCCTGTGTTCCGTCAGCACCCAGCATGGCATCCCCATTGTTTGCTCAGTGCTGATGGTTCAGTTAGGCAGTTCTAGCCAGTTATTTCCATTGTTTGCTCAGTGCTGATGGTTCAGTTAGGCATTTCTAGCCAGTTATCTCCATTGTTTGCTCAGTGCTGATGGTTCAGTTAGGCAGTTCTAGCCAGTGGGTAGCCATGTGCCTTGTGAAGTTAGGCAAAGTCAGTTCTGTGCAAGGAGACACCGGCTATCAGCATATAAGAAAAAAGGTAAAGCAGGTTGAACTAACTCTCTCAATAGCTAATAGCAATGTGACTGTGCTACAGTCCGCGTTTTAGCCAAGCACAAGTTTTATCCAAGCACGCTGGGTGTTGGGATCTTTCTTTAGAGGTTTCATGTCTGAGTCTCTCCCATACACGGGACAGCATGTAGTTTGGAGCAATTATAGAAGATGTTGTATTGAAATATATCGTTGATAATGGCTAAAAACATTATTATTGTGTAAATCATAGTTATTACAGACACTGAATTGTTAGTACTGATTTGTTACCATTAGAGTTAGGTGGCTTTGATTGCAGTGAAAGTTAGGCAAAATTACGTGGAGCTGGGAACCCATGCATTGCCCTAACTCCAAAACCACGGACATCCTGCTCCAAGACTTCAGAGAAACCCAATGTAACAGTTAGTCAGAATGCCAAGGAAAAACTATTGAATACCCCTTAGAATAAAGCTGATAGTTTTGGTTGTGTCTGTCTGTGTGTCTGTCTGTCTCTGTGTGGGTTTGTGTTTTCGGATTTTTGTAGTCAGCATAACCCAAGAACCTCAAACTCAAGGATGGATTACGATTTTGGAAAGACAGAGGTCAAGGTCGGTTTTGGGCCCCTGGTATGTGATCTCCGAACTCTTGTTCATGGAGGTATAGAAACAGACATGAACCTGTCATTGTTTGTCCCACAGTTGACGAAACCTTCAGCCTGGCCAACCCCATGATGGCGAAAGGTGATCTCTCCCAACCCTCTTTCTTCAACGGTCAGCTCAAGGCCTACCAGCTCAAGGTCAGCACTTCTCTTATGTCTAAGGCCATGACCATGTTAATTTGATTATATGGATGACATACTTGCGCGCATCAATTTTCGTCCGTTTACAACAAAAAAAGTTTTTGTTCCTGCTGTAAATCGTAATAAGCAGCTGCAAAATGAGAAAATACATAATGTGGATTGCAAAAAATATTTCAGGAAACAGTAACTAATGTCGTAGAATGCCAAAGTCAATTCTAAAGTCAAAGAGAAGTTCAGTGGCACTGGATTATGAACGATTTTGCACACCTTCCTTCAGATAAATCTACATGTTCTGTACCAAATAACCTTATCTCCCTACTTTGACCTTGTCTCGTTAACATAAGTACAATAGAATTATCACAGTATAATGGAACCTCAGGAGAGACTCTGTAACCTTGAACGACACCAGTCTATTTAGCAAAGCTGCTATCCCCCCACATCTGACTTTCAAATCAACAACCATCCTCTTCTGGGAAAAAACAACAACCCTCACCAACAACACAAGTCCCATTAGCACCTGGCATCACAGTGGAGGGGAAGTGTAGATAAAGTAGATGTCCCCGATCACTGCTGTTTTATCCTCCGAGACAAGCACCGTGTCAGCATGATCCTGAACATTAATCTACAACCTTGCCTTTTATCGCTCGCTCGTTATCCGGTGTATCATGATTTCAGTGATGCTGTCACTTCCCTGATCAGATGGAGATATTATTTACCATTAAACTTTTTTAGATGATGGAAGAACAGGTTGATTTTGAATTCAAGTCATGAACACTTTTGTGTTAGAAAAGGCTCCTTAGTAAAACATGCACCAGAGGAAACGTTTTACCAACACTTTGTCACTCAAAAGAGCAAAGAGCTTGAATCCTCTATTTTTAGTATTAAATGAAATACAAATTCTCATTTTGGAATGGATCACAAGCTTTATAGAAACTTTTTTTCCCTCATAAACTTTTACAGGTTAAAAAAAGGTAAGTGTAGAAAGTGTACATCATTGACCATTTGCTGCAGTTTGATATCTCACATTTGTTTATTTTGCCTTCTCCTCATTTGAAAATTGATTTCTTTCTGGTATTTAATTTAAATCGCAAATAAACAGAAGGAGACCACTTGTCCTTGCTAGGTCACCTGCCGATTTTGAATGTGAATGGAACCAATTGGATGGCTTGGCCTGTGTCAGCTGTCCACTTGTTTCAATAACACTGGTGGTGCATGTGTTGTTCCAAGGGCAGCAAGTGCTTCGTACATTAGCTGTAACATGCCGTACTATGACTGGAATAAAGATGGTGCCATCAACACTGTGTGACCTGACTTAATCAGCTACACCCCAGCCTTATGAAGAGGCTTGGCCTGGGGGCATGTGTGGACTTAATCTGGATGTCCTCACTTAGACGTTATCTTCCAAAGAACACATCCTAAGCACACGTCAGCTTATGCAGTATCGTATGTGCACGTGCTGCCAGCTATAGGTGTATATCGCCCCATTGTCGGGGTACAAATAGACGGATGTGCAAGTTTGATAAGGCAATGTCAATGGCACAGGAGGTAATAAAGCCCCATTACGTGCACTTCACCCCACCTGCCCTGTGGGACGGTGCAACATGTGGGGTAGACCTCCTCTCTCCCCGGGTAAACATCACACTTTCTGCAAATATAATCATAACAAATTTGTGCTCAAGGCTGGATGAACAGTTCGCAGTCCCAGAAGAGCAGTTTGGAAATTTGATTTGTGGTTGTTTTTGCGGTAGCAGACAATGATGACTAAAAATTGCCGCTTTGCCGACGCTATTGTGGACAGATGTTTGGTACTGATTAATTCGATGTAAATCAAGTTTTTTTGGGGAGGTGGAAGTTTTGTTCATGCATAAGCGCATGGCAAAATGAGGGAAATATTGTATGTCATCATCATATCTTATTAATAAACAGTGGTTACAGAGTGCGAGGGAAATTAGTCGTGACAGATTTGAAGTGTCCTGTTTCAGAAGGAACCACAAATTAGAGGGAAGGGTCCCCAGGATGGGGGTAAATTACCCAGAGACCGGGGTGCAGAGCTGATTATGATTCATTTATTCATTGATTTTAATTGGGGAAATATCCTGTTTTATTCCCCAAAATGCCGACCTATTAATATTCTAGCGTCAAGCGTTGTCAACCATGCGCAACATCATATGAAGCATAAAAACATTAATTAAGGATTGTGACTGGAATTTGCCCATACAGACTGATTAGATGGAAAATATATGATTTTAGCCACTGCTTGTTTATTCAAACATAGCTGACACTACATATTTACTTAATTGCTACTTATGTTCTCATTTGATATACCAGCAGATTTTTCCAATTAGAGCAAAATCTAACAGACTAAGTATTTTCCACATAACGCAAAGGTACATTATTTAAGTGAACAGTTCAATTCACAAAGGAATATATCCCTAAATCTGATCATATCTAATGGTAGAATGAAAAGAGAGAGAGATGAAACAAAAGATACTTGGTAATTAGGTTGTGTTTTTTTTTAGGGGGGATGTGCAGCAAGGTACTTTTAGGTACTCCAACACAAAAGTGAATGGCTACAGTGGGCTGTTTGTGGTAAATTTCTATTGTAGTCAGGTGTGGAGGTCTATTCACAGGCAGGGCTCGAAATCCATTTTTGCAAATATGTGCACTGGTGCACCCAACCAAGAGAATTAGGTGCACAGAAAGAAATTTGGGTGCAGCACATAAAATAAAGTTGAATGTCAGCAAAACATAATTACAGTTTAATTCTCTTATAATCATAATTAAGAACTCCAATCTGTAATTCTATAACTTCCAAATTTTAGACAAGTAATGCATCAAATTAAGTGCAACAAAGGGTTATATTGCTTTTTCTGATGCTGTTTTCTAGTGTACTATAATAGTACCTTTAACCTATAGCCTACAAAAATATCTAGGTGCACCAGTGCACCCACAGTCAAAAATTAGGTGCACAGCTCCAATTTTGGGTGCACACAGGTGCACATGTACCCACTATTTCGAGCCCTTACAGGGGTGAAGTGGCAGACAATTCTGCATTGCCTTTTGTTGTTGTTGTTGTTGTGTTAGACTGGATGGAAAATTGTCTGGAGGTCGACAGATTGAACGTGCCTACAAAAACATCTGCCATATACGTGATCGTGTTCTATTTTTCTGGCATGTTGCCTGAAGTACTTCATTCTTGTATAATTTAAAAGAAAAATACTGAATAAGTTTTTTCAGGGGGGGAGGTGTAGTTAAGTTTGGTACAAAAAGTTGAAATTGAAAAAAATGATACTTTTATTAGGTCATTAGCGTACTGGATTATCTTATAACCATTACCAAACTGGAGCTGTGGAGTTGATACCGCTGTAAAGTTTGACCCTGAGGATGTCTATATTCCATAGAAGCTTGTAGCGACAGATCGGTACATATTAGTCCTGTCAGGTTGGGGAACCATGAAACTAAAATGTAGTCCTGCATTGTCCTATGATTTACCTTCTACACATTGAAAGCACTTGTCAAAGAACTGACCTTGGTCCTTTATGAAACAGAAAATGGCAGAAAATTATACCGTAGCTTGAAGGGTCAGAGTGCAATTTTAGAATGGAGGTAGGAAATAATGGCAGCTTGTATGTTTCTTTCTTTCACAAGCCTTCTCCCCTCACGGCTGATTGTGACCTTTACTTGTACATTGTTCATATGTTTAATTGTTAAAAGTTAGACCAATGATCATTCGGTCGTCAAGTTTGACAGAAGGGTTATTCATAGAACATATTTGACGGAGATTATAGCCAGTACCTACATGTATAGTTTCATTCAAATAAAAGTAAAAAGGCCATGGTATTTCAACTTTTTCTCTTTTTCTTTGTAGAATAAGTCTTGTACAGTGTGTCCATGATTGGAAATTTATCCTACACAACAGATTTTATAAAAAGAATCACCAAAGACGAGATCTCACCGTGACTAAATCCCGAGAATCGCGGGACAAAAGTGTTACCAGTGTTGCCAGTTTTCCCGTTGGTGGCATTTGTGTCCACGTGCAGGCTGGTGGAAGTGTGCGGTGTACAGTACAAACAATTTTCTCCTGAATTCTGTGGTTTGAGTGCCCCATTATGCTTGCCTACTGTGATGTTTTTGATGCCGTTGTGGGCGCGCGTGGACCGGTAATCAACCATGACCACACACGTGTGCTAGCCTATAGAGACTATTCTTATTCCCTACTTCTGTATGCAGCTGCTGCAGAGCCTGCCTTTCACTTTGACCCTGCCCCATTCCCCCTCCCGGAGGTGGTGGAGGTAACCAGGCTGTTGTTAGGACAGAGAGTGTTGGCGCACAAAAGCTCTGAAGTGTCTCCTTTTGTTCATCCCTCAAATCATGTAGATGCCCTCCAAGTACAGCTGCCCTGGTTCGCTGCTTGGTGGCACTAGACGGAAGTTTTTTAATCAACTCCGCTCTGCAGTGCTCCCCGTCCCATTCTGGTGGCGTGATTGTTGTTTTCAGCAGAAGGGGAGTGGACGCTGTGATCAACAAAGGAAGACAAATGTCCACTGTCCTGCCTTGGGTTCAAGTTTGCCATATGTCCTTCCTGCCAGACCCCCAGGCTCATTTGCATGACAAGGAAGTGCAGGGAAAATTGGCTTCTCCCCGGTGCTGCTGCAAACCTGTAATTTTCCTGAGTCCCCTACTGGAATTCCTCTGTGTTGAGCAGTCAGGCCGTACAGAAAGAGTTGTCCCCACCCTCTGTTATTACAAGTGCCCCCACACGTCCACAGAAAGGAAAACCTGCCCCGTAATTACAGTAATTTTCTGTGATTTTCCATCGTGTGCCTGGAGGATGCTGGGGTCTCGGATTAGGCCAGAGATCAATCTCGATCATTCTTTCAGCTTCCATCCATGAAATAATTTATAATTCCTCGCCCTGTCACTGTTATTGTTGACTGCGCCCAATCCTATTTGTCTTGAATGGTTCGACCGGCCCGGATTTAGAACATCAGAAGACTTTGAAGACTGAATAAAGTTCAGGCCTCCTGATGGGACAGCCCCAGACTCCGTAGCAGAAACAGATGAACAGAAGCATCAAAACAACAACTAAATAAATGAAAATTTAATTGTTGCAACCTTTCTCACTATCACATTGTAAATAGTTCATTTACTTTTATTTTTAATACTGCTTATGTGGGAACTTTGTTGTTCATGTAGAAATGAAACTTTTTTTCTTGTGTTACAGGGTTTGAACTGGCTAGCCAATCTGTATGATCAGGTAAAAATGCTGCCCTTATTACTTGACATCCTATTTCTAATGTGATGATCAATGATTTAGAATATCAGGTAAAATATCTATCAATCACCATTTATATAATCCTCATCCTCATTATTATCATCATGTTTTTATAGTTCACTCTAATGGCCGTATAAAACATCTTATCATGTCATGTGCTTCATGCCTTGCTATAAAAGCACCAGTGGTCCATCAGATTGTCATTCAGATCATTATCAACATCTGTTTATTAGAATGGAAGGAAACAACAGCTCCTAGTAAGTCCGCCATAGACTGTAATACTTCCTTACCCTAACAGTAGATTATTTTTTTCTTCTACAGGGTATCAATGGCATCCTTGCAGATGAGATGGGGTTGGGGAAGACTGTACAGAGCATCGCTTTCCTCGCACATCTGGCAGAGGTAAAATCTCCGCTACCCCTCCGACGTACAGCTTTAGCACCCCGGACAGCTGCTCGCAAAGAGCCCTCGCATAATGGCGGCCCCCGCTGGGTGTGTTTTGGAGCAGGTCCTGAAGCATGTCCACACCACAAAATTGTATTATTTTGCATAGTTACCGAGGGCCGGTAGGGGGGCTTTGACCGGCCCGGAGCGTGGCATCACTTGGGTTCATTAAATCCCCATTACTTGTGTTCTACCCTTGTAGAAGTGGTGATGTCATTCTTCCTTTCTCCTCGGACCCCAAGCGGTCCCACCTCACAATAAAGAAAAAGAAAAGAAGTTTTTCAAAGACTCTAACGGCTCGGCAAGCTTAGAACCACACACTCGCAAGAGGTTAGATGAAAGTTTGTCCTGTCCCTGCCTTAGATGAATGTACATTTGTTTGCACCCTTGTCCAGTCATAGCAAAAATCATGAGTTCTTGCTCAGGCCCAGCGGCCCAGGCCATCTGCCACTTGTTCCTGGCCCGTGCCCGTCTTTTGTCTCCCTGTCAGTATCCGCAGCCCAACATCTCATTTAACCCGGTCTTACGACCTCCTCCCCTGGAAGTAATGAAACAGGTTGTCCCCCACCACTGTGATTTGTTACAGTGACCTCGGTTTTCACTTTGCATTTCTTATAAAAGCAGACTAAAATGTTTTCATAGAGAGAGGGTAAGATCGAGCAGGGATTGGCCAGAGCGTACAGAGCGCTCATTTTTATTAATGAGATTGTGAGTGCAACAACTTGACCGTGACAATTTCCGTTGGCGTATTTCTTCTTTGTCTTTTTTTAATGTATTAAAACATGAATTTAACATACCACAGAATCAAGACTTTTCTGCATGTATGGTGCTTGTTGAATGATTAACAGGTGGTTGAAAATGATAAGAACTGTAAAACAGGAAACATATTCAGCAAAATGATTAAACGAACTAACTAATCATGATGTATCTGATAATCATTTAACTTTTAACTGCCTAATGTATAGCACACTACAGAAACTTTTAAGTATAAATAAGATATGAAGATATGTAGCAAGTTTCCACAGGCAAGGCTAAACAATCACTATCAAACTAAGTCAGACAATATACAGACAATGTAGAAGGTATGCCATAAACAGTGTGATTGAACTTTTATTGTTGACTTATGGTACATAACATTGCATTTAAAGTATTTTCTACAGGTGTGATCAGTATGGATCACGACTTCTTAGAAAGATCAAATCCTACTTTTTTGTTCACACCTTGTTTTCTTGGTCTGTGTCCCTGCAGCGTGTGGGGATATGGGGCCCCTTCCTGGTCATCGCCCCAGCCTCAACACTCCACAACTGGCAGCAGGAGTGCAGCCGCTTTGTACCAAAGTTTAAGGCAAGTATACTTTACACTCCGCCCACAGTCAGCACTGAGCAGACATGCCCGTATCCATAGCCTTCTACCCCAGGCATGAAACTACTACTAGTAGTATATGAAGTTACTATATGAAGTTACATGTATTACTGACATGAGGCAACTGTTGCAATTGGAGAGCCAAGATTATAAATTAAAAACAGATTTTGACTTTTGACTGATGCATGCATAACTGCTATTGCAATGTCTTAACTTTCGTTTAGGCCTTTTTAACCCTTAGAAATTGCATGAATCGAAGGTTTCATTTGAATTTGCTAGGCACTTATATTATGAAGTGTACAGTAGTTTTAGAGCTATGTCACACAATGTATGTGTCTGACTTTACCATAATATACATATTCTATACAAAGAACTCTCCTTCACTGGTAGGAACAGATGGTTTTCTGATGCTGCCACGACATATCATCAAAAAAAGACTGTTATAACATAAATGTTCTTGCTTCTTCCGTAGGTGCTGCCATATTGGGGCAACCAGCATGACAGGAAAGTCTTACGAAAGTTCTGGAATCAGGTTAGTCATGCCCCCCTCCCCACACCTGCTGCACCCATTCAGCAAAGCACTCATTAAATTACCGTTATTTCGTCGTTACTGGGCCATCAGTGCCGCTGGAAGATCAGGGCTACAATAGGATTATGCTAATGAGGAACACAATGGCAGGCGACCTTTGTAGTCCAGTTGGTCAGCTGATGGCCTGCAGGACCTTTGCTGTCAGATGGCCAAGAACAATGGCTTGACCACTCCGTATTGGTCAGTGGGGTACTCTGAAAACCGCTGGGGGACTCAGATTTTTGTTCTTTCAAGACTATACTTCCTTGACCTTTTTGACCTTGACATGGTTTCAATATTGTCCTGGGAGTAATTAATCCACAAGTGGTCAGTGCCCGATGTTGCTGGTGGTGAAACATTGTACTGTATGCAAATCCCTGAACACGCCAGCTGTGCAGAAAACTTATACTGCTGCAAGCAAGTCTCTGCAACACTTGCTCTTTCTTCTCAAGTAGGTTGTAGACCCCGGCATGTGGTTCCTTGTCGAGAATGACATGTTGAATCCCTGATCTCATGCATGGTCTTCAACAGTTGCCAAGGTCCCGTCTGTAAGATTGACCTCTCAGAAAAACTCCAATATCACTCAGAGAGATGTCAGAGAATGACGAATTACATGATCATTATAGCATTGTCCTGGCATTGTTACCTAAGTTAATGGAAAATCTGGATCATAATCTGTTGTAATTGGCAATGTCCATCCATTTCTGTTTCCAGAATGAAACAGGTGAAATTTCCCTCTGTCCATCTGAAAACATTATTCCTAGTAATCCCTTCTATGTAACTGAGTAAGATGGTTGTCTTGATTGTCTTCTTGGAAATGAAAACTCTTTTAATCCTTCATCTTTGAATTGGCTCTGATTCAGGTCTGCCATTTTTGGTCTATTGTGGAAAACAATATCAAACAGTGGTAGCAGGCTTGGCTGAAACATCAAAGGCAGTTAGAACCTACCAACAGATGTTCCTCGCTCCAAACTTTTTGTTTCACAGAGCACGCGTCCTTTGATTGTTGTGCGGACTCTTTTTGCAAACCAGACCCATTTAGGCAGCATATATCACCGGGCCTGACAGCAACTGTGAAATTCAACACTAGCATTACAGCATGGAACGTGATGAAAGACAGGGATGTGTGATTCATGTTACAAATGGCTTTAAAATTGCCCACTTTTCTGTCAGTGAGGCTTCAGAATGGTGTCTTTGGAGTTGGCTTTCTTTGTAACCCTGCCAGCTGACCTTCCGTAGGATTGAAAGGATGACAAATCTGTGGTGGAAGGCTGTATGTAGTTGCCACCTCAAGTGTGGAACATTGCCCAGAAGCTAGCTGCACTGCCCTTGTGAGTCTAGCTTACACATGTTGACAGGTTCTGAAGTCAGGTGCCTGCTGCAAGAAAACCCCAAGGCAGAATTAGTCACGCTTGCCCAGTGTGCAGGCTGCAATTGACCTTATCTGACCTGGAAGTTCTACTTCCTAACCAGAAGGGTGAAATACAACACTCCAGTTAGCAGGTTGGGGACCTTGGCCTGTCATCCTATATAATGGAAGTCAAATTATTTCTGGCCCCTTTCCACTTTTGTTGGTCAGTTGGACTATAAGATGCTTTACCTCTGAAGGTCATGTGCCATATTCATGCAGTATGGGAACTCTATAAAAGTGACCTGACTCCTTGACCTTGGGTCTCCCTCTGGCTTGAAGAACACAAGGATTAGGGCCATTTCAAAAAAGTTTCAACGAGTAAGGGGACAAGTTTTTGTGTAAAGGAGCAAGTTTTCAAACCAAGGCATAACCTGTTAGACCAATCTTCATCAACCAGGACCATTTCTCTTATGTTCTCATCAACATTGTGACTATTATAATCCATCATCACAGTACAAAAAGTGAGGTCCCAATGGTGAATGCAAAGGTGGCACCTGTGCTTATTGTCACGGAAGGAGAAGGAATTATAAAGTTGTGTGGACATTGGGCGCAGTGTTACTGAAGACAAGCCCTACAATATGGACTGCTCTTTGTTCCGACAATCTTGACTCCCCACTGCCATCTGCACTGTGTGGTGGTAGAATTAGTTCTGCCCGGGAGGAAATGGAAGGGGCTGCGACCTTGTCAAGGTAGAGGTCAGCCTGGGGTTAGTGGTTCTATTGGTTGATAAATCTCAGGGCTTTGTCTAGCAATTTTAATGGAACATTTGCCATTCTTATCAGATTGGCAAGTGCCCCGAGGAAGGATTGATTTTTACTTTGTTCCTCAATGGAGGAGGATTGGTTTCTTTAAAAGAACAAAGGACTTAGTGATGTAAACCTATTTCTTGGTCATATTCTTTATTCATTGTTTGTGATGTTTAAAAAGAGATGTTTCTTCTCCTTCTTTAATAGCTGTTCTAAAGCTGGATATCATTTTATTAATTTGTATGATTTAAAACTGAATCTGATGATACAAGTACCATCGCCAAAAGTTCACCTGTTTCTGATAAATCAAACTTAACTTCTCAGAACCAACTTTAAGTTATGCTTTTTCTACTTTTGGGAAGGTCTGCACATCGTTTTAGAAATTTTGCACCAACCCAAGCTTTTCAATGTGACAATTATACAGTCACCTCTAGGAAAGGGGATGAAAAGCTCGGGGTCACTGGGTTAGACAGTGCCTTTGTGGCCAAGACCTAATCTCCAAGCAGATGTTGCGTTGGAAAACCATGACTGTTTTCTGATTGACTGGCTTTTTGGAAAGCCCTTGGGATGAGGTGCTATTAGAAAAGCCTGCCGGTCAGAAAACATCATGATTTTTTAACCCAGCATCTGCTTGGAGATTGGTAAAGACCTAAATTGCCTAGGATTAGTGTATGGCCTCTGTCTTATCACAATGATATCACATAGTCAACATTTTCATGAATTGCAGGCATTCTTTTATGAGAAAAAGTGTATCAATACAGTACCTTATTTATGTCAAAGTACACAATGTATTTTTCCTGCTATCTAATTTTGTTATCGCAATTCTTAAGAAATACAAATGATTTCTTTTTCCCATTCTCTCTTACGATCCTGTATGGACCATCCCATACTAGCTTATTTCTTCTGAATCAAAGTTGAGCTGCAATGGCCATAACAAAAATTTGTGTTTGCAATTGCAGCTCAACTTTGATTCAGAATGACATCTACCAACACAGATGAACTTTCAAGTGTAGCTTATTTCTTGACTCAGAGTTTTGTGACCTCTTCTAATTCTGACCCCTGCAGAAGCAGCTTCAGATGCACACGGAGGACGCGCCCTTCCACGTGCTCATCACCTCCTACCAGCTGGTGGTGCAGGACGTGAAGTACTTCCAGCGCATCAAGTGGCAGTACATGGTGCTGGACGAGGCGCAGGCCATCAAGAGCAGCGCCAGCGTCAGGTGGAAGATCCTGCTGGGCTTCAGCTGCAGGAACAGGCTGCTCCTCACAGGCACACCCATACAGAACACCATGGCAGAGGTGAGCTATCTATCCTCACAGGCACACCCATACAGAACACCATTGCAGAGGTGAGCTATCTATCCTCACAGGCACACCCATACAGAACACCATTGCAGAGGTGAGTTATCTATCCTCACAGACACACCCATACAGAACACCATGGCAGAGGTGAGCTATCTATCCTCACAGGCACACCCATACAGAACACCATGGCAGAGGTAGACTACAGTATCTGTATCCTAGGAACGGGCTCCTCCTCACAGACACACCCATACATTACAAAACACCATGGCAGAGGTGAAGTAACTATCCTCACAGACACACTCATACAGAACACCATGGCAGAGGTAAACTATCTGCATCCTTATGGTAGCACTGCCCAGGACTAGGGCTATGTACTGGTACAGGGTACCGGTACGATACTGCCGAAATCTTTTTGGTACAGGTCCAAAAATCAGAAGTTTATGTATGTGTACTGTACATGAATAAGCTTTCACTCAAGTGTACACTTTTTTGTGACTAAAAGTGTAATTCTTACCAAAAAGATTAGATTGAAATTTAGCTTTGGAAGAAGACAAAAACATTGTATGGGCATTGAAACCAGCAGCATCTTTGGTTCATCACCTTGCATGTGTAGGTTTTCTGTATGAGATACCAAAACTCCAAATGAACCTCCTGTTCATTCATGTATCTGTCATCATTGAAGACCATTGGTTAACATTTTCAGATACATTTAGTTGTCTAGACGGAGGATGTTTAGTGACAGAATGAGTTGATGTCTTTCAGCTTTGGGCACTGCTCCACTTCATCATGCCCACCCTCTTTGACTCTCACGAGGAGTTCAACGAATGGTTCTCCAAGGACATTGAAGGTCATGCTGAAAACAAGTCATCCCCATTGGACGAGAGTAAGTCAAGTGTCACATGATCTACTTGGTCCCTAAAGTCTTCTGTGCTTGTTTAGACAAGTTACCATAATGGACAAGACTGAGAAATTAGTACTTTAGTCAAGAGGCATCCATTTTTTAGTTCTCCCTGGTAAATTATGAAGTTATTTGTTGCAATAAAACAGCGTAAATTATTATTTATGAAGTGCTTAACAGACAGCTGAGTCATACTAATTGTCCCTAATTTGCTAATATGTCAACATGCTAGAGAAGCAAGCTTTGACAGATGTCACTTTCAGGTCTCTAGTTGTGGGGAGCAAAAAGCAAATAGTTTGCTCTTCATGTTATAAGTCTGTTATTTGTATTCCTTGTTTGCTAACTGGTGATTTCAGGTACTGCTCATTGCGATGTCATCGCCTGTTTCTATAATTAGTATGCACCAAACGTTGTTTACAAGACAGATGCTTAAATCAAGCGTTCAGGCATCAGGCATGCATAATTTACCCTGTGATTTGTGATAATCAAAGGTGGTCTTAACGGGACTGAATAATTATCTGTTCTGTCTCAGCTAATCATGCAGATATAAAGTATATTCATAGACAGGCTGTTACAGACAGTGGCAATATTTCACCAGCTTATAAAAGGCATATCTGGCAAATACTGATAAATCTGTAAATTAGAAGAAAAAAAGTACATATCAAAGGCTTTTCCAGCAATTTTATGAAGATGGATGCCATGTTTCAGCATATGTTTGTGTTCTTAAGTGTTTGAAATTGCATAGTAAAATCTTTCTATGTTCCCCCTTTCAGTTTTTTTAAGAGCCCATTTGTCACAAGTTGAGGTTTATTGGAACGACTATAGTTATACAGGCAATTGAGTGATGAGAGATATACGAGGTTCTCTTGTTTGCAATCTTCCCCGCAGACCAACTGTCCCGCCTCCACATGATCCTGAAGCCATTCATGCTCCGCAGGATAAAGAAGGATGTAGAAAACGAGTTGTCAGACAAGGTAGGGCTCACATTTTTTTAACGAAAGTTTTTCGTTTGAGCACATTTCTGATTCCACCACTGCTGATACTAAAAAGTGTTTGTAGAGAAGAACTTACATATGTAACTGTTCTGTTATAGCAGCAGGTCTTGCAGATTTATGATAACACATAGATAGCAGATCATTTGTGCACTTTTGAACTCGAGATGTCACAACACAAAAGTTTTAAGAATCTACTGACATTCCTGCTGCATCTGTCCTTTTAAAGTAGAGTCAAAACTGCCCAAAAAGACCACCAAGGGTACCAATTAAAACTGCTATATGGACAGGTGGTCACTTTAGACAGGCTTCTTAATGATAGTGCCAATGGAACAATTATCTATGGGACCATCAAAAAGTGGTTACATTGGCCAGGTGGTCCTTATGTAGAGGTGATCACTTCACTGTATGCCTGAGATTTTGATGAATGTCTGTCTTCCAGATTGAGATCCTGGTGTACTGTTGTCTGAACCTGCGGCAGACCATGCTGTATCAGGCCATCAAGAACAAGATTTCCATCGAGGACCTCCTCCAGTCTTCCGCCGGCTCCTCCTCTCAGGCACAGTCCACAACCTCCAGCCTGATGAACCTCGTCATGCAGTTTAGAAAGGTGACAACATGTTCCATCTAGGATTGTAGAAAGTTACATTTTACCTTCTCTCATAATAAATATACACTTTCTTTCTAAAGGCTTAAAAGCTTAATACACTTTCTTGTAGTTATCTTACAAACACAAGAGAAGTATTGACAAAATCAGCACTTTTTCACTGTTCCTGGAAAAAAAGGATTTAAAACAGGGTCAACGTTTAGCCTTCTCCCTGCTGCCTAACCTGGTAATCAACAGAAGTTTGGTGCCAAATGGCTACCTTAGCAGGGTAACGGTTAATATCAGGTCTGACTCTGTCCTGGGGATGTCAGACATAGTCTGCTTGAGCAGAAGACACACTTACACGGGTCTGAGGGTCTCTGTATGTCTGAGGATCCCTTCTTGAGACGTTCTTAGTTACCTCACTCAAGACACCAGTAAAAGTGCCCCAAACAGACACCCTGTGGAGAGGTCTGGAGTATCCTCAGACGAATTCTGTATCTTTGTGATGTGCTCACAATTGTCACTGTTGCTATCAACAGTCTTTTCTGTTACCAGCAAGCCTGGACTTCAACATAGACTTAAGAATTGATGGCCTTTTAAGGATGCCTTCATACACCCCATACAGAGGAAAACTTTCATCATAGGTTATTTTTGTCCCAATGCAATAGAGACTTTAGTGTGTAGCACTACAGTACTAGTAGTTTCTCAGCCCCTGTGTTGATTGCAAGTGTCAAAGAAGCTTTCTTGTTCCCCCTGTGCACTTGTCTGCCTGTAAGAGGGGCTGTGGTGCCAGCACGTGTGGCTGCTGCTCACTCCCAGCTCTCGGCCCTGGAGACTGTGCCGTTGTTTATTTACACGTGCCTCTAGGTGTAGACAAGTACCCAGGTGGGGCCCGCGTTTCCATGGCAGTCATCCTCTTGGGCGTATTTGCCTTCCAACAGGTGTACAACTTCTAGGAGCCATCCTCTCACTAGGAATGTCTGACCACCCTTGACTTAAGTCATAACACTGGGAGCTTAGCCTAGAAACGGTAGTCATAAGTTCCGCTGCCTTTCTTCTTCCTTAGAAGACGGCGGTCATCATGGATGATTAGTATTAGGTAGATTACATTAGAAAGAAAAGGGGGATTAGGAGTATCGGATTAAAATACTTGGACATGATGGCAAAGGTGTGACCAAAGGAAAAGGGAAAGTACTGGAATGTGTAAGGGTCTCGCAATCTGCTTCAGCACATTGTTTTTCTTATGACCAAAGGGTTCTATTATCTGGGTCAACAACCTCACAGACTGGCAGCACCAGTCAAATATGTGGTGCTTAGAATTATTTCTTTTAACTTTTTTTTCTCCATCCCCTAGTCAGAAATAGAGCAAATTGCTTGTACATGTATGTTTTTGGCTCAGAAAAACTACTGTAGTTGTGTCTCAGGATTAAATGTTTCATATATACCTAGGCTCTTTTGATTGGAAAAAATAGCTATTTCCAAGGCAGTCACAACTAAATGACAGTGGTCCAAAATATGTTGAATGAGGATTGAAAAGTTTTTAAAAGATTTAAATCATTGAGGCATGGCAATGCATTGCCCATACTGTTTTCTCTTTATGTTTCGAAATAGAGGAGCTCAGAGATGAATTTATACAGCACACACAGCTACAAGTACAATTTCAGAGTCCTTTATCTTGTGGTGGTTCCTTGCTTTTTATAATTTTTCATCATTGTTGTCCCTTTTTTCTCAGTTGAATGTGCTGAGAACCAAAGTTAACTTATTGAAACATTGAAGAAAGTTAGACATCCAACACTTACTCAAGCAACTGGATGAAATTTTGAAACAGTTCAACAATTTGACTCTATTAAAATTTTATCCAGTTGCCCGAGTAACTGTAATTTAACTTGTTGAAGCCCGAGCCTGCTGTTTCTCCGTTGCCCACACATGGCGGTCAATAACAGATGAAGAGCTAATGTGTGGCCTTTGTTGCCAACAGGTGTGCAATCATCCTGAGCTGTTCGAGAGGCAGGAGGCACGATCACCCCTCTTCATACAGCCAGACGCTTTCATCCTCCCAAAACTTGTATATAGGCAAGGTGGGTTGGAGTGAATAAAGTCTTTCAGTCTTTTGAATAGTGGGCAACTGTTTACGTGAGCTGTGCGTAGCTTACAGAGGCTTTTTTGTTCTGGTGTATAACAGTGTTTTCTGTTGGGAAAGAAACTTTTATTTAGGTCTGTTTGATAGTTTAATATAGAACCCTGTAAGCACTGATTGAAATGTTCATCAATATCATTAAAATGTGCATCAATGTCATCCTATTAAACACAGTTTTCCTGTATCATACACTTTTTCCTTTGTTAATGCAATGATTTGTTGACAGGAATAAGGGGGAATTAGCTTTGTGGGGTTGTTGTAGACTAGTGTATATCACACTTAACAGTCATTTCTTAGGCCTAATTTTGTCCTTATTTGTGTCCACAGGATGTGTAGATAGTGTATCATACTGCAAGAATAGGTGAGAACATGATTTTTTCTTCCTTGTCTCCAACTTTCATCTTTTGTCAGATCATAATTGATTAGATTGTTATAGCGACTACCAATATCAAATTAACTAATTCAGCTCTACAAAAAGGTCTCAATTATGAATATTTTAGTCCTCTCCTTAGCTTACCCTGTTCTCTCAATTTTGCCAAATTGAAAGTTGGACATTTCGACTATTTGCTAAAATTTCATTCCTGACTTATTTCATACTTCTACTCTCCCACTACAGGTACATCTACAATATGCTCTATGCATTCTCAGAAGAGAATGTTCATCACAGTCTGTTTCCTCCTAAGAAGGGCTCTACCAAAGGTGAGCTTGCTGCTGAAGTTTTCGAATGGTCAATGATTGAATAGAAAACCTGTGGGTTTCTTTGTCATAGAATGGTGCTAACTCATAAGTTACTGTAGGATTTAGAATAGAGGGTAGGATGAAACCTTCAGCAGTAGTTATCTTTTTGCCAAAAAATCTTTCTTCTCTTGTTTCAAATAGATTTTACTACATCATGCTAGATACTTGTGCATATACAAAAGCAGAGATACATGAACTCATAAGATAGTAGCTTGTTTAGAAATTTCACCACCCCTGGCGCCATTGCTAGTTGAGATACATGTATGACTTTAATGCATGAGCATAGTGAACTACTAACATGGTGTGTGTTAGTGATTTCTTTGTCACTGTTTACCAATATGGTTTTTATGCTCGGTTGCAGACGTGCTGTCAGACAGCACATTCTCGTTCCTCCGGTTCTTGAACACGTCGCCAGCAGAGGTGCACAGCCTGATGCTGTGTGGGCTGCTGGTCAGGTGGCTGGCGCTGTACTTGACACTGAAGGAAGCCTACAGGATACACCACCACAGAGAGTGGCATGTACAGTCTACCCATAAAAGGTAAGGCAGTAGAAAAGGCTACAAGAACCAATACTGTAGAAATCGTGAAATGTTTGTGGTGGTATTACATGTATGTATGGGGTTTTAACAGGGAGCACTCACTGTGAATGCAGTAAACCATGAATCTGTGCTTTGTCTTGAATTGCATTACTGCGTTATTTCCACTGCAAATGCCTACTTTTCCCTCTTGCCTCAAAATTAAGTTCCTGTGAAGTTAGATCAATTTACAGTAGTAAATTACAGTGATGAAATAGATTTGTATTTGTTATTTTTTCATGGGAACGTTTAAAAAAATGGTTGACTGGAACTTCTGGGACTTTTTCCCCTTCAGGTGTCTTGACAGGACGGCACTTCTGTTGACGCCGTCCTTCCATCTGTCAGCGCCAGAGATCGCCAGCAGTACCGTCCTCAAGAACCTCGTCTTCACCAGCTTCACTACAAACTTCATCAGCCACATGCAGCAAACCATCCACTTCATCCCCGAAACAACTGGACACAGGTTTGTACTGCTAACAGGATTGCTTATACTATAGCCATTGGAAGCAGTGTGAGAAAGTCATGAAGGTGAAACATTATTTTGAAAGAAGTAGTGAGTGACTCAATCTTGAGTTTTTTTGTCTCAGTCAAAAACTTATCCTTGTTGTCATACAGATGAGTCAATATATGTTGTGTCAATGTCAGATAAAACAGTTACCAGGAAATTGGTGTTGGTGTATATTTCAAACTTTCAAACTTTTTTGATTGTTGTAATTCTATAATTGATTAGATCTATGACTAACTTTAAAGATAGTTAAAGTTACAAAATGTACTTTTGGAAAAGAGAATTCTTTCAGTAGTAAGTTTTTCAGTTTATTGTTTGGCCAAGAAAATATACATCAGGTCTAGACTGTGACTTGTTTTTTTTAGATTCCTCAAGAATTCAATGAAACACAATGACCCTTCTCATAGATACTAAAGCAAGTGTCACTTAAGGCTTATCAAGTGCTAAATTGATTAGTCCCACCAGGGAAGTTGGCATAACAGTCTGTATCAACTTACCAACTGTTGACTTATGGTAGGCAGTAACAGGCATGACATGAATGCACTTGTGCATCATTTTGTGAATGACAAATGTGTGTCATTCTTGCATGCGGAAGCTGCACATTGTTTTGAATTATGATATGCATATAAACTTGAAGCTTATGATATGCATGAGGTATATTAGTAAAGGGCACGCCTTGTTATCTTTTAATAGGATTTGTTGTCAACGTCATTAATTTCTAAAGGAGCCATAACTTGTAGGTAATTCTATAAATAATTGATATACCAATGTTATAAATGTCAGTATGTTACTACCATAGACATGAATATCTATAAAGCCTCTCTGCTATTTACCTAAACACATGGTTTACATGTTCCATAGGGAGGCTTTGAACATAATTTGTCTATAATAGATTGCACTGTCTCCCCTTGAATTATTAATGTTTATGTTACACTACATTAGACAAATTTACTGCACTTGATAACAGAGCTGAAGGTTTGTTATCGAGTTAAGAAATGTATTGTGTACCAACATAAATATTTGACAACATGAAGATCAACTACAGTTGGAGAAAATCATGGCCATAACAACCAAACTAAAAGGTTAACCTCAAGAACGAATCATTTATCGTCTTTGTAGATTGTACTGTACCTGTTGCCACATTTACATGTTCCCATCTTTACATTTCATTTGGATATTTTAAGGAGTCTATGCTTTTGTCTTATCTGGCCAGCTCATCGCTGTGTAAATGTAGGGTTGTCCAAGTCAGTATGTAAGAAAAACAAACTACTACCAGACAATTTCCACTGAGCATGTTTGAATAATTTATAAGGAAATTAGAATTTGTTGACAAAATCCTGCCAGTGATGTTGGAAATTCCTATTGGTGCTTTGACATTTGGTATGTTAATCATAGGCTGATGCAAGGTATTTACAGTCTAGCTGTTGTTATTTAATAATTTTTTACGAGTATGCCATCATATTCATGTTGTACGAGTAGAATCTGCTTTCAAGAACATATATATATATGTACGCGACAACCAGCTAGCAAGCTGATACCTTTCAGAGCATAATATTCTAAGCAAGTCTAAACCGCTGGAAAACTGTTTGAAAATTAAAAACTTTTGAAATGCCATCCAGCATTCTTCATCATTCAGTGAAAATAAACTGGCATTTGAAGTTTCTGTAATTTGCAAACATTTGTCCAGTGGTTTAGACTCAATCAAAATATTATTATTCCTTCCTGGATGTCTAATCTTCCTACAGTCTATTCCAAGTCACCGAGAGGGTTTTTGAATAATATTTGTAATAATTTTGAATTATTTCTGATAAAAGAATATCTAAGTGACAATATTTCTTAAATTTTTCAAAAAGATTGAGTAAACCTTCAAATGGTATGATTCAATTCATTTCATTACAGGAAAAGGAGACTTGGCAAGATCCGACACCTCTCCGTTTCTCACGGCAGCAAATCAGGGTTGACGTCTCCGACACGAGTCCATCCCAACCCCCTGTCCCCCACCAGGAGATCCTCTCACTCTACGCCCTCCCAGCAGCCCCAAACCAACCCCGCCCGCAGGTTATCCAGCCCCACACACACCCCCACCTCCCCAAGGGTAAGTTTGTGCCTTCCTTTGCATCCTTGTTGGTTTTTTCGAAATTATGCTATGTTCAGATTCTGTCACATTTACAGTTTTAAAGCTGGCGTCACACAGCTTGATGAGTTTGGGATTTCTAAAAGGACATTTTTGGTAACAATATTGCTTGTGTCGTCTTGATCGTTGTGAGTTTGAGATCGGCCAATGTTCACAAGTCTCCAACACACATTCAATGTGATAGAATAGTTTTTTAGGCTAAAAATATGAATGACTCCGGTGAAGCCACCTTCTTGCGATCAACGAATTTAGCCAAAGATCTTGACAGTGTAACGGCAGCTTAAAACAGTGAAACTTGTCTCATTCAAGGAAACAAAACTTAAGATTGCTTTACTGACATGTCCCCTACAGCCGAGAAGACATCCCAGTGGCAGCGCCAGCAGCGGGGAGAAGACGGCCCCCCACCCCAAGTCCCCCACACGGCGCCACCTGCTCCTGCCCAGGGCTCCCCTGCCGGGGGTTTCAGAGACCATCCCGGCCCCTGCCATGGCCAGCCCCCCTCCCCGCTTCATCCCTCGCCCCTCCATCCGCAGGGACTGTGTCCCATGTGCTGCTCCGGCCTTCCTCACTAACATCATTCCAAAGGTAGGGTCTCCCAGCCTGTGTGTCTTTAACTGTCTTTGTCCCAACTTGTTGAAAAGAACTGGCCTCGTGCTTAAATACTGTTACGTAGTCTGGCTACATACTGGCTCAATACGTGTGCCCCTCTTAATTGAATAGCAGAAATCAGCCAAACCTTTATAATAGACCACCTCTACATAAGGACCACCTGGCCAATGTGACTACTTTTTGGTGGTCCTTTTGATAAATCTTCCCACTGACACAAAATGACACTTAATGAATCCTGTCTGTAGTGACCACCTGGCCACGTAGACCAGATTTTACTGTCAACTGATAGGTCTTCTTGGGCAGGTTTGACTATAATGCTTTTGTTTGATCACAGTAAAAGTTGATATGGAGCTTGGTTAAATGCTTTTTCTTTGCTGAAGATAAGTGTCAACCAAGTTGTTGATTTGGTTTGGTTTGGCAACAACAGTAAAAAGAACTGCAACTGTTCAAACAAGCCAACTTCCCACCAGCATGTAGTTTGTTGTGTGGTATAAACTATAGGGGTCATACATAGTGTCATGTTGCAGTCTTTGCAATGATTATCACAGGTTGATAGTTAGCAAATTTAACCTTTAGCATACTTAGTTACATGTACCTTTGCACTAGTGCCAACCTGGAGATGTAGTTTTGGTAGTTGACACAAACCACTCTGCAGTAACTGCATAAAACAATACAAGTCCTGATTTCAATTTTGCTGCCATGGTGTGTTTTGTTGAGTTTATGTGTCAGGAAATTGTGTGAATAGTGATAAAAACAGTTTCTGTATTTTTGTATGAATAGAAATGAAAGACAAGGAAGATGAGAAAGCACAACTCAACGATTTTCTCTTTTTGAATGAAGTTAGGTCCATCCTTCTTTAGATTGACAGTTGAATAACTATTTGAAAGATTTCTATTCACAACCAAGGAAATGATTTCGGTGACTGTTTCCGTGAAATGCACTGCAAACAATGCGGTCCCAAACGTAAAGTATTGTCATATACTTAGATATTGTCAAGCAAAACTGTTATTGGCATATTGTTAAGACTGTTGATGGCATTCCAGGTGACTAGTACCTGTCGGCTGTGGTACAGCAGCGATCGCAGCGCAGGCTACGACTTACAGCGACAGCACCTAGGAGGCGCTCCTAACGCCAGGCCAACCGTGCTGTACGGGTCACCGGAGTCGTACCGCCAGCACCGTCTAGGGGGGTGGCTCTTCCCTCCCCAGCCTGGGGGTCTGGCTGCAGTAGAGCTATCCTGGGGATGGTCCAATATACAAATTCCAGGTACAGTAAATTCATTTATTTTCACAGGCACTTTTAATTTTTGTTTTTGTGGTGTTTTGAATTCAAGTTTGAAGTTCAAACAATACGAAATGTTCTCTTGACGAAGTCATATCAATGTTTTGTGCTTTTCATTTGACAGGTTGAAAGATCTCATATTTTCTGTATGTGAAATGAAAGACTTATTTAAAAAATGTATATTTAAATTGTGTTTTCTGCATGTTTTTATAGAGTAGATTATTGTGCATAGAAGTTGACAAAATCTTTTCCATAAAACCAAACGTGATAAATGTAGGCCTTTGGGGGTATTCTGTGACAATTGATGATAAAGATAGTCTCCCAGTGTTAGTACTTTGATTGTGTCTCAGGAGGCCTGTAGTCCCTTTCAGTCCTTTCAGCATTTTGAATAGAAAGGATTCTATTTCGAGGACGTAGTTGGGTATTTGTTTTGTTCTTCAGGTATATTTTAATTATTCAATACTTGATTAGCTCAATAAAGGTACTGATGAGTCCTATCTTGGAGCAATTCCTGCCAAGTTTCTAATGCCGTCAAAACAGAAATAGCTTGTGAATAAGCTACATGTATATATAATATCTGCTGTGTTTGCATCAGAGAATAAGGTTCTAAGTAGAGTGTTGACAACTTCTATTGGTTTCTTTGGTTACATATATATATGTACCTCCTTTCTGCTCTGCTTTATACTTGTATGCTGTCTAAGAGCACTGCCTATTGAATTGTGGCAGCTCTTGGCCAGGTTTGTGTACAGAGTGCGGTGGAAATGCTAGCAGCTGGTGTTACATGAAGCAAGGTGCACTTTTCCACCAATTCAGATACAAAGGCCTAATCCACTGCTGTTTGTGTAGCATTGTGGTAAGGGCTGGATTAAGAACTCAAGTGCAAGGCACTAAATGGGCTGTGCAAAATTGCCGGAAACTGAAGTGTCAACAGTTTTCCCAACCTTAGTTTTAAGGGTCAAGGCTGACTTTACATGTTGCGTAGACAAGTAGTTATCCACAAAACAGTACTTGCACGTGTTTGTCACCAAGCCTCCCTCAATGCCTCTTCTAGTCAGTATATGTGAGATTTCAACATTGGAAATGTTAGTTACTGCAACCTTTCTGATTTAGATTTTACTGTAATGTCTGCCGTTCAGGCTTAAATTAGAATGAAAACACTGTTTCACATTGATTTGATACACAAGAACACAGTAGTTCAAGTTGTTGGATAGGAAACCGTTTACAAAGGAAATTCAACTGTGTGGAACAACAGATTATGTAACACAAGGTTCCAATTTCTGCCTCCTCATGAACATGAATGACCTTGATGAGGACAATATTCATCCTACAAATACAAGTTAATGAATGTTTTGATAAAGGTTTTCCCGATCTCTATTACCTCTGGAATTGGTCTATCATCTACATTTGCATACAAAGTCATGTCATTGCTGTGGTCACCTTGAAAATCAGGTGTAGTAAAGTGATTGTCATCAGAATAAAGTAATATATCATTTATATGGAAATAGAGGTCAATGGTGGTGCCCACGGACAACTCCAAATTTCCTCTTCCACTCAGTTGAGCTTTAAAAGTATAGCAGTCCCTGTATGTCAGACAACAGTGATCTGTCTGAAGGTAACAGTAAGAGCTTAGTTCCATCTTATAGATTTCCGTATGTGGTTTGGTTGATCAAAGACAGAGTAGATGTTGACCACCCTGGAAGCTTGCCTTGGTGCTGCAGCAGAACATTTCATTTTTTGTATCTTGTTCATCTTGTAGGGCCGGTGCAATGGCCTAGTTGGTAGAGTGCTCGCCTTGCACACGGTAGGTCGTGAGTTCGAACCCCGGCCGGGTCATACCAAAGACTCTAAAAATGGTACATACTGCTTTCTCTGCTTAGCACTCAGCATTTGGGAAAGAGTATGGAAGTTAAACACACATCACTACCAGCGGACCAGCCCCCTGCTGTAGTGACTTGCACAAATGTGTGTGGCCCAAGGGCTATAGAAATGGAGATGGGCGCCACCCCTAGACGCCCGGGTCACTTTAACTTTAACTTAATATCTACAGACTTTGCAGCCTGAGGCTGAGTTATGCCTATTGTTGAAGTATGCGTAAAACCATGGTCCACATGAAGTTACCAATCATTACATAGTTGCATACATGTGTTGCCCTCTGTATCCTCTGCATTGCACTTAAGAACCATATACATTTCTAGCAGTGAGTGGTTTTGGAAAAAGAAACTTGGTTTAAAGTACGCCTACACTGTCAGCATGTCAGCCTCTAAAGCTTCATCATTTTGATTGTCAGGCCCCCTCGATTCAATCTTCTCAATGTCGCTACTTTGCCAGAGAAAGTCAATCACGGTGGCTGATCATCATGATTATCACTTCCTAGATAGGCACTACTGCTGCTATTAGTACTCAGTGATTCCAATTTCCTGGAAGTGCAAAGCTGCATTTATGGCAGCTGCAGTTGATGGACAGAAATTGCTTGATGGACGACTAATTCAATTCATCCTAAAATGTAGTCATCACCTTTAGAGTGCTAGTTGACGCAAGGTCACCAAGCTTTGATAAAGCCCTTTTCACCAGTTGGAATGCCTTCAATATGTGCTGTAATTTGGATATTTAGATGCAGCCCGTAAAGTAAAGTGCATTTTGTTGTAGACCTGCCTTTGGAGTATATCTGTTAGGAAGCTACTGTTGCCAGAATACTAGTCACATTTTGCTGTAATGCATGTTGAAAGTAGACTGTACTGTATATACTTGAAGCAGTTTTTCTGACATGGCTGGCAAGGGAAGAAAAAGCCCCAACGGTTGTGGCACGAAAGGTTAATAGAAACAAATCACTAGACACAGTGTAGCCTGTGTAAATACTTTCGACATTTAATCAAAATAGTGGAAATGAAATTGTGTATAGATTCTTCAACAGACGTCTGTAAGTTCTGAGCTAAGGCCTTGCAGATACGCAGTTTTTGTTATATGATATCCAGTACAAATTACAATCAAATGCATCACATTTTCAGACAAGGAAGTCCTAGTGACGGACAGCGGAAAGCTGTATGCGCTGGACCTCCTGCTGACCAGACTGAAGCAGCAGGGGCACAGGGTCCTCATCTACTCTCAGATGACCCGCATGATCGACATTCTAGAGGTGTGTGATTGGTTTGGATTGTTTGAAAAAGTACTTTGGGTGAAGTTAACTTTTTTTTTTACGTCTTTAGGAAAAATCCTCAGTTGCTTTAATGAGACTTTGAAGGTTGTATGTGAAATATATACATCTATCTATCTATCTATCTATCTATCTATATATATATATATATATAGAGAGAGAGAGAGAGAGAGAGAGAGAGAGAGAGAGAGAACGACAATTCTTGTACTTAATATATATATATATATATATATATATATATATATATATATATATATATATATATATATATATATTGTACTTAATATATATATATATATATATATATATTAAGTACAAGAATTGTCGTTCTCTCTCTCTCTCTCTCTCTATATATATATATATATATATATAGAGAGAGAGAGAGAGAGAGAGAGAGAGAGAGAGAGAGATATATATTGCAATTTCTACCGTGACATATATATATAGATATAGATATAGATATAGATATATATATGTCACGGTAGAAATTGCAATGTATATTAAGTACAAGAATTGTCGTTCTGCCAGTAGAGGTCCCTATCGTCGACAGATACTTTGATTGGAATCTCTACTGGCAGATACAGTTAACAATCTCTACCCTGACATATATAAAACATTTTTTTCCGCTCAGGAGTTCATGTGGCACAGGAAGCACACCTACATGAGGCTGGACGGCTCATCCAAAATCTCTGACAGAAGGGACATGGTGGAGGACTTCCAGCAGAGGTGGGCATCATTCTCTTCACTCATCCCTCTGATTTTGACCTCTATCAGATAGCAGCGTTTCTTATCATGCTTTCGATGTTCTTCCTTTCCTTTGGTAGCTTTGACATTTCTAACAGACTATGCTGGATTTCCAAAAGATAGATATTAACACAGGAACTCCATTTATAGCAACAGTTTTAAAACTTTTTAAACCATTTTTCAGGTCTGACATCTTTGTGTTCCTCCTGAGCACCCGAGCAGGCGGGCTGGGCATCAACCTGACTGCTGCTGATACGGTAAGGGTTCTGTTACTCCTTCTCAACTAAGACATTGTCTAGACTACAGTCAAACCTGTACAAGTGACCGCCTCTACATAAGGACTATCTGACCAATGTGGCCATTTTCTGGATGTCCCTTAGATAATTTTTCCAAATTGACACAAGCATTAAAAATCCTGTCTAGTGACCACCTGTCCACATAGACCAGATTCTATCGGTCCCCTGAGTGGTCTTCTTGGCAGTCTTGACTGTATTTCGTTGTTCATATAGAGAAATGACGACGTGTAATCAACATTCCTAATACAAGTACAAATGAATTTGTAAAAACTGAACTTTGTAACTTGTAGGCTAATGGGAAAATGTACAAATGTCCTGTTCCTTCAGGTGATCTTCTACGACAGTGACTGGAACCCCACAGTGGATCAGCAGGCCATGGACCGTGCCCATCGCCTGGGCCAGACCAAACAGGTGACGGTGTACAGACTGATCTGTAAGGGCACCATAGAGGAGAGGATCCTGCAGAGGGCCAGGGAGAAGAGTGAGGTATGCAGGTCTATCTTCAGTTTTACCCCTTCCTCTTATTGTCAACATGTAGAATTCTCTGAGTTTCAGCCTTTTCACTTGTACTGTTTTACCAGTTTATACATGTACACTCAGGTCTTGCGACCTGCCTTTCAGGTTACACTGGGCTTAAAGAATCAACAATACGCTAATGCAACAAAGACATTTGGAATAACAGTATTCACAGTTTAAAATGGCCTGCTCTTTATGTTATGTCTGAATGTCCTGAGATTAAGTACTGTACAGTACATGTAGGTTTCTTTGAGCCAATCCAAGTTATACACAAATTTGTGACTTCATTAGTCCTAGATACTACGCACACAAAAGATATGTTTTTGAGGGACTCAGGCAGCTGTTTGTAGTAGGATATAAAGTTTGTCATATTCTGGTCTCATTTTCCACCCTTGTCACCCAGATTCAGAGAATGGTCATCAGTGGAGGGAAGTTCTCTCCCGACACCTTGAAACCCAAGGAGGTTGTCTCCCTGCTTCTGGACGATGATGAGCTGGAGAAGAAATGTGAGTCTACTCAAGGAGGTTTAAATCTTGAAGCAAAAAGGGTTGTACAGTGTGTAAATGTAGACATCATTCATGGAATTAGGAAAATGACATCACTGAGATGGTATTTGACTGGTTTTGGCTTGATTTGTCTTTTTCAAGACTGACAGAGTCTGACTTTTGTACTTTTTGTGTTTTCCTAGTTCAGGGGGTTCTTAGTTATTGACCAATCAGCATTAACGGTCTCAGTTTGCTCTGGTTATAGGCTAGCTTGCCCTGATTTAGGGCAAAATGTAGAGTTCATGTAGAGTTCATGTTCAAAGACATAGTATACTTTTGATGTAGAAATGTCTTTTGATGTATATTCCTGTTGCAAATTTGATTTATCTGTCAGGAAGTATCGCCTTTTGGTAAAGTTAAGTTATCTTTCTGTATTGGCTTGATGTGTGCACTGATTAGTCAATATTCTATAAATGCACATTTTTGCTTTGATGTTCCCGAATCCTGATCTCCCAGAGAAGGCCATGTTTTCCGCTTGTCTGGTTTCAGTGCGTCAGCGCCAGGAGGAGAAGCGGCTGCAGGAGGAGGCCATCAAAGCCAAGGACAGGAAGAGGAAGAGGGAGAAGTACGCAGCTGACAAAGTACGTAATCTTATTTTGAAGCTTCAAGCCTGATTGGTAGTGACTTGCATGTTCGCTCGTTTTCATTTAAATGTACACAGTTTGTAAGCTCCGTTACCGATTGAAATAAGACGTTCCTGGCATAAGGATATGCCACATATTAGATGTCAAACTGTAGTTTTTATGACGACTTAAAACTTTTCTACCTTTTAAGAACGGCAGTTTGGTACCTTGTATGTGTCATATCTTAATGTCAGGAACGTCTTACTTCTTACAGTAACAGAGATTACAAAATGTGTACATTTAAATGAGAATGACCGTGTTATGATATGCTTGTGATTACCTGCTTTTAGAGTATATCTTCTGGTAAACGACATTTTACTGTAATGTTTGTTAAAAGTATGTAAGTATGCAGCTGACAAAGTATATAATCGTGTTTAGATGCTTCAAGCCTGATTGGCAGTGATGTGCATGTCATGGCATTGCATTGTGTCATAATTTTAATATCAAGCTGCAGCGCATAAAGTAACATGCATTTTGTTGTAGACCTGCTTTTAGAGTATATCTTTTAGGAAACTACATTTGTACGATGGCCACAATACTAGTCACATAATACTGTAATGCTTGTCAAAAGTATGCAAGTATGCAGCTGACAAAGTACGTAATTGTATTTAGATGCTTCAAGCCTGATTGGTAGTGACGTGCATGTCATGGTATTGTATCCGTGTTACATCTGGCTTATGTTGCAGTTCAGCTGCATACAATAGCATATGCAATTTATGTAATTTCATGCGTTTGCTTGTGTTCATGCATGCTCTTGCAAATTCATGTACTTTTTTCATAACATAATCGATCAAGCACAATTAACAACAAGCTCATGTTCACATTGCTCATATTTTGTGTTGATGAGAATAATAGATTAGACTTGGGGGTGTGTGAACAGTTATTTTCAACATTAATGAACCTTTGAAGGAGACATTTGTAATGACTGTAATTAACCAGGCAACTTTATCAAATGGAGTGTTTACTTTTTCTACTTTCACTTCCCAGCCATGCATGTATTTATGTTTCTATAGATTAACAAATTCATATTACAGAAAGTTGATATTTTTGAAGACAAGAAAAATGGCAGTGTAGATGTTTCTCATGACTGTACACATTAATGAGCTAATTGGCATACTTTTCCCAATAGCAACATTTCAATCACTGACAGTGCAAGACAACTGTTTATGAACAGTTACGCTACATTGATGTATGAAAAATCCTGACCCAATGCAATGGATTCTGTCATCAAGATTGTGCTGTCCTTCTCTTACAACTTCTTTTGTTCTCGTTCTGCCAATTCATTCTAGTGATGCTGAAGAAGAGTGATAGATGTCAAAACATCCAGAAATAATGTCTTTATCTTATCCAGTTGTAGAGATTGAATTGTCTCAAGAGTATGCTGTCCTTCTCTTACAACTTCTTTTGTTCTCTTTCTGCCAATTCATTCTAGTGATGCTGAAGAAGAGTGATAGATGTCAAAACATCCAGAAATAATGTCTTTATCTTATCCAGTTGTAGAGATTGAATTGTCTCAAGAGTATGCTGTCCTTCTCTTACAACTTCTTTTGTTCTCGTTCTGCCAATTCATTCTAGTGATGCTGAAGAAGAGTGATAGATGTCAAAACATCCAGAAATAATGTCTTTATCTTATCCAGTTATAGAGATTGAATTGTCTCAAGATTATGCTGTCCTTCTCTTACAACTTCTTTTGTTCTCGTTCTGCCAATTCATTCTAGACAATGATGCTAAAGAGGGTGATGGATGTAAAAACATCCAGAATCTCTGTATCTTATCCAGTTGTAGAGATTGAATTGTCTTTGAATATTGTATACCTGAATCAGTTGAATGTCCAACCTTCATCAATGTTTCTAGTGTAACTTTTTTGTTAATTCTCCCATGTAGAGGAGAAGAGAGGCTGCCAAGAAGAAGAAGGACGATGTTGTTACCATGGAAACAGCCGGGGAGCTGCTCCTGCCATCTCAGGAGAACTCTAACCTGTCCAACCCGTCTATGGACACTCCCGAAGGCTCCCTCATCAGTGCGGACGACTCAGCTGTGCCTAGTCCCCTTGCCCCCAGCGAGGTCGGTGTGTTCAAGGTCGTGTGTGAACCACAAAGGCATAGAAAAGTGGGACACTAATCCAGTTAAGCTGGCAGTATTCTATTACTAAGAATGGCAGGTGGTGAACATACACTGTTTACAGGTTCAAAGCACTGATGGTGCATTTTAAGTAAAAACAGCAGGTTTTACCATTAGCAGCTTTAATTCAATAGGCAAAAATATTGCACTATTACCAGATTGATGATTACAAGAAGATGAAAGACTAAAAATGATATTAACCATATAGATATGCATTGGAAATGATACAAATAGGTAAAATAGGGATACATGTAGCCTGTGTTACACAATCTTAGCTAATTGGCCCCCTTTCCTTCAAGGGGGCTGTGCGGTCAGTTTGCGGCCGTGTCATGAGCGTTGATTTAGTCAGGCTAGGGATAAATGTGTTATAAAACATTTTGGAAACAGCCTTAAAAAGTACTGTGAAATGTTGGTTATTGTTCTGAGGAAATAGCTCTGCTAATATCATCTTGCACAGAGCAGAAGAGAAGCAAGTCCAGAGAAAAGAACTTTGTAACAGCCCTGAGTCAACTTACAGATATGTCCTATGTGGCAAAATTAAACTGTCATTCTCATATAGGACTGTTTAGCCATAGCTGTAGGGCTGAGAATTTTACCCTGGTCAATATTGACTATAGGAGACCATATGTAAATATCATCTTAATGATTCTATCATTTGTGTATTGTTGCCCCCCTCAGATGTCTGTTGGGAGTGAGGCCACGATGACAGGTCTGCCGCAGGACGACAGCAGCAACGATGGTCTACTAATCGTGGACGACCTGCCCCTGCAGCAGCCAACCCTGCAGCAGCAGCCGGCACTGCAGCCTGCAGGTAACTACTCATGTAGGGGAGCCCTGGATTAACCTTTAGCATACTGAAGTAACCATTTAGCACCCCATTCTCTATTGGTTACGGATTTAGGCAGCAGGGAGAAGGTTAATGTAGACAGGAGAGAAATTAAGAAATGTAGTTACAGTCAAACCAGTCTAATCTCTGTGCATCATGATGAATCAGTTGGGGTTGTTATGTTAGTTTTGCTGTCTTCTCTGCTTTTTCACAGCTTTGTTTGGTTGTGCACACTTTCTTGGGGCTGTCCTTTTGGTGAAGTACTGGATTTAAGTCAACAGTGCAAGAAATAAGAAATTAAGTTACAGTCAAAACTGTCCAAGGAGACCACTCAGCAGACAAAAAAATATGTTCTACTATATGTGGACAGACTATAGACAGGATTCTTAATGCTTCTGTCAATGGGAAAATTATCTGAGGGATCACCAAAAAGTGGTCTCCTTCGTCAGGGGGTCCTTATGTCGATGTGGTCACTTGCACAGGTTTGAAGGTTTGACTGTATTCAGAATGCCCTGGTAGGTATATATCTGCTAGCCAGAAGTGTTGCTTTGTTGTTATTTTCCTCACAAACCTACCACAATAATTAGTCTGCACTGTAAACGGTCTCTGGCTCTCTGCTGTACAGAGAATGTTAGCGTATGTATGAATAACACTATAAAGATTTTACACCCTATTTCCATACACAAAGTAAAAACACCATTTAGCTTTCGACCAGTTGTCTGATCCTTCTCACGTTGATAAGCTTTTGGTAAGCGCTTTACTATATGTCCAGAAATAGAATCTTTATAAAGTCAGTTACCATCACAGATAAACATTACTTATTGATAGCTCTGTTAGCATTTGATTCTTGATTTAAAACAATACTTTGACTCCAAAGGGCAATTAATAGTATAATGAACATATCGTATTTAGCATGAGGTGTTCTAGCCTGATCTGCAAGTGAATTTCTCACCATTGTTGTCTCAGCTGCTGTGACCCCTCCCCCTCAAATTCAAGAAGCACCTGCGGAAAAGCCTGCCCCGGGGGCCAAGGGGAAAGGTTCCGCCCGGGGTAGGGGTCGTCCCAAGTCCAACAAGAGCACTCCTGCTAAAGGAGGGAACAAGGCCGCTGGTCGCAGCAGAAAGATCAACGCGAACAGTGCGGCTGCGATGGCCGGGGCGCGGGCCGGGGCTGCTGCTGCATCAGTAGCAGCCTTCCAGGCGTACGGCTTCCAGTTCTCTGGGGGAGGTGAGTTTGTTTGTTTATTTGTTTGTTTGTTTGTTTGTTTGTTTGTTTGTTTGTTAAGAAAGACCTTCATTAAAAGACAAACATTTACTCACTAATTTTTGTGGAGTAATCTATTAATAAGATATGATATGCTTTATTCCATATTAGATAAGATAACTAATAACAATGCATCAAATATACTACACTATATTGCAGTATCACGACAGCTTGATAAAGCTTAACAATATGTGAGTGACAAGAATGTTTTCCACACGCACCTTTCCAACTGCTGAGATAGTTTCAAGAATGCGTTAGTAGTTATGGTGTTTTGAATCCACTTTTTACCTATATTAATTTTACATTATGTTAGTTATTACCCTGTGCTTATCAAGTGTTTGTCCTAAGTTGTTTCTCCAACATATATACACATTGACATACCCATGTACATGTACTTGTTCAGATAAGAACGTGTCCGTTGCAAACTCATTGCCTAAAATGAATTCAATAAATGTCATTGCATTCAACACGTTAATCCTGTGTGCAATCTGTCATATTGCCATCCCACATTTTTACCTGAGAACAAACCAGGAAAGAATACCATATCCCTTTGTGCAGTACATCACACAGGTTTAAAGGATAGTATTGAAATGTCAGTGGAGATATCATCTGTTTTAGAACCACACCCACAATATTGCCTACCTGCCTACGTGCATGTGCACAATATTAAGCCAATGCAATAAATTTTCTTGGACTAGACAGAAATCACGGGATTGAGAACGATGTTGCCAGGGTGTAATGTCGATACAACCTTCACTACAATAATTGTTTTATAAGAGCTTCCTTTGATGCTACTCTTTGAATTCCTGAAGACGTAAAGACATGTGAAGACCGATGAATGTTTTATAGGCCCGCCAAATGTCAGGTGCCCCACCTACTATTGTGCCATCTTCTGTATGACCTTCCCAATTGAACTTCCCCTTTGATTGTACCCAATTTTCTTCACGGATACTTTAGTGCACCCTAGAGGGAAGCTTGTTATTTTAGCTCATCCAAATCCAATACATACCATTTCTTCTTGCTGTTGTACAATGCAACATAAGCTACAGTCATTAACTAGTTATTTTCTTAGAATGATGGTGATAAAGATTTCTACAATTGACAATGATCAAACACATTTTCATCCTACTCAAATTTTACAAAACATTTAACTTAAGAATAAGTTCAGTGCAATACATGTACATGTACTTCAAATTGTTTGTTTTTACAGAATTGCATTCAAATTGCATGCACATGAAAGACAATTCTATCACCATTCATAGCTTGCCCTTTACCTGTAATATTGCATTGAATAGACTTTGATATTTCTTCACTTGGAAAGAGTAAATTGTTCTGTCTAGACTTATAACCGCACCTTGTTGCCTGGTTTAATGACAGGAGTAACCACGCCCTCTTCTGACATGATGTACATGTACTCAGGTGGAACTAGATTTCTGGAATGATGCCAAGTGTTGTTGCATATTAGCCTTTCCAGTGCAAGAGAGGTCTTTAAAGGTTTGATGGATTATTTAACACTTCTGCAGCAAGATGACTGTGTCATCAGATTCAAGAGTAACTGGGTGTGGCATCTCAATAGCAATATGCATGAGTTATTAGATTCAAAAGTAACTAGGCATGACCTACACAAGAAAAAGCCTGTCACACTGATCTAGTTGTATTATGGAATACCAGTGAATGAAACATAGGTTTGTACTGGTTACCTAAATGAGTTATGAGATTCACGAGTAACTAGGTGTGGCAACACAAGAGGAAGACCGACACATTGGTCTAGTCTCTACCAGACTAACCGCGTTGGCTATAGAGAGAATATTTCCTGGGGGACTTTGGCCATGGAGATTCCCATCGGCAGTTATCCAGGGTTGCAATATTTGACCCTATCTCCATAGCCGACTCCCTTCATACAGTTGACTCTATTTGGCTAATTTCTGCTATTTTCCCAGTGACCCATGGAGACTGGTAGAGTCTAACATTGGTCCAGCTGTATACCATTCTTCTTATAAATCTCCAACGACGCTCATTTAGAATACTAGTGAATTGAATATTAGTTTGTATTAGTTACCAAAATTTGATGTTATATTCAAGAGTAACTAGGTCTGGTAAGACAAGAGAGAGACAGACACAACCAACTGAACAATGAAATCCTTCCTGACACTCCCCAAGGACCTTGACATAGATTACAGTGGATCAAATATGTCTGTACAGTGTGTATGATGGTTACCTGAATGAGTTATTAAATTCAATAGTAACTAGGTGTTGCAACATAAGAGAGAAAGACCGATACATTGGTCCAGCTGTATACCATTCTTCTTATAAATCTCCAACGACACTCATTTAGAATACCAGTGAATAAAATATTAGTTTGTATTAGTTACCAAAATTAGATATTATATTCAAGTAATTAGATGTGGTAAGACAAGAGAGAACCAGACAGATCCAACTGAACAATGACATTCTTCCTGACACTCTCCAAGGACCTTGACATAGAATAACCAGGTGTGGCAACACAAGAGAAAGCCTAATACAACTAACTGATCAATGACATTGTACCTACAACTCTCCAAGGACATCCACATAGAATACACTGGATGATACAGTATGTCCGTCCAGAGTTTGTACTGGTTACCCTATTCGCGAGTACATGTATCTAGGTGTGGCAAGACAAGACACAGCCTGACACACCCAACTTATCGATGACATTGTTTCTGGCACTCTCTATGGTCATTGAGACATTGACATAGAATACAGAGGATGAAATTTGTCTTTTCCAGTGTTTGTGCTGGTTAGCAACTGGTGCACTGGTTAGTAACCTCTGCTGGAGTAGTGACAAGGTGGCATTTTACCATTGATCGGATTGGAATCTGGTGCTTGCTCTACAGTAGCATCTGTCATGCAGCAGACAACTTCATGTGATTCTAACAATAAGTTAGTCATGGCTGTAGATTCCAGCAATACAAAATTGGCAAAGTCTTCATGCACTCTCTATCTCCCCGCGGAGGTGTTGATAGTTTTAGCAGTGCATATTTGGTAACATGTGAGTTCAACTTAGAACAATGTTTGATGTGATTCCAGCAGTGACAATTTTTGCACTTGGACGTAAATGCCTAGTGTCCGTCAAATTATGCTTGCAGAAAAGTAAAAAAAGAGCCAAATAGATCTAGGGAAATTAATTTGCCAGGGGAGTTTGGCAATCACAGTGTATCATTTGCTTGTGCAGTTAGGGGAAATGTTAAACTCACTATAGGCTCACTGTCCTTGACTAGGCATTGCACCATAGGTAATCATATCGCCCTGCAAAACGTTCACCTTCCTCAGACTGATTTGTATGATGAATCTTTTCCACAATTTCTTGCAAACTAAATCACTTTACTTTACTTTAATATGTGCAGCATTCGAAGAATTGTCAATACTCATTGCCAGATCTGACAGACTGTCTATTGGTAATAAAAGTTATTGACATCAACTTCCAGACAATCAACAACTGCCTTGACAAGCCTCTATTCACCTGTCAGTTCGCATGAGTGTCTGGGAGTATGAATGAATGTATGAATGGTCTAGCTGTGGGTAGTTGTACTTGTGTGTTGTAGTTACAGTTGCTGGTGTGGAAACAGGTGTCAGCCCCGCGGTCCATTCCCAGCAGGCTCCCTGTGTTTTCTCATCCCGACCAAGATTTTGTTACATTATCTAGAGATTGTGGCACTTTGTGGTGGAGAGTAGGAAGGTTAAGTATGTTGAAAATGTGTACCATACATATATGTAGAGAGAGAGAGAAAAAGAGAGTCTGACAGATGTAAGAATTAGCAATGTGAACATTTTCTGTTACTGCGTAATGACAACTCGATAATGCACTGGGTCCTGTTTTTGCAATAAAAGTTTGATTATTTTTATTGTACACAAGGAATTATTAGATGAATGAAGACCTTACAGGGATGAATTTCATGAAACAGATCTAAGGTTTTAAAACAGAGCATGTACCGAGGAACTTTGCCAGATACCCTCCATTTCAGGTCATCCCGGAGTCTTCCCCTGGTAATTTATTATTCATAATCATATATCAGGGTGTGTCGCACAAAGACAAGGGCAATTCTTACAGGTGAAAGACTCTTCCTTTGTCATCATTGCTTACATTTTCTTCAACAATGGCTAGACATGTTGCTCAGGGAACGAAACAAAAGTTGAAGTTGTCGTGTGTGAAACGACCTATCACTCGGTCAGAAGTAATCCCCTCAGTAAGCTGGATTTGATCCAAGTTTGCCAGTTTCCCCATCTGTTGTGTTACATGAAGGACAGGTGCTTGGTACCACCAGGCTGGCCAAATTTCCTGTCACAAAACAAAGCCCCATAAACGCACCCATCCCCGGGGACCTGGTAAGATGAATGTCACTGCCAAGTAGATTGAAAAGATTCTGCTAGTAGTTTTACTGCAAACGTCATCATGTATTGATCCTTTGCATTTCTTGGCGCCGACTTGTTCGTTGCTCATGAAGTATTTACTTGTGTCTTTGTCTGCTGTGTTTGTTTGATAGCATCATATATAAATTTTAGGAGACAGTCTTTTTGCTACAGTTCCTTCTAATGTTTGTCATAAAGGTTCCATTGTGGTGTCTTTTGTTAATGACCAGGTCCATTAACGAGATATCTTGTTCGGAAGCGTTTCTGTTGAAAAACTGTCGAATCTGAAGTGAAATAAAGACATCTGACTGCAGTGAAGACATCTAAAGTTACTTGAAAAGGGGTGTTTTCATTATTTTCTCCCCTATCATATTTTCTAGCATGTCCTTGCTTTCTGGTTCGATACTCCGATTTTCTCACATTTGTTAAAGATATGGAGCAACACAAGCTTGATTGGGGTAAGACAGGATGGATGCGTGTTATTTGTCTGACGGGTATATGTTATCTGTTAAAATGAAGTATATGATACTCCCACATAACATAATCCTTCAAGGACGTATGCTTGAAAATTGAATGGATCTGATATAATAAGCATTGAATGTTGATGTTTTAGCTGGAAAAAAATTGCCCTTTTTCACCATTATACTGGGTATATTTGGTTGATGCAAAATATTCTGTTGGAATAACATTGAGCTGCCAGGTACATGTATGTTAGTTACGTGAGCATAAGACACACTCACTATCCGACTTACTGTCTGTTCTACCCCGTCTCGTGAGGATTAGATGTGCTTGCACATAGATGTGGTGTCTTGATGGCAGACCGCCAGGTGCCTCTGTCTTACGGGTTAAGACTCTGTAGGTTGAGGAGTAAAAGTCATGTCTGAAAAAAACATGCAAAGGAAAAAAAAAAGACTTGCCAAGGAAATGAAATAGTCCTCAAGGGATGGCATTATCATGTCTTTTTTTTTAAACTTAAAACTCCATTAGCAAAGTGTTTCAACAAATCATACTGTAGGTTGACAAATCTATGAGGTTTTAAAGTGTAGGTATTTGGGTACCGTACCGTAATACAGCCCATGACAGTGTTGACGTATATTGAGGGTTTCTTTGTAATTTTCATGACAAAGTATAGGCTGCCTGTCTGTCAGTCTATGGGGAACAAAGATTTATGAACTTGGTCCTATAATATCAAGTTCAGAGAAGTGGTGATGAATATTTCAGTTCGCTGCGCACGCTCTATCATGGACTATGTTGTGTTGCCTCTGTTCACGCTGTGTAACATGTAGGCAGTGACCTTGAATGTAATAAATTTCCCAAAAATTGTTGTTGTTTGGTCTGGGTCTAGCTGCAAGTCATATTTATGCAGTTGGTATTGCCAAAGAAGAAAAGTGACGAATAAGGCTTTTTGAGTTATAGTATTTTGGGATAACAGCTAGTTAGTCAAGAAACTGAGATGTTGCTTGCGTATCCCTTGATCTTGGTTTCTGGTGACTTTCATGATAATGGTCCAACGGTCAGCTACAAAGCTGATAGGATTTGTGGGTAGTGATTGGAAGGGTGGGGGAGGTCAGATAATCTCCATCTTGCACATATGCTACTGAAATTGGCTTACGTAACCATGGTATCTCCACATTTTGAATCAGAATTAGTGATTTTGAGAACTTCTATCAGTTGTTACAACATATGTTAAATGTCCTCCTTATCATTCATCTTCAATACATGTCAGACTTTAGAAACTATCATCTAGCAGTCATTTGCTTTAAATGTCCAAGCAACACAACCCATTGTGTGTCAATTGCCTAACCACAATTGATGCGGATTCCCAAATGTAGTAAGACAAATGAAGAAAAGTTGTCAGATGCAAGACAAGATACTAGAAACATGTATTGCAGAAGGATGTGTTGTAAAGATGTTAGGAAGACAATAGCAACGGTACTACCGTAGGCTGATTGAGACCAAAGAAAATTTACCTGACATCGATTCATTTGTTGGAGGGCAGATGCTTGGTGTCCCCACTGCACATATGTCAGCATGTCATCACCTGAGCGAGCATCGCCCAAGGGTAGGAACACATGGTACAGCATAGCTTCAGAAGACAATGGAATCAGGAAACGGCATTGTTGTGGAAGAACAGATGTTCTTTCCGCTGGTAGGCTTGATGAGGGTAAACTTTGGGCATCACTGACCTACATTCTCGATTCTGTAGAATATTTATTTTTTGTTGTGTTCTGTTTGTCCTGGAGTCTATTAAACTGTAAGTTTTAGGATGAACATGCAGTACATGTATTTTCAGCATGTAAATATCATCCATATTATTCTGTAATAACTGACCGCAGAAGACATTTTGCTAAGTCACAACAGTACTGTAATCACAAAAATCTGTTACCTAACATCGTGCTTCGTGATACACGTTAAAAGACCTAACCACATCATCTTGTGCTATCAGTCAATCAATCTATTACTAAGCTATGCCACTAATGAGCTATAATCCAGTCTAAGTCAAGACCACAACTGCTTGTAAAACTTCTGAAGTGTTTGCACGCAGCTCCTCCAGTCATGACACATTTTTGTAGCCAGTCTGAGTCTTTTGTGGATTAAAAGCAGCAATGATCAGATCAGCGGCAGTAAGAGGATTTGGGAGTTAATTGTAGGGGCAGGGCTGGGGATGGACTGTGGTTTGACTGACTTTGTTCGTCTTCTCTCTAGATTGTTCAATTATGGAAAGTCAAATGAGCAACAAAGGCAGTTTTCACAGATCCTCTACCCATTGTTTGATAGAGGAACAGGTCTGTCGCCAGAAAAGGCAATAGACGTTGGTTTTGAGGTTTTGCTGGGGAACCACAAACATGGCAAAACATCAGTGTTCTTTCAAACAAATGATTAGATATTTAGAAATTATAATGGTTTATCCCAGTAAATGCAGGGACACTGTTCATAGCATTGAAACCTGCATAGCACTAGCAGTAGGTACTGTTTCTTCTTTACCAATTAAAACATATCTACAGATCATAGGGTTATACATGTATTGTTTGTCACAGCTTCCGGGACAGGTGTTGCAAGGAGTACGTGCAATATCAGTGGCATGCTCAGATTTTGCTGTATCGTCTTTGTTGTCAAAATGTGAAAAAATAGTGGTGATAGCCAATTGTCGCTAATGGGTGTATGTCACTCAATACTCAGCTGTGATGAATTGTATTACCGTAATACAGTGTTAAGATGAGAACTTTAGACAGAAACCTGTCAACTTGGAAGATAGAAGGACTGGAGAGTATACAATGTAGAAAGTGCTGTTCACTCATTCAATAGCTTTTAGACACCTTTTACAAGGAGACTAATTTCAGACTCTTCCATTTTCACATTAAATATGCAAATTAGCAAATCTTCCCTGAAAAAAAAAGGCAAACCAAGTAAGTTAATTACAGGGGCAGGCCCAAAACGGATCATCCATAGTCCAACACTAGAATTAGTTTGTATCTTTCCTCTCAGTATGTGCATCGATAGAAACTTCTATTCATTGTTATTCATACTTGACAATGATCTCCTGGGGTAGACAGAACTTGTTGGGGGGAGGTACAGACGAAGCCACTTAATTGCACCTCGGATAAACGCACCTTCCGTTTAATTGCACCGAATCCCAATATCCAAAACCGGTTCCCATTCACTGCATTGTTAGTGACTCCGCATATCTGCACCGCGCATGGTCACCAATGCCGGATAACTGCACCAATTTCTTTCAAAAATCCTCGACAAGTTAACTGAAAAGGTGCGCTAAAATCGACAAACGCGGTACAAATGAGCCGATACCCGCCGGTGTAAAGGCCCAATACCGCCAATATGTTTAAAACTGTTTTGAGTAACAAAAGAAGGCGGTCTCCATTGACAGTTGCGTTGATAGGAATCGTATGGGAGGTCCCGGGCGGGTCATCCGTAATCAGTAACCAAGTTTTAGTTTCAATTCCTAGTTTCATGACGGTACATGATTAACGTAAATCGACAACTGCACTCTACGTAATGTAACACAGAAACTGTTATCCCATGACTGGTATGACGATGTTTCAGAATGCCTCCCCTGTAACATCACGTGTGTTGTAATGCGGTAGATCGCATGGAAAAATGAAAGAATGCAAAATCAAAACAGGTTCGTAGTCATTTCTTTATTTTCAGCAAAGGGTCAATAAATAAAGTTAATAACTGAATAATTTCGTCTGTTTTCTTTATGCTAGTGTTTCTGACTAACAATACACCCCCTCGCCCATGGTGGTGCGGTCCAGCTGGGCATTTCGCATAATTGCACCAGCCGGATAATTGCACCAAAAATGCTGACAAATGGGTGGTGCAGTTAAGCGGATTCTACTGTAGTTGCTATTTACAACAAAACAAAAGCTCTGCTGTTACAAAATGAGCTTTCTGAAGCAAGGGGAAGGGGTAGTTCATCATAGTTTGAAGATAATGGATGTAGATTAGACAATCCTGTTTGTAGGTAAAAGGCTTTATAGCTAATCTGAAGGATTAGGCTGGAAAAGACTGTCAGTAATCTAATAGGATTTCGCCTTCTGTTAGTCTAATCCAGGAAGTTACCATTTTAGATAAAACACACAATTTTCATCTTCCGAAAATGTTAAGTACATGTATCAGCAATCATAAACTCACTATGTTTTATACTATTCTTGTGTTAGGATGCTGGTGATGACTTTGTGTTACTTATCTTGATAATAACACCTGGCATATCTGTAGTCTAAAACAATGTGATATCTGGAACATGCACTAATATCTCCTTAATTCAACAGCTGTTACCAAACAGGAACATGCAAATGGTAAAATCTGATATGACAGATAGCATCAGAAGGAGGTAGAATTAGGGTGATAATGAGACTTACGTTTGTGAGCGGGTTGCCTCAGGCCCTGCATCTGTTGCTGCACTAATGACAGGAGACACAGCAGTATGTGGCACTCTTCATCGTTACCTGCTTGATCGGATGGGAAAAAGCACCGGTATTCTCCAAGGAGAGGTTTCATACTGGTGCTAGTATTGGCCAGGATTTTTAACGCTGCCGTCCCAGCATTGAAAAATCCCGGCTGCTACAACCCCCACCATCCCCCCCCCCCACACACACACACAATCAAAACCTCTGCTTGGAGAATAGGGAAAAAGTACAATCTTGGGAGATAACGGTGCGTTTCTACATATCAGGAGTTGCTAGGTTTTATGTGATGTTTGCACAGGTGAATGTCAAGCATGCTATTTGCCTTTTAACATGCAATGGGCAACTGCACACCTTCAAATTGGAACAGGTATATGGGTAACACCCCCTTTCTACTAGAATGCGTTTGCTGAGTGAATTTTGAGCGACAAAAAATTTAACAGATTGCTTGACAAATTTTTTACGTTAATAAGTATGTTTTGCTGTCTTTTCAATTATTTTTTTGCATCGTCCATCATTTTCCAGTTATAAAATCAAGGGTTACACAAATCCAATTTTGGTCACTCCAACGGTTTCTCATTAAAGTCCCATTTACTGAGTTCCTCTCCATCTTCTCATTTGCAGTAGATACTGTGTAACAGTGGGGGTTCAAGCGCCTCCAACTGACCAGGCTAACTGGTCGCGACCTTTTAGCGTAGTGGTTAAGGCGTGCGTGCCTGTGATCTGGCCTCCGGTTTCGGCGTGAGTTCGAATCTCGGTTGGGATCACTTCTGTTTCTACTCGCTCCTTTGATTTGTTTCACTGGTTCCCACCCCGGCCCTGTGAGCCTGGCAAACGTGTGCCACACAGGGAAGATCGAGGACGAATCTTAAAAGAAAAGGGGGAGTAGTGTAACAGTGGAGGTTCAAGCGCCTCCAACTGACCAGGCTAACTGGTCGCGACCTTTTAGCGTAGTGGTTAAGGCGTGCGTGCCTGTGATCTGGCCTCCGGTTTCGGCGTGAGTTCGAATCTCGGTTGGGATCACTTCTGTTTCTACTCGCTCCTTTGATTTGTTTCAACTGCGCATTTTACACGATGGACAAACTCTCCATAGGACTTTGTTGCCATCTTGTTGTTTCAAAGACACCCTTGGCTCTTTGTTGTTTTTCCGAAGACTGAGAGTAGCCTCTTGGAAAATGTGTGTAATGTTTGTTGTAACTAGAGCATTTAGAGGAACCTGCAGATCCAGGAGATGTGTATGACTGATGTAGAAGGTAAACTAAGCTCTCGGCAGAATAGATCTTTTGTTTGTTGTATCTTTAAGTCACAGTGTCTGGCCTACACTGGCTCCAGTTGGTCTCAAACTGAGGCTTGATACCAACTTCAATAAGGGAAAAAAATAAAGGAAGTAGGGCAATGTATTCATTGATTTTCATGCCTGTTGATGGCTTGTTCTCTTCTCCGTATTAGTGGCACAATACAGTGGTCTGCTCGTCTTTTCATCCCTGGGTGATGAGTTACAGGTGACACACAATTAAGGAAGAATACAAGAATTACACACCAGTTTACTTCAATGTGTGGGGTTTTCTTCCGCTTTCTATTCACTCTTTCTGAGAAGCCACGTTGAAACAAATTGTCTAGGAATTCATTTGAAGAGCCGGTGGTAAACAAGCCCATGGTGACAGACAATAATGTTATAGAGTAAGATGTATCATTTGAGATGTGTGGTAAACATAGACATTGGTGAAAAGGTATACCTTTTACTGTCAGAAGAATGCACCCCTCTTGATTTCATTGCCACTCCTTACTCCTTATTCTGGCATAGAAAACACACTAAGACAAAGAAAGGCTTGGCACCTTTTTTCTCTATTTTTACTTGTAAACCCTACAACATATGAATGCCTAATTCTACAGTCATCACAATGAATTACCAGCATAAGAGATGTTGACCAGTTCAGTTTGCAGTTTAGATTGCAGATATTTTGGAATGAATGTACAATCAAATGTATTGCCTATGTTCGCTATGCTGCAAAGACTCAATGTGCAATATACTCTGGTACTGCTACTGAACTGCAGAGGTTTCTCGGATAGCTCCAGTTGTGTTATATATGGTACAATTTGCTCAGAATATTGGATTGCCCAGGCAGTTGGGACCCACCATAATTTATATTGACTTTTATTGAATTTTACTGTCTGTTGGCAGTAGTGATGACATAATGATGTCCAGTGAGTTACTGTCACAAAGTTTTTATGTGATTGACGCACTAAAAGGTGCTGCCGCTTACAAAGACTGCAGGTGTCCAATTTATCCATATTACCTGATGTTGCATAACACCACTTATGTATGATGATGGCACTATGTCACAAGTGGCTCCTGCATTTATCTCTCTATTGATCTGTGATACTGTAAATACATTTACTTTTGCCGTGGTTTTATTCGTGGTAGGAGGGAAAAAGAGGTTTTTGTGCAGGTGTTTGTTTTTGCTGTGTTTCAAATTCGAGGTTGAAACAATTCTGTAGTCATACAAGGGTGTCGTGGTTCTCGATATAGAGATCGCAGCAAAAGAACAAAAATAAAACCACTGCAAAACTTTCAAGTCGCTGCCTCTCTGGGGGCTGAAAAGAAATAGTAGAAATTGGCCAAAATAGGGAGAATATTATGCCACAGGAGTTAGCCCGCCACGGAAGCGCGCAGCGGCCATCAAACTAGATCTTCGGCACCTTCAGATTGGAAGGAAATTCATTAGGGATAACTGTCTGCTCCTACAAGTCAATGATCCTGTCAAGACCTTTTTCTTATTATTTTCATAGCCTGCAACAATAAAAAAACTGATGCAATCAAACAACTGGGTATGTACCATGTTTACCAGTACCAAGCTGTAAAAGTGAAATTGGAATTGCTATAAAATTATGATGGTTCTCAAAAGGTTTGACAATGCAATATTCCAAAGAACTCGTTACATAAAACATAGGTATGATATATACATAGTGCTGAAGAATTGTATGTCTTTAGAGTCAGGAAGAGAATTAACTGTGATTGCTGAAACACTAGACCATAGTAATGGAAGCTGACAGGGTAAAGAACATTACATTTATTCAATTTATCAAGTTAATGACTTTTTCATCTATTTTGTTAGGAAGGAAAAGCCCTTGTCAGATATGACATGTCTTGTATTAAAAAGAAAATCATTTAAATGACATGTGTCATTAGTCTTTCTCATGATATGTTTTGTGTAGATTTTTGTCCACTCAGTAGTTGCAGATGCAAGCAATTTGTAAAGTAGAATTAAGGTAATCACATAGGACAGGTACAAATAATGAATTGTGAACAGGACAGTTTATGCTCCATATGTTCTTTGAAGCAGGAGCTATGATTTCTGCTGTGAGCAGCAATTTCTGAATCAACAAACCAAATTATTTTTGCACGCATGTTGGTTATGGTTACGGAAATATGGAAACTGCACTGATATGTTTCTTTTCTTTATAGCATCTGTTGTATTATGTGTTGCAAAGCTAAAAATCGATAAGGATTTATTTTAGTCTTGTTAAATAATATTCTAGGTAATGGTACATGGACGGGTTTCCCCTCACAAATAGTTTGCCCATCCTAGAAATTTCAGGTCATCTACTAGTTTATTTGTCCAACTTTTTCACCACTAGTTGGAAGTATGTATAATTCATATCCACCAGAAAGCAGGTCTGGGAAAGACAACAAACTTGGCATTAAAGTGTGAGGATTGAGGGAGCTCTACTGCTGAGATTTGATGCTGGCAGCAAAAACAGTTGCACCCCCCACGGAGAGAGAAAACATGACCACTTTGATGGAGATTACTCTGTTGTACTTGCAGTTGTTATCATTCATCCTGGTCGCTTCCTGCACATTTTTAACTGGGTATTTCTGGAAAGTGTTTTGTAAGAGTGTTTAGGTTCCCGCGCAGTTTTTATTACCTCAGTTTTGAGCATCCACCATCACTATCCAATCAAAAACATGAGTAAATCACTGAGCTACATCTGCTTGAGGTTTAGTTGAAGTGGGGGCTGTTGGGTTTGATGTGGTGATCAGCAGTGATGTTATGTTGTCTCAAGCCTCAAATTGAACCTCCTTGCAGCGTATGTGGCCTAAGCAAATCTCCATGCAGATGCTTGGTTAGAACATTGTAATGTTTTCTGATCTGCAATTTTTTTCTTAATTTACTCTATCCCAGCTGTGAAATAAATAGCAGATCAGAAAACGTCAGGATTTCCTACCCAACATCTGCTTGGAGATTAGCTAAGTTAGTGCCTTAGCAGTGCCTGATGAATCCCTCCCCCACCGATAAGTGCTTGATCGGCTTCCTAATGCCCCTGTCACAGATGGTTAATAGGTATTCTACCTGCTCGTTCACGGTTGTGCTTTTGCTCTCCTCATGAATCTGGCTTAATGAACTTTATTAATTACAAGACCCTGATGGCCACTTTGCCAGACCCAGTTGGTACTTGATTCAGCTGGGGAATGAACATAAGTCAGTATCTGTGCTTATGTCATAGTGAAGTTTATAAGATACATACATTTGTGTGTTGATTTTGAATGAGAGTCAAGATTGAAACTTTGTAGTGTTGTAAATTGTCTTAACCTCATTAAACATATCTATTTAGAGTTTTGGTATAAAATCTGGTTTTCCAGTCCTATCCTTGGTCACTGACGAAAGACAGCGGATGCTAACTATGATGATAACTATTTTTGGCATATCTTATTACCTGGATGTCTAACCTTCATCAACAGTGTTTTGAAACTTGACCACTCCTAACAGATTGCCAAGACTTTGACCTCATGCTTGTGATTAAACCGTAGTGAATTGACGTAAAGAATAAGTGTTTTTATTTCAATTTCCTCCAGAGAAACCGTCAGGGGAAGACCCTCATCTTGTAATTGCAGTCGCTCTCATGTTTTTAATTGCATTTACTCGAAATCTTTTCCACTAATTAACAGTTTGCAGAACGCAGGGGGTCATGTGCTCAGCTGTGTATTAATCCAATTAGAGAAGCCCTCAGATGCAAGAGGGCACTCCCCTTCCCTGCCCCCTCCCTCCAACACAGACTCATACCGGCTAACTACTACATCCCACTCACTAGCATATGTGAGCTCCACAGGCCGTCATGATAGTTTCAGGATCAAAACCGTACAATTTATGACACCATTTGTTTGCCTGTTTTTGGTGGCTCCCACTAGCCTGAGTGTCATCCTAGTTAGTTAGTTCCAGGCTTTCCCTCCACAAGTTTGGATAAGTGGCTAGGCTCCCACACCCTCCGTTAAAGGTACGATAAACTAACAAGGATGGCACAAGGGCTGTCTCAGGGACCCGTCCTTCCAATTCCATCCCTGGAAGGAAATTTGCTTGTTGAGACGGGGAAAAAATCAACCCCTTCCGTCCCAAAAATATCAATTTCATGAGATAAAACTGATGAAAATGTACATTTGTATTTTCCTATGCTTAAAATAACAAATTCAACAATAAGAATTTTAAAAATCGGCTCCCAAGCAATAAGTGGGACGGGAAAAAATTTAAAGCTGGAGACAGCTCTGGATGGCATCCAGGCAAACCATTTGTAAGTTGACAAAAACTTATGTGTATAAGCAGGACTACCTACACCAGACAGCTATACAAGCTCGGTGAAAATCTTCTCCACTTACATATCTGTCATCTTCAGCATATTATGGTATGATTAACTTGACAACCTTTTGACATGGGGGCATGACCCTGCTGACCAGGTCGGTGTCCAAGTGTAAGAGGGCCAACATCCTTGTCCATCAAACCTAGTTTTACTCATTTTCTTTATACTGGAACTGTCGAAGGGACAGGAGGCTGTTGACAGATCCTGCCACTCACCCTGCCCCGTGCTTGATGAAACAGACTTTGACAGAAGTTTTCAATTAAGTACACCTGAGTGTGTTGTTAACTAATCTCCACACAGATGTAGAGTTTTGCTGCAGTACCATAACAAGCTGCTAGGGGCTAAAAATCTATTCATGTCCAAGTCTCTTCAACACCAACCCACACACCAAATATCAAGACAATCTACCCAGGCATTCTCGAGTTATTGTATTGACAGACACACACACAGACACATTGACATGAACGCTCAGAAAATATAACCTTCATTTAAAAAAAAATTTAAATTTAAAAAAAACCTTCTCGGCAAAGGTAAAGATGCAAAAAACACAAACTGACAAAACACTGACTGAGACAGTAATATTACTAAGGCTGACCAGTTAGTAGCATAAGATTACCTTACGTCAGTATACTGATAAAAGACAAGCTGCCTAACCAGGCTAGTTGACTATCACTTTGACATCTCTGTGTCGATGGGTTTTAGTGATGGGTCAAGGTCAAGGTCTTGTTCTTTCACTCAGCATGTGCAAGATGCAAAAATCCTCTTACACCTGATACTAGGAGTTATTAATCAATCCATGGGACCACACTTTACAGCGGTTTTTTTACCGATTGTGTGTCATGTTAGTCTCCACCAGACCTTCCTGCAGACTGAAAAAAGTGTAGAAATTTCCCAAAATAGGGCCGATATTTTGCCAGAGGAGTTGGCTGGGCATAGTACACAGCCTTCCGCAGATAGGTCTGGTGGAGACTTAGCTTCAAATTGTGAGCTTGGGCCCACGTGCAAACTTGGCAAATTGCTTACCATTTCCCAGCGAAGGAGAAAAGTGCTTCTAACCCGTTGCTGTTAATCTGACTGGCAGTGAGCCACGCTATTCGGGGAATTAAACTGCCGCGCCGGAGCTCTCGCCGTCATCATCTCACAAATATGCTTTGAAAGTCTTGTATAATTCAAGTGAATGTTACGCATTCACAGGCAAAGTTGTCAGTTAAAATTTAACAGTCTGCCACACAAAATAAGCTCTATGGGTGAAAGAGGGCCTGGCTCTATCGGAAGGAAATGGCGGTTACTTTAGATGACAGATGTGGAAGTTCTTAAGTTGAACTTCCACCCAGCGAGAGTGTATTAGTGTGACTGGTGAATTTAAGTATACAGTAGTCTACGTTACGTATGGTCTGCATGTATATGAACTTTCAAATAAACAGTACAGCACTTGAAATATCTGTTTGATATAGGCTCCGTTAGTCCGTATATACTGTATCATTATATGAACTTTCGAATAAACAGTACAGCACATGAAATATCTGGGAAGATGTCTGCGAACTAGGTCTCCAACAAGCAAGGCCTAGAGAATATCATAATCGTGCTTTTGAGTGGACAATGAAATAGCTTTTTTTTTACAATCATCACAATCACATCTGAGGCACATGTTGTCACCATGGGAAGTGACCTACCCATGATCTCAGTTAGTATGCATGAGGGGTGGGACATGTTAATGACCTCCTCATTGTCATGAAATAAAAAAAGGGAGCTGTACAATGACACAATTTTTGTTATGTCCCAAAGGGGATGACCCTGTATATGATATTTGGGGTTTGGGTCTGTAATTCTAATCTCTGAGCAGAATCCGGCTCAACATTTTTTGCATGTTTCTTTCTACTGGTTTGCGTTTTTGGAAGAGAGACATATAAAGAAATTTAAAAAAAAACATGGGTAATTCCCATGATTGTTGTCTGTACCTCCCATCTCCCTTATATCTTACTTCTTGTCAAAGTGCTGTGATCATGGAGCAAGAAATCATTCCTTTTAAGTACATGTGCATGCAGCAATCACCGTGAATGTTGTTTCTACTCCTGCATGTTAGCTGCATCCAAGGCCTTGCTGCATCTGAGAAGATAGTTTGTATGGGCTAAAAGTTTTAGTACGATTTGAAGTTCAGTGCATAAGTTCTGTGCACTTTTTGTCAGAAGTCATCTCGGGGTCATGGAATTAGCTTGGAATTCTAATCTGAGCAAGGTCGTCAAAGAAAGACCTTCTTGGTCTGCGATCTGACTAAAATTACTTCCTATACATGATAGCAACGAAGTTTATAATTACTCTACATGACGTTAATTTCCTAGATATCGGCATTCCAACCCAAGGCACGTGTTTCCTGTGTGGTGTGAAAAATAATTCGACTGTAGAGACATGAAAAGCATTGTACGCCTGTTTAATCACCACCCCAACCACCTTCCCTCAGATCGTAATTAGACATTCCCGATTTTCCCGAATTTTCCTGCCTAGTTGCATGCATTATTCATGTTCCATGTTACAACCTTGGAACCGATCTCTCTCCAGCTTTGTGATCTTTCATTGTGAAAATCATCAGGGTGAGATTATCGTGTCTAGAAACGAAACTGCAGCATTAACTCCAGCACACCTGGATTAGCGGAGTCATCAATCTCGCCCGCTGAACGTCTCTGCAGACTGTCAGGAGTGATGCTGCCGAAGCTGGATAACATAATCAGCTGCCGCCGTTTGTTACAGGAACTGATATAACGATTACTGATCCCTTTGTTCCTGTCTCACAAAGGTGAACATCCGACCCAGGGGAGCTCGTGGAGAAAAATGAAGATTTATCTGACAAAACATGCCCCAGATTCCTTTTCCCAAGGTGCAATTTGATTACAAATATGAAATTGGGGCTGCTTTTATGGCCCTTCTGCATTTTATGGTAGTTAAATGAGGTTTTGTAATCTGTACGTATACACTGGTACAAAGTGAGCTATGAAGCTTACAGTCATTTCTTGTACTTAAAAAGGCATTTATCTCTGATGTTGTTTTGTTAGAGGCTTTTATCGGTAGCTCTCCCTTTTCCACTATCAAAGGAATCAGGAAGCAATTTTTATTTTGAGTTCTGTCATAAACAGATGAATTGTTACCTGTACAGGAGGAATGAGCAATCAATATCGGCAGCTTCCATTAAAATACACCCCTTCAAACGCCATAAAAGATTTTGGATAAATCATTTTTAAAGCCAACAAGTACAAAGTATATTTCAAGCAGCTTTCTGTAACAGAAAGCAAAGTTAGATGACCACAGACAGCAAACTGCCAGCCAGCGGCCACCCCCAAAGCAAGCCAGCTTGCTCAATGATCATCTTAGCTTGACCGACACCAGCACCACCGGCTCCACTTCCAAACGGGTGGTTGACATTGATTAAAAGAGCCTCAGCGCAGGCGGGAGGCATCATGCTGCAGTCCCCGCTGAGTGGTGAACTTGCCAGAGCAAGTAATTGCATTTAGATTTGTACTCCATTTCCATCTCCCCGGCCGCACATTAGGCGACATTAGCGGCCCCCTTGGGTCAGCAAGGTGCACCGCTGCATCCTCTGCCCTACTGTAAACGATGCCGTAGTTTCAGCCTCCTATCCTGCAAACTTTAGAGTAATCGTATCCCTGAAAGCATCAAAGCAAGCATCTGTAGTCTCAAGTACAACAGCAGCTAATAAGAGGGTTTTTTTTAGGTAGAGACAGACTTTTGTGGTGACTCAGTGATTTTTGGAAGCCGTGACAGCAATCAGGTTAACGGTGTGCGCTCGTTTAACAAGCTCCGGGAATGTAATGTTCTTGTGACTGATGCTGACATTAATGGCAGAATATGGGACGTATCCCAGTGGCCCCTCCGCAATTAATGACATTATCCTATACCTGGGGGATACATGAGCCCCAGGTGATGCCAATTGACCAGCACACAGCCAGTTCAACTGACCATGTCGGGCCTAATGTGTATGTACGGAAGCTGTCCAATATGATTAGGCGCAGGGATGGACCGATGGGACTGTACAGGACGGAATGTCGCAGCAAAATTTAAAAGATATGTATTCCTGGAGGCATATTTTACAGTGCAAACAACTCTTTCATAATCATATTTACCATAGAAAATTCTGATAAAAACGAAATTCTGATAACATTAGAGACAAGCAGGGAAAAAGAGTAATTTGCTGTCAGGATTGTCTATTTTGTTCTGTGATGATTTTTCTATTATCGTTTTTGATATCTATTTTTGCACGAATAGACCACCTTATTTTTTTCATCTTTTCACCTTTTTTAGCACCCACATACTTTTTCAATGCTGTGTTTGTTCAATGTCAAATGCCTCCCAATACCAGAGCATGCGGACCTGAGTGAGTGAGTGTGTACTCAAGAGAGTAATACATGTACCGTCCTTCCTACTCTCATACCGTCCTTTCATGACTACCCCTTCTCCGTTTGAAAAATTTCACTCTGCACTTCCCCATATTTCTAATTAGCGCAGCCATAACAAGGCTTGTGAATAATCCTGTGTCCCAAATAGTAGCATCATATTCTGTTGATATAAGAACATCGGATATAAGCCAACAATCACATATAGTTACTGCCATTTAGTTTCAATTTAGATAAGGGGCAGAGCTCTGGCGGTATCGCCCTGCAGAGCAGTCATCACTTTAAAGTAATTGTCACCCCAGGCAACATCCAATGTTCCCTCTGCCGCGGCGAGGCTCCCAGCACGTGACTTTGATTACCGCTAAGTAATTTGTTATTTCATCCCCTTTTACCCCCGAGGTGTAATGATGCCTCCCAAGTTTTACTCATTCCTGTATTGATCGTCCATCCGTTGTTAGGGCTTCCAAGAAGCTGGATAAAAATAAGGACAGGAAGATGGGTAAGATATGATGTGCACTGAATGGCATAAGAGATATGCTATCACTTATGTATAGACTATACCTGGTGTGAACCAGTGCAATCTTCTCTTTATTGATCGTCTGTTGTTCGGGCTTCCAAGAAGCTAGATAAAAATAAGGAAAAGTAAGATATAGGATGTGCACTGGATAATATGATAAGAGATATGCTGCCACTTATCTATAGACTATACCTGGTAAGAACCATTGCAATCTCTTCTTCATTGATCGACTCTTGTTCGGGCTTCCAAGAAGCTGGATAAAAATAAGGACAAGTAAGATATAGGATGTGCATTGAATGACATAGGGGATATGCCGTCACTAGTCTATACCTGGATCTATACTGATTGTCTCTATATTGATTGTCCGTTTTCGGGCTTCCAAGAAGCAGGATGAAAGTATGGACAGGAAGATCGGGTAAGATGTAGGATGTGCCCTGAATGACTAACACCGGAGACATCTTATCACTTTACAGAGTAAGAACCTGAGTGCAAACCCCTCATACATATTTACAAAACATTATCAGCATCTCCTTGTTACAATCATCTTTGAAAGTTTAGAACTATTCGTCATTCCGTAGATATCTAAGATGAAGAAGACAAATGATTGAATATCGAGCATGCAGATGTCAGGATAGAAAGTCATCACAGGAAAATGAATTGTTGGCCTTTTACAATCTGTTGTAGTTGTCAGCATTTCCGTGTTGTCAATTTGGGCGAGGCGCAAACAATTCTGGTCACCATAACTCACTGTCATGATTCTACCAACAGCTCATCCCTCTGCAGCTGCTTACAGAGCCATTTGTCTTGTAGAGTCACAAAAAGAAGTGGTGGGAGAAAACTCCTGGCCAGTCCCACTGTGATTTGCTGCTGTGATATTTATGGTTAAACCACAGGCTCCCAGGAGTGGTCAAACCACATGCAACTGATCCCCTCCACCTACAGAGAGGGATTATCCCAAACATGGCTGTTAGTTCAACCCTTGAGAGCAAGTGGGTAATAACTTCAATCGATAGTGACAAACTGCTCTCTTGTCCAAGAAGTCCACTGACAATTATCCTCTACTGTATCATCTACATGGTAAAGGAGGAAACTTCAGGTTTAACATTCTCCCTGCTGCCTAATGCCATAGCCAATGCAGAATTTGTAGCCCAACAGCAACTTCAGTGTAGCCTGAGTACCAGCCTCCGTAGTGACCGCTGGCTCAAAAAAAAATTGCGTGCTAACCATGGAGCGAATTTTTTTTGAGCCAGCAGTCACTACGGAGGCTGGTACTCAGGCTAACTTCAGTGTGCTAAAGTTTAGATGCCAGGTAGTATTTAGTAAGGCTAAGCTGGAAAAGATAAGAAGCTAGTCTAATCAGTGGCATGTTGAATTATCTATATGCCTAGACTAGGACAGAGTTTGGGGTCTGGAGTCACCTGTGGCTCACAAAAGGTTAATCAGAATAAGATAAGGTCACAGATTTGAGCAGCAGGCATTCCGTTGCTGTGCTTGTAATATCGGCGTGATTAAATCCTGCAGAGGTTATTCGTCCCAAACGTGTGGTTAGGTGCGGGGCTGATGGTTTCATAAAACTATCAATCTGTGATGGAGACAGATGGCGTGTGTAGAGGGGGGGGTCCTGCCGCTTCCTGGAAGCTCCTCCACCGTGCACTGACTGAGACGGATCGTGAGCGATGGCGCGATGTTACAGTCCATTTCACTGGGAACCTTGACGTCGGCATTGATAGAGCAGCTCTTCTTTTCTCCGAGTAAATCATGTTTTATTGGATAACCGAGTACCTTTCTGCCACTGTAGATGTTGATATACCAGTAGCAGTACTTATTCAATCTGATCCACTTGTCGGATTCAATACACACTAGTATAACCTCCAGCACTTTACATGTACTTGCATCATTCATCACCTTTGCAACTTGTATAAAGGATAGGTAGATGTATATTAGAGGAGAGGGGACATTCTTGGCTTTGATATGCATGAACGTCAGCATCCTAAAAGTAAAACATGTGGTTGGTAAGAATTTGCATCATAACTCAAAAAATGCCCCCCAAAAAAATTATTGATGAATATGAATTCATGGTAGGGGACAGAAAATGAAAAACTGATTTTATGAGAGGTTATTGACACCAAAAGGCCTTCCTATCAACAACAATTTTATCATAGCCCCCAGTTTGAAAATGATTTACATGTGAAACGATTAAAGGCAGCAGAACAATAGGCCTTCATCTAATCCTCTTGTTTTGTTACACTCAGAAATTAACATTCTAATTGTATTCATGGACCCTGGTGTCACAGACCTTGTTGACCTCCATCCCATAATTTTCCCTGCTGTGTATCATTGGCAGAGTGTTTCATGAATATGACGGTATGAACCTAAAAGTGTTTCTCCTTTCCTACTGGTTAGACTGTTGGAAAATTTCCATGCATCCTGTAAGAACAATAACAAGAAATGTCCTTCGACTGCTTCCTCTGAGAGAGTGAGCTTTTTTCCGTCCTGCCAAACTGCGCCTGTGAGATCTAGATAAGTGCATGCGGTTTCCTCTCCCATGGAACAGTCAAACCTTAGCCTCCTCCGCAGACCTTCTGGGCGGCTGGCAGTTTTTTATGGATTTTTGGCCAATTTTGGGTGTTTACTGATCACTCACTTGTTCTTATATGGCTAAACTTAATCACTGCACCAAGAGAATCGGGACCATGTTGAACATCGCAAATCAGTACCGCATGCACCTACCCCTAAAAAAATACCCCCACAGCTGGAGATCTGCAAAGGTAGCCTGGGTGCCAGACCACAGCGCTATACGCTCATCCCTTCAGCTGGGGAAGCCTCATGGCCCCGCTGACACAGTTGGCACATTACCTCTAATTCACTCTGTCGCGTGATAGATATTAGAGATTGAGTGCCAACTCTATCCGGCCAGGCATGTGGCCTCCCCTGGCCGAAGGGGTTATCGTCCAGTGCGGTGGTCTGGCATCCAAGGAGGTCCTTGCTGGCATCCAGGCTAGCCAGACATGTACTTCAGAGTTTTTCTTCTGGACGCACAGGGTCAGTGAAAGACCTCACAGGTAGCAGTGTTCACCCAGAACAAAGGCCCCATACCCACACTTCCTCTCCTCAATGGCATCATCAAGCCCATGAATGGAGGAGGCAGGCCACCTTTGTAGTCTTGAGTTCATTTTGTTGAAAGGACTATTAATAGGCATGAAATTGGTGCATTGGCTGGTGCCATTTGATTGCCAATGGTCTGATTTCACCCTCAATTAGCATGAAATGTCCTGAAGAAGTGGCCTGTGTCTTACACATGTAAGCATTTATCATCACTGTCTCATGAGGCAGATCTGTCAGCTTCAGGACTTGGTAGAGTGGGAAAGAGCTTCTCTCCAAGTAGAGGTTAGGCTCTGGCGTGTTTTGGAGATTTTGTCAGCCTTTCTATTTCAAGTATTTGGCCAGTTTTTCTTGGTATATAGATCTATTGCCTAATACATTATATACTGTAAATTGATTTTATCACTGCCTAATACAATATATAAGGTAATACAATATATACCAAGAAAAACTGACAAAGTAGGAAGCGCGGCTTACTTTGAAACGCATACAAAGGCGACCAAAACAAGCCTGAGCCTCACCTCTGCTTGGAGAATAGGAAAGAGCATGCCCTGGTAGGACTCCCCTTGAACATGTAGTAACCAAAGCTTGCCTTCTTGTTTTATCCCTGGCTTGTGTTTTATTGTTTACCATCTAATGTCAGACCAAAAGAACTTGTACTGTCAGTCCTTAGCTCTCATGGTAGGTACATCCTGCAGTGAGTGTGTATTTTTTTCATGTACTATTTAGAGACTAGTGAAATACCATAGAGATGCCAGAAAATTTTCTATCATCATCCAGTCCAATCATGTGTACCAGGCCTGCACCAGGATTCTAAATGATCCCTAGAAGACCTTTTATTACTGAATGTCTAACATGCCAAGATTATACCAGTCATTTTTTGTGGTATTTTTTATAGCATTTGGTATTTTTATTATCTTTTGTTCAATGTCATTTGCTGATATTATCAAGAGACTTCTACTACTGTTCTAGTGAAATAGATGCTAGCCTGTGTGATAACCAAGCTACCACATACAGGTATTTCCTTGATTGAGAAAGTGAGAAGATAGATATAAAGTTGTTGATTTCAATTACTTTATTGCCTTACTCCCTTTTCTGTGAAATGTAGCCAGACATTTGCTTGACCTTTTCATGGTTCTTGTTTACCAAGTGTACAGACTCTAATTTCCTGCGCTGGGTCCTTTCTTTTCAGTAAACAATGCTTTGACCCCAATTTGTGTGTTTTTGTATGTGAAATTTATTCATTGGTCTACAGAGTCATGTATGTGGTGTACAAACCGCACAGGAGTCTGGTGGATGAAACACAGGCACTCCAGCTGGGGTGTTCTGTTGGTTACATAAAGAATTCTTTCTAGCTATAGATATGCCATGCGTTTGTCGGAAATGTGTGTAACAATAAAATATCAAAGTCATCTATCCACGAATAAAAAGATTTCTGACATTCTTTGTGAAGGCACTATGTCAATTTGCTGTTGTTTTTCTTATTTCATTGATCGACATTTTGGTTTATTGAACATTTTTTAAAGTCAAGATAGATCTATATGATAATCCTCCTTCTGTGGCCAAAAGTCATCCCATGCTGGAACTAAGACCATTGTACAGGTACTTAACCATGCAAGGCTCGAAGCAGAAACCAAAACAGTACAAAGCCCTCTCACTCCATCCCCATTGTGGTCCCACAGAAAGCAGAGATTTGTTTAACTATTGCGATTGTGGCCGGTAGCCCTCCCCCTTACATAGACCACACACTTCAACCGTCCCAGTGCACTTCCGGTAAGCTCAGGAGAAAAAGAAGGGTCACATGATGGCTCAATCTGATCCTTCAGTCGCCATGGTTACGCCTTGTTGTGCTGGTTGTTCCTCCACTTGTGAGGTCGTTGACTGAAGATGACCGAAGATCGGCTGCTTGTGTCTTACGTCAATGTTTTAGCAGGCGTACCTCAGCCAGGTGCAAGAGGTTCAAGAAGAAGTCCTCTAGACGTCAAGTTCTCCTGGAGAATGAGCCTTGCTTGTTTACAAGGGAAGACTGGATGCAAGAAACTTCTAGAGAGAGGCTTTGAGTTTCGTCATTACAATAACAACGCTGTGTTGGAGTTGTACAAGTCCCAGCTCCATGAGAGAGAACAATTCCCACTGCGTCCTCTGAAGGACAAGTGAACAATGAAGCAGGGTAAAAGTCGCCAATTGTTTGGGTCACTTGCCCATGAAGGGGCGACAATAGCTTGAGAACTTTCCCACAGTGGTGGTTGAGTAGATGTCTTTGTACCTTCAAGATAGCAGTGATGGAATGTTTTTATTTCTGTAACCTCTTAATTTTTTTGTCGTTAGTCTGTATTGATAGGCATGATTTGTACAGATAGGAATGCTTCAATGATGTAGACAATACCTTTTGACAGAAACAATATACATACCTGACTGGAGCATTATAAAAACAGCTTTATGTCTGTGGGAGTTACTTGCTTTGACTTGTGGTAAAGAGATATCTACAGGTGAGTATATTGGCTTCCTCGAAAAAAAGTAAAACGTACAATATATGCTATCATGAATAACGTACATGTAGCTGCAATAAAAGAAATATTCACATCAACTTTAACAAACATGTTGGTTTTTGACAAATGAAAGCTATTTCGTTATTTTGTCTGCTTTCATTTCATACATTTTTTTCAAGCAAACTACATTTGTACAAGAACAAATAACATATAAAAACTTTGGTTTGAAAGCACAGTGACAAATTGCCTTGACCTTTTGAAAAACAGCAGTACGGGATTAATGTAGTTACTAAACATTGCTTCCCTTTCACGTTGATATTGTGCCGTCATTACTCACACCTGACAACTCGCAAAGTGGGTCACGCTGTTTTTGCCACATCCGGAGGTATAAGCAAGCAAAATTTTTTGTTGCAGTGTAGATCATAGAGAAAAAAACTACAGTGGTGCTTTGATGTAAATGTTGTACCACTTTTTAGGACAAGTCATTTTGGTGGTAAATATTTTTCATTCTGCACAGGGTATGTGGCAGAAATATCTGCATCAAGAAAGAAATGTATGTCAATAGTTTCTTTGATGTGAGGGCGAAAAATTGGTCTTTATAAGCAGAGGCAAACACTTAACATTAGCAACCCATGGCTAGTACTAATGTTTGCAAGAAACTTTATGGTAATGATTTCTTGCAGACATTACCAGTAGCAGTGCATCAAGACATGGTTAGGGCCTGTTCACATAAGTCCTGCAAACTAAGGCTATTCTTGAGGTAGTCTTGCATGTGTCCTGCAAAATTCAGCCGTCCCAGATCCTTGTCGGCGGTTGTTTCTGTCACAGTCTGCCTAAAGATTGTACGGCATCAAAATCGTACAACAACCTAAGAAGAATGTGACCGCGTGGTAAACAGGACCAACAAATCAATAACCCAAATATGAAAACTTTACGACTAGCTGTCCTCAAGTTGTCCCTCAATGGCTTAGCCGTGGTTAAACTCAGCGTGGTGTTGCTAGACAGCACACCTCCAAATTATCGTAAATAGTATTACGCTATTATGGCAGGTTATGGGAGAAGTATATCAATGCAGTTAACAGAATAACCTTCAATATGAGCCATGATTTAAGTAGCATGCATGGTTCCATTAAAGTATTGTTTTATAACAGGGATGTCCCTGTAGCTCAACTGGTAGCAGCCTCACAGTTGAGCTCCTGGTTCCAGTTAGTTAGTAACTGGGAGACCCCGGTTCAAATCCTGGGAAGGGCATCTTGGTCGGGGCTGCACCCGTCTTTTGGAAGGGTCTTTGGGTCCTGTGTTCGAGGTACTACAAGTGCCACTAGGCACTACGAGGTAAACAACAACATCGTTGCATAACATAGTTATTACACTGTATATTGGCTAGACTCATCCATCTTACAGTGATTCATCTCTTCAAGGAGGTCCTATTCAAGAATCGTCAGCCATAACCATACATAATGTAATACCCTCGTATTCATAATGAATGTCTGTTGAAAGCCTCAACCTTAAACAGGAAAGTCACATAAGGACACCGTTGTAGGTCACACAGTGAGCTTGACCTGTAAGAACAGTAAGGTGCAGTTTCAATGTGTTTTTAAGGAGATTTGAAACATTAAACATGTCGTATACGCTGTAAATGGGGTCCTACAGGCTCACAAGCATGACTGAAGAGAGGAGGTTTCGAAGCGTACTTTGTTCATGTTCTTACCAAGAATGTTCGGTCAAAGGGATATTATTGTCATAGTAGTATATGGAGCACCATTGGACATCTCATTCATCCTACCATAGACATTTTACGTTCAGCAACTAGAAATTGCCAACCTTTCTTCAATTTTTGCAGCTCTCATCTAATATACCATAATACTATAATGATATATATAAAAAACGAACGCCCTGTTTTTGTGGAATCTGAATGAGTTGTACTGTCATTGGTCATATGTATGGTCACCCCATATATGGTGTCATGAATATGAAATTATGTACAATGACTATGCAAATACTGCCCAGTAATCATTTACTCACTCACGCTAACTTACAACTGTGATATATCGCTCTGGAACTATTAACAAACCTCCTTAAGTACACTGCAAGGCCTTTCCATTGTCGTCTTATTTTGTATAGACCATTTCCCCCATTAAGCCATGTCCTTGAAGTGAACCTGTCTAACCTTAAAGAAAATCGTTGATGCCAAAAATAATGTCATAATTATAGGCAACCTGAAGGACAACTTTGACCATTATATCATGTCACATTTGACTGTACATCATGGATTCCTCTAGTGTGCTGTTTTAGCTAGAATCTTTCGGATCTTCTCCAGATTACGTGGTTATGAATATTTAATGTCCCCTATTGTTGAACCCGTGGCCTTTTTCACTTAACAAGAAGTGACCCAGAAACTTTCAGGTTTATGGGAAGGGCCGGACCATTAAAGGTTGTTGTGGGAGCGGAATATTTTTCCAGCTGCTTGCTTAGGAATGCAGAGAAAATTTTGTCTGCTGTTCAGTCATGTGGATGGACAAATTGTGCTGCGCTTTTTTGTTCTTGTTTTGATAATAAAGCCGTACACGGAATCTTGCGTTTCATTTCCTTTATACCGGCATACCTCCACGCTACACCCTTTAGGGTCCATTATAGTTCATTCCTGTAATCTAGGGACATGTTGTGCTGTTATTTTTTAAAGGACAGGATTTAGAATTTCTGTGGAAGTTAGCTAGTGTCGTGATGAAAAGAGGTGCCTAGCACATATTCCCTTCAAAACAAAATCCTGATCTACATCTTTCCAATGTAACTAAGCAAACTGCCCTTTGAAAAACAAAATCTTCTCCTTTGATAAATAGGGCAAACTTAGCAATCGCAAAGGACAACGGGAGATCGCTTCGACCAGGGCTTTTACTGGTTGGTCAGACGGCGCTGTGGGTGTCCTTACCAACAAGAACTTCTTAGCCTATCGTCCATGATTGGAAGTGAACTAAAGCTAACAAGACTGTATTCCAGGCTACTCTTTTGATATATGTATGTAGGATAACAATTTTGAAAACATTAGGTACGTAAATATCATATTCTACACTTGTTAAAAGTTTTATGTTGGCTTGCTAGTTCTCATTCTCTGTCTGTTATCATTTCTGCAGGTGGGACGACATCTGGAGCATCACCTGGCACCCCTCCCTTACTGAGACCACCTGTTTTCACACCCCCGCCGAGCAGAATGGCATCATCCCACACCACACAGCCTGGATCGTCCCTCTTCTCCCAGGGGGTGGGGCAGGGCGGCCCATTCAGCCAGACTGTCAGAAACAAAGGTCCGAGTCCTAGCCAATGACAGCAGATGACCCAAGATCTCCAGTTCTGATGTAGGGAAGAGAACTTTTGCGCAAGGCAGGCTTCGTCTCCTTGTTTACTACCGATGCAACCAATGATGAACCACTGGTGCAGTGCAGAAGTGGACATTGCCTCTTTTACTCACAATTACAGGGGGTGTATCATCTCTTGATTGGTGCTGTTTCTGACCTGGACTGAGGATACACTAAATCATGCAGCAGTGCTTCAAGATATAGCTCATGATCAAACAATACTGCATTGCTTGCTTTAAAGATGACATTGGTACTGTGAAAAGATAACTGCCAGTCAAGTGTGTTAGCAAGAAATAATGAGATTTTGTAAGATGGCAAGAACACACATCCACATGACCATGTGCTGACATAAGAAATTAGAGGACTGAATGTAATTTAAATAGAATTTGATTTTTTATTTATTCAGTAGGTCTCTTGGGGGGTTGGGCAGGCACTCTCACTGTCTTATAATATCAAAGTCAACCATTGTCACCTTGAGTGAAGGTCACAGACCTGCTGGCTCAAAGAACTGTGGGATCTAATTGGGACTTATGAAATTGAAACTGATTACATTATGGTACAGTGTATTATCTGTGCTGTCAGCAAACATGCTGCACAACATTGAATATGGAACTGGTCTGCAAGTTACCCTGTATGTTTATTTCCTTTTCAATGGAATTATGTCCAGATCATTGAGCTCAATGCAGTAGCCACCCAAAAGGTAATAACAGTGTAATCACCAGTTTGATGAGAAACCATCCTAACTGCTCTAAAAGGTGCAAAGCAGCAACAAACTTTTACCATTTTTGCTTTTTACCAGCAAGGGAAAAATGCAAACGTTGGGTCATTTTCAGTTTCGTCTGTTTTTATTTCTGAAGAAGTCTTCCTGCTTGCCATGGACTCATTCCTTGTTGTGTAGTATTGTGACAATCTCCGGTAGGAGAGTGGACCTTTACCAGAGAAGAGTGTGAAATGAGTGGCACCCCCCTGACTGAGCAGTGGTAGCTTCCAGCTAAACACAACAGGTGACAGTCCCTTCAGGCATGGATGGAGGTGCATCTGATTGACAAGCATGACAATGGATGAAGCCAGGTTTTACCTACCACCCACCCAGCCTGAAGAGGGGGGAAAGCGTTTTACATGTACCTGTAATCGATATCGGTATGAAGCTTGTAATGTAAGGAAGACAGATTGAAAACAAGAACAATTCACCAAAGAATTTAACTTCATGCAGATCTTACCTACACATTGCCCATTCACTTTCTGCATTTCCTTTTGTCTTTATATGGTCAATCACCTGAGAATGTGTGCTGTGCCTCAGCCTTGTCCAAATATCAGGTTAATAGGCTGTAATTTCTCTCCACACAAGTGGCCATCATGTGCAGATAGCTCCATTACCAGCCACTGGAACTTTTATTGGCACTTATTGGTATTATTACAGCTATTTATTTTGTCACACCGTATGACTGACCCTGTACAGAAGTGTTGGCAATAACCATTTCTGGAACCTTGTGAAAAATTCATACTATGTCCAGATGGTCAGGTAGGGTTATTCAGGGTCGTGCAAAGTTGATATTGACTTTCTAGGGTTTTGTACTCTAACGAAACAGCCGTCTTTGTATATTTTATTGTTGTACTTGGTAACCATTCTCCTTTGTGTAGATGGTTCTGTAGCATTTATCATGAAAACTTTGCTGAACTCTTGAACTGCGATTCACAAAAAAGACTACCATGCTGTTAATATTGTTTGCAATGTTGTGAGTGATGGATTTATTTTGAATGGTCCTTATGAAAATATGGTTTTACATGCTGCATGTAGTTAAGCCAATGAACAAGAAAACTTGAGGTATTTTCAGACATGAAAAGTTAAATATTTGACTTCCATTTGGATACCTTGTACATCTGTACAGAAACCATTATACGTGCATAGTTTCTTCTCATCTGACCTATTTGATAACCGTTGTGATAACCTCTGTGTGCCGATGCCACACCTGAACCACATGATGTCCAAGAGACCTACAGTTTCATAGGTTCTGTGTCCCATTTTCCTCAGTTCAGTTTTTTTAGGAGAGTCATTTGCACTATAGAAACATCAGGAGTATTGTAATCAAGATGAGGTTCTGGCAAGAGCAGTTATGATGATGATGTTGGTGTAAAATGTAAATGGATTTGTGAAAATTACTAATTGTATTGAAATCGAATTTTCTGTTGAAGACAGTATGCAATCAGATCCTTTTTAATAAACTGGTTGGCTGACTGATACATGATGTGACTTTGCTTCTGTTTTTGCAGACTCATTTTGCTGATGACATGCCTGTGCCCTTCCCTCATGTGTATTTGCTCAACCGAACAGTTACGGTTTTTTTTCTCATATCAATATTAAATAAGAAGAGGAGAGTAGAATGACAGCACGATGATTTATTTCCAACAAGACAAAGACAGGATTGCTTTAATTCTTTTTTTTACCAACTGCTGATGAACTACGCACTCCCATCGATAAAAAGATTTAAGTTAAGGAATCATTTACCTCCGCGGCTTCTGCTCAATGTAGTATTTCATGATCCAGCCCCCTTGTGTTTTCAGAACTACCGGTTGCCGTATGACAGGTAACCAGGTAAATATGTCCCAGAGGATGTCTCTTCCTCACGTTCCAGTTCCACACATACACGATTCATCCACACTGGAGCTATAATACTCTTGTCGGCTCTGCTGGTGTTTCTCTGCTACTTCTTTCCTGGCCATGTTTATATCTCCAGGCAGGTGTTAGTGGAAGCTAAATCGTTACGTCCTCCTAGCTACCACTTTGATAGCCTAGGAGACAGTACAGTATGTCAGAAACAGGAAAACGTAATGATTTAGCCTCCCCCAACATCTGCTTGGAGATTAATGTCTTTCGTGACCTCAGGCCGGCGTCGAACTTCACTGAAGTCACGCGTAATGTTCGACGTCATCCCGCATTAGTGTGAGTGAGATAGCGATCCTGGGGGAGGCTGGGGCCTGTCGAGTCTCAGACGTGTCCTAAAATATCCAGTGAGCTTGACCTTCAGTTTCTTTCGCTTAGCCGGTAAACCACCTTTAGGCTTACCACACCAGATTTGTGCTGCAAGTACAAGCTGCCTAAAACTACTCTCCAAGCAGAGCTAGGGTTTCGGCTGGTTTTTGACGTGTTTTTAGGCGTTTTTGTCATGCCTTCTACTTTGTCATCGTTTTTGTTGTGTCGCCAACCCAAGCTCTGCAGGCACTGACCTCGGGGCGGGGCAAACCTATTTACTTCCATTGAAGAAAGGTGACAGTACTCCTCCCCGAGAACCATTAGATAATCATTAGTGGTAACAATTTTACTGCCCCGGATTATCACACATCCGGCAAGTGTAGAGCGGCGTTCACCAGGCCGCGCCGGTCCCCCGCTGGCTGCCCTATTCATGCGACAGGCTGTTGTCCACGATCCCACGCCGGTATGATCATTGATAGCATCATAACGTACATTTCCATTGGATACCTCACAAGAAAAATACAATGATGCATGAACAAGACGTATGAAATAAATGTGTATTACGTATAAACTTGAACTGCATTACTAGAAATTATTATTATCATTATCTAAGGCATCGTATGGATTATGAACGGGAACACGTACCTTGTTTATGTTACATGCGGTTACCAATGCCGCCGCTTGCTGTTTTCAGATTGGACGGAACTTTTCAACAACAACAGCGAAATGGGCGACGGAGTTCTACCAACAGAGACTTAAAAATCCCCAAATAACACCAGAGGATTGTACAGATTTTTGTGTGATTCGTTCTTTGATGGTTTTTGGGTGGTGTAAATGAAGTGCGGTCACGATAGGCAAGTCATTTGTTGACGGACATTGAAGCGCCTTTCCAACATGGCGTCCTGACTGTTTTGTATGTAACGTTATTTGTGGGTAGTAGTTTAGAGACTTTTTTAGATTCTACGATATCCTCCCACTATACAGCATTGCATTTTCGTAGTGGGGATTAAAAATGAGAAAATCTATGGCTATTTCGGGCTGTATGTCGTCTTCTGGTACGACGGCCCAAATGGCCTGGATCGTAGTTGAGTATCGTGGAGACTTTGTAAACTCCAGATGTCTTTGGCTGCACGTTGAGCTGTTATTTTCATACTAAAGTAATTGCAGTTAGCCAACGAGTAGGGGAAGCGTAAGAACATGGCATGAAAACATGGCCACGACCGATAGACCGAGGATTATTACTAGAGGATTATGCTCTTGGTGAAACTGGGCCGGAAATTCTGTGGCGCGTGGGGAGGGAATCCCGTGCCTGGCCGGGCACGCTTCGCACTTTCTTGTGAAACGCTTGTAATGTGTTGGAGTGATTAGGTTTATTAGGCATTGAAGCTTCCGTCTGCCTGCAGAGCTTGGGTTGGCGACACAACAAAAACGATGACAAAGTAGAAGGCATGACAAAAACGCCTAAAAACACGTCAAAAACCAGCCGAAACCCTAGCTCTGCTTGGAGAGTAGCCTAAAACCGGGTTGCAAGAACGCTTAACTTGCTGCACAATGCTGGCAACTTCTTTTGAATGTTTGAATTAAGGCGCAAAGTCCAGCAGTAAAAAAAGCAATAGTTTGACCTATTCTATGGCTTTTTGACTCTCTAAATATGGGTAAATGGTTGTCAGGTTTTGGATCCGATATCTATAAATACTACGGTTTACAAATTTGTTCGGCGTGGCTTGTATTTGTTTAAGCTTCCGCTCGATTGCAGCCGGCCAAGGTTTTGAGATAAAATGCACTTTCTTATCTTTTGGGCTGCCTGGATGTTTGAAACGTTGTAGGTCCTCGGGTTGAGTGTGCACATACCTACGTCTTACTCTGTGTTCTAAATCTAAACACAAATACTCTGGCCGAAAGAGACAAAAATGACATGGAGTCCGTAATAGTAGATTATACTTTGTGCTTTTGGACCGGAGGAGAATTTCTCAAAATGTCTCCGTGATGCGCAAACGATAGAGAGATGCCATTTTTGGATCCTGACTGTGCGGCTTTTTTCGTTTCACCATTGCCGGTATTGATTGGTATCGTTGTCAATATCGGTGTTGCTTCCGGCTAGTAACTTTTCTTTTAGGATTGATACCAATTAAGTACCAAATGACGGCTCCGCCTCAAAAGAAGTGGTTATCACCAGCGTGGGCTGGCCTTTCAGGTGAGTTTACCAGCACCAACAGCTGTGCGACACCGGTATCTTCCTTTATTACGTGGGCGTGGGCACCTATTCAGGAAAAATCCGATCTTCAATTGGCTGTATGTATGGATTGCGTGAGTCATCTTGGCGTGAGTTTCCTTGGTTAGGTATCGACCCTGCGCCAACCTGTGCGTGCGGGACAGGGCCCGCCTGTCAGCGTTCCCACATGCCTGGCGTGACCACGGCTGGACCTGACGGAAGAACACACAAGACCCAATCTCCAGGTGTGGCACCTGCGGTCAGTAACCTCGACCTGTCCGGAGGACTGTCAAGGAACGTTCCAGTCAGCCTGCTGGCATATCTGGATTCCTGTTCTCTTAACATTATAGTTTCTTTACATTTCCCATGTTAAGTGTTTTAGGCGTTTTTGTCCAGCTTTATATTTTGTCCGGTTTTTTTTTTTTAATATAATTTCCAAGCCGAACGATATAAAGAAAACGGGACAAAATATGCAGCCCGATAAAAACGACTAAAACACGTCAAAAACCAGCCGGAGCCGAACCTCTGCTTGGAGAGTATAGTATGGATACCTGGCCCTGCCTCACGACCCCCATCTCTCCCACACGGTGTTCCTTCCGCGCGGCATGTAGCAAAAAGGACCCCCGCGTGGGTTTGACTGTTTACTTATTCAGTTTGATAACATGGTGATAAAGGGTAAAGATTGGGCTACATGCATTTATACATGAATAGTTCATTTGAAATCTTTCTCTCAAGAACATTTCAACGACTCTTTTCAAACAGGGGCTAAATTACGCACTTAAGGTACAGGAAAATTGAAAAGTAGATAACCTAATTAGTAATTATCATAACAAACTAAGAACTTTATTTTAACTTACAATTTGGAAGCCTTAACCCAGAAATTGACAAGAAATACATTTTTGCGCATCTTTTCCCGTTGCCCCTTGGTTGTCACTTTCTGTAGCTGTAGGCTTCTAACATTTGTTAATTTGACCTGATATTTTCCGTTTGTTTCATGTCTGAATACTATACTTAAGCTCACCCACCATTGTCAGATGATTTAAAATATGTCCGACAATCAACGCATTTCACTAGCACGGTAGATCTATTGCAAAGGACAAATGTTATTGATCGAATGTGACCTGAATAGACTCTGTCCGACAAATTGTCTCTCACGAGTCATTTCCTTTTCACAATCGGAGAACTTTTCTTCAAAGAGTTTCAAAGCCCCTCTGTTTATTTCAATTTCAGTTTTGTTTCAGCAATCATCGTTAAACTTGAATGCTCTCCTTTTGTGTGAACAATGCCTGGATGGGCGTCGGCAGCAGTAAGGGTGTGCGAAGTTCAAGTTCGTCTACGTGTGAACGTGACAGTACGCTGTCCCTAAGGGTAGGGAAGATCGATGTGGCTAGACTGCATCTGATGACGACGATGTCTCTGGATGATATCACACACAGAAATTGTCAATTTTTCATACGAGGTCATAGTGACTAACATTGTTAAATCATACCATCAGTAAATCACTTTTGCCAAAAAGCTGACTCCAGGAGTTTGCTCTGCTGCTTCAATAACTTAATCAAAATGTGAACCTTCAAAGACACTCTTCTGCAAAAGTCAACCCGAGAGCCGTTTGTAGATTACAGAATATAACAAACCTCTGTATTTCAAAAAACGACATATTGGAAAAATTATAATCCTGGAGATAATAATGAACAACAAGATTCAACAAAAGCTTTCTCGGATTTTTCCTTTTTAATATTCCATTCGTTTTAATATAGTAGCACAATCTCATACAAAATACATGTATATGGTAGACAATTTCATTTTGAGGCATGTCATTTTCCGTGTGGAAGAACATCGAAGAAAGAATCCAATGTTTGTTCCGTGTCTTTGGTGATGCTGTACAGTATTCACATCACCTTCAACACGCTCATGGGAGAAACGATTTCCTTTTCTACAAATGCCAATAGCAATAAATCTCGCGGCGCCCGCTGAATGGATAATCTCATCCTTTGTCATGTAGATGCGAACCGCCTTTGTCACGTTGAAGGCGAAGAGTTCAGCCAACGCCTTGTACGTACTACAGATTCAGTACCTTGTCGTGATGGAACAAACGCTGACCTGATTGCCACGCCCACACCGGGGTCACCTGCGGTCACGTCAGGTTCGCACCGCGCAGGTAAGAAGGCGAAAAGGGCTATTAACAGTTTAGCTACGTGGACCAATAGGAGGACGAGCCCGATTGGAAAAGACACGACTGTCGGTGTGGTTACAGAGTGGTTACCATCTCATATGATCTAAATTATGCATGAGGCGTTAGCGAGGGCGTTACAGGACATAGCAACATACACGATAAGACGCTTCTGAGGTTATTGGGGGGGGGGGGGAGGGAATCCTTATTCTAATAAACGTAGAGGCTTAATGGCTACTTCACTAGGTTTTACGTGACAGTTTGATTTCCGAAAAAAAAACGTTCCTCTCTGTTTATTGTTTTATCTTGCTTATTTTCTTTCTATCTATCTATCTATCTTTCTGTCATTGTTACATACTTTCCTCTTCCTTTGTTCAGTCATCTGATGGCACCTTCATGTCTGAAAATATCCAAACTCGAAAGGTTATTCTTCAGATCCGTCTAGTCTAACTTTTGTCCTTCCAGTTTCGCATATTTTCTCCTTCTTTCGTCCATTCATCTTTTCACCTTCGTAAAGATATCGTGACTCCGCAATTCATTAGCAATGGAGCGTTCCCCCGACATCCATACGATACGTTTAGTCACGTAGCAACTGATTTTGTTACTGTTTTAATGACACAGGTGTAAGTGGACACAGAAGACAGTAACCGCATCCGACATCGTGTGCCATGGAAACAATAAGTAAATGAATATGATATAAATGTACTTTTAATCACCGCAATTTCCTGGAACATGAACCTGAGCTCAAGTTGAAAACTCCTCTGATTGGGTGGAATTTCTGAGACATAGAACACAATCGTAACGTCCGGGAATCTAGTGCACTGTGGTCAACGTAGTTTCGATACACCATTCATTAATCGATCATGATGATTATGATGATCAAAGGACCAAACAACAGGTCATGATTGAGATAACGAAAAATATGCCTATACAGTTGTATATGCGATTTGCACAAAGTACGGTGACCGATTCAGTCCTTTCCTTTATATGCAGTATAGGTATGATGAGCAGCGTCTGTAGCCCTCTGTGGCAATAAACAATTACAGTGATATCTAAGTTTTGATTTTAACTTAATTTAAGAACGCGTTATCGCAATCAGGAGTCGATTTATTTTCCATGCATGTTCCGATCCGTATGGTCTAACCTTTTTCTTCCAGTGTCGCATATTTTCTCCCTTTGTTCATTCATCTTTTCACCTTTATATCTTTAAGCATCGTGACTCCGCAATTCATTAGCAATGGAGTGTTCCTCCGACATCCATACGATATCCATATCGCTAGATGTGTCCTGGCGGTCGCTTATCTACGCACATGTTCGATGTATTTTCTGGGTCACGCACGTCATAACGCCGGGTTTGATCCCAGTGTACTGGTTATGTCGCTGTGATTAATCATAGTATTATAGTTTCCCTGCGTAACAGCCCGGCAAATGGTTTTTATCGCTTTCCGGTGAGGGGAGATTTGTCCTGGATAAGCATGTTTAGTAGCGTGTGGACGCGGTCATCGTGACGTAGGCAAATGTGTCATGTTCGTAACTTGAACCTGGATGTGCTCTCCCTGGGGGGGTTTATGTGGTTGATACACGCAGCAGAAATAGTAACGCGAAATATGTTTTCCAAATATGTTTTTCACATTGGCATTTATCTTCTTCAAAGTCCACCGTGGTCAAAACCGAAGGTGACATTTGCCTCATTGAAGTTCATTCAGCTTCGTCGTGTCACTTTTTTTATGAGCAAGTTAACGGGAATTTTGACATTAGATCTGTACCTTTGTCTTTGAGTAATCATATTATCGAGGACGTATTCGCTAGAATGCCAAATGAAAGAATTCTGCAACACACATCAAGTTCCCGTGATTTTTGCGCTTCTAACAGCACTCCCTGGAGTCTGGAAAGTGAGAGTTTGCGTTACACAGACTACGTCAGACTTACGCCGACCAAATAGCTAGGGGTGTTTGAGCTCATGCAGAGGACCTAAAACATTATCGATGATCGGAACGAATGGAAAGAACCGTCCGAAATGATGATGATGACGTAACGATGACGTCAAAATTGTTATCTTATTCGGTAGTTGGGATTTAAAAGCTTGACTCTAACGCACATGCAGCACTGCCTCGGGCAATAAATACACTAAGGGCTCACTGACTAAGCAGGGCAGGCAGGGTGGCACATATTTCTGTTTCCTGCTACTTCATCCCTTGACTTTCCTTCAAATGCTCAGCGTAGAACATGTAATAGTGAAAGTTTATTGCAAATTCCTGCCCGTAGGCTAATTGCAAGTACATGTAACGTTACATGTAACACGAAGTGGACGGACCAAGGAGGTTATATAGACTATATAACCTCCTTGGACGGACAGACAATGATGAACAATATAACATATGACTACTCTAGTCTTAGCTACTGACACAGAAGTAAGAACCTTGTTTAGAATTTACATACACTACAGTAAAGAGCTAAACGCTGTTCTCTCCCACGTCACCTTTCCCCCCGAATTACTCAAGTGTTGTGACCAGTAAAGGGGGGGAACCACACAACAATCTCTTCTCCAGGATCACCTCCGGGTCGTGTGATGACGAGACGTCCGTGTAATCACATGTTTACCTCATGACACAGAGCTGTGATCTCAGTCCTGTGGGAGCCTGATGTATTATGTCCCGGTCACATGACATCAACAATGCCCACAACCTCCGCTTTGCACTCAGCTCACCCGCCATTAATGGCCATAGATCCCTCCTGAAAAAAATATTCGTCACGTCAACCCCGTTTCCATGGAGACGGCTTGCGATTTGACCCAGTTCTCGTCCGATGACACGCTGCCTTTGTTCAGTGCTGCTGTTATTGTTTCACTGTGTATATGTTTCGTTATATGAAATAGTATATAACGGATAAACAAATATGCAGTGAAATTATGTCAACATGACAGTGTATCTAGACAAAGAGTATGAGATGGAATGTTACATTATCATATTATATAATGTGTTGGGACAATATTTTTCTTTTTTTCAGTGTGTAATTTTTGGGGTGTGTGAACGGCACGCCCTCAAGTTCTCCTCTGACGTAGCATTTCTGAAGACTTTTATTCCAACGTAACCTTTCTCAAGACTTTACCTTGTTTCAGTCCCTCCGTCCGATTGTGCGCCTTGTCCCACACTATTGCCGATTCTCCTCGGTCCCACTTATATTCCACAATACATTTTCTTCGACAGAGAGGGCTTGGAGGGTAGTTATTACGCGACCTTCTAATTTGAGGAGCACGAGAATCGGGTGCTTTGATGCCACCCCTGCGCCCTGCCCCCTCCCTCACTTCTCCATCTACTCCTAACTAACGTCACGTTACGCATGTCAACTCATAATAAGCGGGCACTTTCCGTGACCCTCGCCGACTCCGATGGAGTATAGTTTGTTGTCTTTTTTGTGTCCGACCCGTTGTGTGTTTCCTTTTCATACAGAAAGAAATAGTCTAAATTTGTTTTTACTTTGCTGCAAGTCTATTACAAATTTGAGACTCTCTCAATCCTCGAATAATTTCTTTATTTTCTTCCTTTACATTACAAGATGTCCAGCTCCAGATTTTCTTATTGTGAATATGGATGAATCACTTCACGTCAGATTAGTCGATGCTATGCCGTGATATTGTGTTTGTTCCTATTCTAGCTCACAAATACGTCCGACGGATTTGATGTCGTATACATTTCTTGCTGGGACCTTGGCCGTGCAGCACGACTTCGTGTACTATGTGACTTCACGTCCAGGACTTCTCCGCTCTCGCTGTCCTTTCACGTTCCTTTCACATGACCCTCCCGTACCATTGGTCGTCCGTCCGACTGAAGTGCCACTAGAGTCGTATTCTCCTCTGCCCCTCATCCTTTCAAAGGCTTGAAGGATCATATTTTAAGCCTCGGATGATGTGGGTTCCTTTGATGGAGATGTCACGTCGCTGTCGTGGTTTGAAAGCGGAGGATGGCAGGAAAATCTGGTACACTGCTGGTCCCGTGGGTTAGACAAAGGGACAAAACAATGGCAGTGTCCGCTGGGCACCTGTGGCCCTGCGCGTTGGTCACTTTCGGATGACAAAGACTAGCCCGGGTTTTTTTATGATGAGTGGAGGGGCTCCATATGTCGCCGAATACCCGGTCGTCCTGCGCGGGTCCTTGGCAACGCCTGCTGCCTGAGTAGCGGTAAGAGTGGTAACCCTCGAACCCAGACCGCACGAGCTGACTCCTGACCCTAAACAACTTCTGTATCTCACACAAAACAAGGTTTGTGTGCTATCAAAAGTGGTTGGCCCGACCTTCCACCCTCTCGCTCGTTACCTAGTGTAACCTACAGTAGATCAAAGCGCCTAGCTACCGGGAGCACTAGTCCGTTCTCTCGGGGTCAGGTGGCAGGTCCTCCCCAACAATACCTTCCCTCGACCCCTAACCCCAAAGTCCCCGCAACAATGCACCTTCCTGACCCCTCGCCCCCCGGATTGACCACAGACGTCCATCCCCGAGCAAGCTTCTCCCCATCCTAAACACTGACCCAACTTCCGCGCCCGTCTCGTCATTGTGACAACTGACTCTTCCTGAGACGACATAATGGCCGGCTGTGACCCCGTCCCCGCCCCTGTCCATCCCGTGCCGCAATCAGTTCCGCTTCGTGCCAGGTGTGAATAGATAACTTGTACATCTGCACTCTTCTTTACACCCACCCATTCTAGTCTTTGTTCCGTGGATGCAGAGGGCCCAGAGATTCTAAATTCTATCGTTAGTCACGCCACTTGCCTCTCCTTTTCGCATACAGTAGACTAGGGAATTATTTCTATTTTCTACATTTGTACTTCATTGCATGCACTTATGAACTCTGCATGGACGCGTTCTGGCTAATTTACGTACCCTTGACGATTAACCCCAGACGTATCTACCCCAAATGTAACAAATCACTAAGGACTGTCACATTCTACACTAAGGAGTAAAGTGACCGACTGCCAGCCATGATGTATTTGCAAAAATAATCAGACTTTTTATTCATGAACAAACGTTTCAGTAATAACAATACATAAATATATGTATACATTTAACAGTTTCTATAAATAGAATAGACGTTGTGTACAATCTTTTTGTAACACTATGAAGTCGTTGAACATGGAAAGAACATTACAAGTCTCATCTAATCTCATCTTGACACGGATTTTCCGTGAGGTCCATGATTCAATCAATCGTACGATTCAACATACAATCAAATATATCGACTCAAAAAATAGGAAACGATTTTTTAACATTATCTCTCTCTTCGTTCGCTTTATCATAATTTCTCTGTAGAAAATTTACAAAATTTTCTGGGTCTACAAAAGGCACACTTTAATCTGCAGTGTCTGACGTCACAGTTGTCATGGCAGCACCACTGGTGCTGCTTGTCTAGGAACGGTAGCCCGGCTATCGTCTGCTAGCTGCACACTGACGGGAGGGAAGGCACTCACTACTCAGCTAAGGTTGCACTTGGCCCGCTATACCTGAGGAAATACAATGGTAAACATTTGGTTAGATTCATGATCACGCGTGCATTGTACACGTTAGCGGAACACTCAGGGGATTACACCCTGCACTAAGCTGAATAAAGTGAATTCAATTTTACTCAATTTTCCAGCACAACTGTCACTGCACCGCTGAAAGGGCTTAATTCTCCGGTGGCCCCCATTACCATTACATTTCCAACATCATCGCTAGTGTAATGAGCTTCTTAATACCGTGACAAGATTGGATTCGTAATAAATCAAACTCGGTCAATTCACCGAGCTAAATGTAATCTTGGCATCCATTGAAAGGGAGAGATACACACCTCTGTGGCTAATTCGTAGTCTGCGTTGATGACGTAGACGGACTGTCTCGTCGACTCGACGTTGTTTGTGGGCCTCGCAGGCTTCAATTTCTCCACGAGTGAATCTCTGTAAGGTAAAAAGGAATGGGCATGATTAGATGAGGGATCAGATGACCTGTATTTGAGACATGCATACATACGATCACTGGTACATGGCGCGACAACGCGAGCCGCCAGTCGCGCCCATTAGGAGGCACATGACACCGAAAGTAGCCGAGATCTCAGCTCAGGTCCAGACAGTATCGTCTGCCGCTACTTTTTTGTTTTCAAGCGAACTATAAAGCAACACCCAAATATTTCGCCATCCCTCGTTGAAAGAACGATCATTACATGCTGAATGTCCCGCATTCATGTTGTCATCCTACCCTGGAAAATTGCTCTGGGGAATCTACTTTTCCGCCATCTGTCGACCCTTAGTGGTCCCTGTGTCATGCCCTGAATGCTGAATATCGTTTTGAGTTGCAAGCGTGCGACATAATTAATGGTGGCAAACTAGGTGAAGGTTGTCAGGTTTATCTTACCTTCTTAGCTCTTTTTCTGGGTTGCTGTAGGACTGTGACGTGGAGTATCTGTTGTCCTTCTGTTTTTCGCTGAAGGATGATTCGTCCTCCTCCTCGTAAATATCCGCTGTTTTTAGAGTCAATGATTTGCTTTTTAAAGAGTCACATTCCTCGTTGCTGATTTTCAAGCTGATTGTTGTTGGCGGCTGCAGGTTGTTGACTATTCTGTTGTTTGTTTCCGCTGCGTCCTGTGCTCGTCTGTCCCTCTTGATCTTCTTGTACACAACAAATCCGAGAGCTGCGAGCATCAGGATTGGTACCACAATTCCAAGCGCGGCGTAGATGGCAATTTCCGCTCCGACTGAAGACTCCTCAGGAGTGTTCACGGCCAGGGCTTCAGTGTCCTTGCCCACAGTGATGACAGGTGTTGATGTCTCAGGTGAAGACGAGGTGCCGTCTCCGAGTGTAGGGACGTCGACGCCGTCGCGACGGTGGCAGTTGTGTCCACCGTACCCCTCGGGACAGCGGCAGACGTACCCGTTCACCCTGTCCACGCAGACGCCTCCGTTCATGCAGGGCTTGTCGGCGCAGTCGTCGACGTTGACGGTGCAGTCCTTGCCGGCGAACCCGGCCGGGCACTGGCAGGAGTAGTCGTTGACGCGGTCGAAGCAGGTGCCGCCGTTGGCGCAGGGGTGCAGGAGGCAGTCGTCCACGTTGGTCTCGCACAGCGTCCCGATGTACCCGGGGACGCAGCGGCAGGTGAAGCTGTTGACCTGGTCCAGGCACGACCCGCCGTGCTGACACGGGTTGTTCTTGCAGTCGTCAATGTCCACCTGGCAGCGAGGTCCGGTGAAGCCGGGCTGGCAGACGCAGGAGTAGCCATTGGCCTCGTCCACACACTGACCACCTACAGGGAAATCGGTCATCAGGGTCAGTTTTGGACACGCAATTGAAATCTCCATCATAAACGTTGTAAAGAATTATTGTACAACAAATCATTGGCAAATGAATCATTAGGGTCTTACGACTGTGATTAAATGGAAAATCCAGGGGGTTTACTGTGGGGTGTGCGTAACTGGCAACATCTGTGGTGTTTACGTCAATGCGAATATGATTACGATTCTTACCGTTCATGCAGGGGTTGGATTCGCACTCGTTCACTGTGGTTTCGCAGGTGGAGCCGGTGAAGCCTGGTGCGCATGTGCAGACGACGAGTCCGGCGACTTGTTGGCACTGGCCTCCGTTCTGGCAGGGGTTGTTGTGGCAGTCCTGGGCTTGGATCTCACACCGCTTGCCGAAGAAACCCACCGGGCATGTACACGTGTAGTTGTTGACCAAGTCCTGTGGGAAAGGCAAATAAATGAAGACCATTACCGACCTGTGTGGGGCAACACAATGAATCCCCCCAAACCCCTACCTGTTGCGCACGTGCAACGGGGATGTAATTTCACTGAAGCGACATGCGGGCAATTATCGGCACACGTTGTGGTGATATTCAGGAGAAATCTCGCATGGGGGGTAACATGAGTATCAGTATGGAGGAAAGTAAGGTTACCTGGCAGACTCCTCCGTTCAGGCAGGGCTTGTTGGTGCAATTGTCGACGTCGATCTCGCAATTGGTGCCGGTGTAACCCTGGGGGCAGCTGCAAGTGTAGCTCCCCTGGCCAGAGTTTCTGCAGGTCCCGCCGTTCTTGCAGGGCTTGTGGTTGGTACAGTAGTTCAGATCTATGGGGAGGGGAGCGAAACACGTTAGAATTGTGAGAAATGTGGAGGCGGAAACTTGAGAGGAAAGAATGGCGACGATGTGAGCTACTTAGTTAGGACGTGGGACAAAGGTAAAAACCGTATCAAAAATGAGACTCAACAAATGGGCAAACAATAAGTTTACGATTAAGATATGGGTGCGACTGATGGTCGGTATGCGCTATGGTTTAGTTATGGCAGGTATGTCAAGTGGTTACGAGTGGTTAAGGCTTAGTTTACATCGTGTGAGGTCACCCCTGACCGGGTCAGACCGAGCTTGAGAACTGTTGAGGCTGAGTCACTATCAATATGCGGAACTTCATGCCGCATTCCGGACGGACTTGTTGACGCCGTACATACCTTGGTTGCAGAAGAGTCCTCCCCACCCCTCGTCGCAGTTGCACTGCCAGGGCTGGTGGCACGTGCCGTGGAGACACCCGGGGTACCTGATGCACTCGTCGCAGAACTTTCCCTGCCATCCAACACGGCACCTGCACAAACAACGTACAAGAAGACATCCGTTAGAAATGAGCATTTTGTATCAGTTTTATCAAGCAAACAATACGTTCTTGTATCCTGTTTAAGAAACTCTTTCAGCACTATCACCGTATCTGACTGACAGAAAGCGAGCCAGAACATTTGATACGGTGAGACCAGGTGTACTAGTATGGGGGGCGCCAAGACCCGTGGGGTGGCAACTTCTACTTTTATAAACCATTTCACGGAGATTGGGAAGAACTAAATGGAAGGGTTCGGTCCAGTGCCATCTCGGTATTTCTATATCGCACTTGTGATGTATCAAATCCCTGCCCAAATGAAGCCGTGAAAAGTCACTTTTTGTTCTCCTTTCATCGAGTCTGTTGCGTTCCAATGTTTACCTAGGTTTACAGAAACGATTGATCCCGTAGGTACAAACAACTTTTGGAGGACATTCAGTGCATGTCGCCATGCGTGCCAACCATAGATGCCATTTTCTGGGGCCTTCCTCTCCCGTTACCAGTTACATACCTAGGCTATTCTACCAACAACTCTGGTGACCAGTTCACGCACACAGGATTTGTGTAACAACCAGACCTCTCAACAGACAAAGTGCCCGCATGGCGCAGGCGACACTGATAAGGCTTGTAGCAATAATGCGAAAGTAGAAACCGAATCATTCAGCCTAAATGGGTTTTCTGTAACTTAACCATAGTTGTTTCAATCTTAATTCCAGGCGGTATGAAAACAAATACCAACTGCTATTGTGGGCCGGCGGTCTAAGTGATGTTTCTGTTATTGCATGCTCAACGATAACAGAATAAACAAATATTAAGTTGCAGACCATAAATATGTAAGGGATTTTCAAGGATTTGTCCGTGAGAGCAGTGTAAACGAGCGCGTGCTACAAGGTAATGGTTGTAATGGTCTCACCTGCACTCGCCGGGAACCTCGCAGTATCCATGACGATCGCTACAGCCAGGCATGCAGATCGCTGTGGGGCAAACACAAAGGAACAGATTAGTCAAAACTGTCCTGCCATATCTAATGAGAGGATGCACGATACCGTGTTGACTGCTGCACACGCCATGCGTGCATGCATGGTGATGTATCTACACACATAGTAAAATATTACGCTGGCAGGAGGATGTGGCGCCAACATTTTGTTGTCCTGATTGACGTTTTGATTTGTGGCTCAGGTGTGGTGGGAGATAGGGGGGACGCGTTCCTCCAGGCATTATCAATGTTGAGGAGGTGTTCAACACTTGGCAGCTGAGATAATATGTAGGTCTGTGTGTACTTCTCGTGCCGATCCCGGCAGCTGTCCCTTTTGTTTTGTTTGCCCGTAATGCGTCTTGCCAGCTGCGGCTCAGACAAAGACGCTGGTAAGCGCGGGACCCTACAGCACCCCCTGCCCCGGAGCCCCCGCCCAACAGCTCATTACGTTAATTACCGACACGTGCCTGACGAGAAATCTCACCTATTGTGCATAGGTGACTGGGTTTTGGAGTGGTCATCTGCCAAGGGAAGGTCCCGGGTGCTGTCTCCCCTCCGGAGGGAGGGGGCACCCTTTGTCCGGTCCCGGAGCCACGTGGCCAAATCGATTGCTATAGTTATGCAAATACATTACCTATTCTTTCCACGGCGTCCCTGTTGTTGGGCACTGAATGAGATTTACGCCGTGGCACGCGCCAAAAAAGTTTTTTTTCGTACCCACCTAGATAAACTCTAATCACTCGTGCTACCTATGTTGATTGTGTTGCTTAATGTAATTTGTGGTCTGGCTCCACCAAGTTTTCCTTGTCGCCAGGTGTGCGGTAAGAAGTTTACCTGGACAATTTGGAGAGGCGAAACGGAGCCGTGAAGTACGGACTGCGACAGAAGGTGTTTGGGTTGAAACTAAACAAATGGAGACTGGAGAGCACGAGGGGCTTTCTGAACTCAACACAAACGCTGGGCCTCGTAAAGTCAACAACACTGAAGGCTTTCTAGTCCACGGCACGCAGCTAGGTCACACACTACCAACAGGTCCTTTACACGGTGTCATGTTGAAACCAACTGTTCGGGGCAGATGGGCTGTGCAAACTAGGATCGGCCACTCATGTCAGTCTCAAGCGGCTGTACTTGACAGAATTTTTACCCAGAACCGATTGCATGCAGGGCCCCTCGCCCTCTTCCACTTCAATGCCCGACATTAACATGATAATCTTGGCACGCGACCCGCCTGAAGTACAAGTAATTTTTCTTTGAGGGCTGGGGACAACCATGGCTCCCCCAATGTGAATTTATGCAGATGCCAGCTACAACAAAGACCCAAGCGTTGCCGGGCCGTGCCAGAATTATTACGCCCTTTGTCCCGGACCTAAACCCACCCGCAAGATTGACAACCGGGGAAGGTCGACCCATTATGTCATTCTGTCGTGGTAAACACAGTCGAACATCGCGTTTAACTGTCTAGCTAACCCACTTCACAAACCTGTTGCAGTTTGTTTTTTTACCTCAAAGCCCCGCTCACTATTCATACAAGAACATCTGCCGACCCCCAGGTGAATCACCTGCCCGGAGGCGTGAAGGTAATGATATCTCTGCAGAGGTGTGGCCTTCGTTTTTACGACAATTTCCGACGCCACCCGATCCCGCAGTCGCACGTCCCGACAAGAAAACCACTTAATTCTACACCGCCCAAATGGCTTTTCCCATGTTAAGCGTGTACAGAAGGAGTCCGAACGCTCCACAAACACTTCCGTGTGGGGCCGGGCGGTCGCGGGAGGCGGGGTCGGGTGACGTCCCAAGGTAAGGCCGAGGCAGATTGATTTCTGGCCGCCCGACTCGGCGTGAAGCAGATGTCTATCTAATCCGTCAATGCCTTCTTTGAGCGACAAAAGCCACAAGCCCCTCAAGAGCTCAGTACAGAGCGCTTCCTACCCGGGAACGGTCAGTAAATACTTCCCCAAAGACACAACTTTCTGTACGGTGCCTGCAAATCTGTAATCCGCCCACTTGTCCCTTCATCCCGAGGCCTTAACACGGCTTAACTCCCACCAACAGACACACCTCCTGTCGGTGGCTTGTAAGGAGCTTGGGCTGCTATGTGTACTTTTCCCAACACGAATCCTGCCTCCCCGAAGTTGTAATGCGTGTGAAGAAAGTTAGTAGTACTTACGTTCAGTGCAGTATTTGCCCTCCTCCTCATTCTGGTCGGACTTCCACCCTTCGCGGCAGACTTTCTCGCCTTCCTCGTTGCAGGTGTAATGGCCGAAGACGTCGTTCCTTGGACGACAGTAGACAGAACATCCCTCCCCGTAGTTGTGCTCGTCGCAGACGACACGGTAGGCGTAGCTGAGCTGTTGTTGTCCTTCGATGTGGGTATCCTCGTGCCATACCTGGCCGACAGATAGGTGGCGCTGCGTAGCCAGTCGGGTGATCAGGGTGCGAGTTTCTTGGTCCGAGCCTGATACAAAGTAGAGGAGAAAAACGTGTAAGTTTGAGTACATGAGCAACACATTTGACCTTGCTTAACTCGTCAAACATGGCTACTAATGTGTTCTGCCAGTTGTATGAATACCACAGTGTCACTGCTGTCGGTGTTCCCATCGTTATTGCCCTAACACGAACCCCTGCAATTATGCACTGGCAAGCAACGCTTTCAAAATTAGATAAACTGGTGGCTATCGGTTTGTTTTTTGATAGGACGGTGTCACCCACGAAACAATAATTGTGTGCGTGAATTAGTTTTGTTCCAAACAATTCCCTGTCGATGTTGTGTTACTGACAGCTGTTGTGCTCCCACCGCCCGGCACATGCGCACTGCCATTTTTCGATTTATCGCCAAAAGGACCCTGAAACAGCTTGTCTTTGATACAACATCGGGGGTGTGTTGGTATGCTTCGACCGAGATATGACATGATAAACCCCGCCGTTTATGTGCACAAAGAACATGTTCAGATATTCACAGCGTAACATCTTAGAACAGACCCGCCTGCCTACACTGTGTGCCTTTCCCGTCCATATCGCATTACAAACAGATTAGTTTGGTGCTATCTCAGTGTCCACTTCATTTTGCAGGGGTAAAGAAATTTGGACGCAGATATCACAGAGACCTACGGATGGGGTTATTTTGTACAACTCGTCTGTGTTGGGTCGCCCCCCCCCCCCGCATCGTCACCAAGTCGCTGTTAAAAACATAACCCAGAGAAGACGTGTGAGTCGCACAGCCTGTCAAGTCGCGAAGATAAACAGACCCATGCATTTGAACAGCGGCGATAAACGCCTCAATCCGCGACTTTTCGACAGATTTTGTCGATTTTTGTATGCCAATGTAAACACATCCATAATGAATAAGGAGGTTGTTGGTATTCAATGGGCCCGCACAGGGCAGCTGTTGGCAGCAACATGTCAATTGAGGGGGGTGCACAGGCCTGCCATCTGCCGAACGCCCAGCTAAACTTCATCACAGGTTAGACTTTGGTAAAGTTACGGACGGACATACCGTGCTGTGAAGGCCATTCTATAGTGTACACAGAAGCCAACGGCTGATTTCAGATAACACACCTCTGGGGAAAACTCGGGGTTGCCCCCATCGAAGATGCCCCCCTGCATCGCCCCACGAACGCGCCACCCGACATCATCTAGTTCTGTCATTCAATTTCAGAAATACGACCAAACTGACCTAAGCGATCCATGCAGTTGTGCAGAGAGAGAAACAAATCGAACTACTGATGTTGTGAATAGGACCCGATCGTCAGCTGCCGGGGCGAACCCGGCAAATACCCGCGGGGGACGGAACAGTAGAGGCCACTGTCCCGCAAGCCCGGTCCCCGCGCGCTAACCTGAATTATACACGGTACCAGCCACCGGGATCTAGCCGGCCATTACTTGCACACTCCACGATATATCATCCCCTGCCATAAATTACCCGCTATCAACGTGTTCAAACGAGCGAATATTTCAGATCAATAATCCAAACGAGACCATGCCTCAGGGACTTGTTGTGATCCCAACGATAATGCATTTAGGACATCGGTTAGTTTACCAAACAGAAGGTAAAACGTGTACTCACCAGTGGATGCGGTAGTGGTGGCGTCCAGTTCATGCCAGGCCTCGACGATCAGCGAGAACGTGCCCTGCAACAGGCAGACATGTTGTTTACAACTCTTGCCAAATTAATAAAAAATAATATGCCCAGGCACCACGAGAGGCACGGACTGTGGTGTCATTACAGCCCATGCGAGCAGTGCGACCGTTTTGGATCTTGCCACTGTTTTCAAATACATGCACGAAATTATCTATCTGCACGAGACTGAGAACAACAAACAACGAGGGATAAACTGTGATCTTCCGGAGGAGGATCCCATTTGGGTGTAAAATCCCTTTCTTTAGGTTTAAACAAGAGCGTGTGAGAAGAGCGCAATGTAAATTCTTGCATCAGCGTGTCAATGAGTTTACAGTGCAATAAGCCAACAACATCTCTGTGAGTTGAGAATTTTCCCAGAGAAAAAAATACAAACTGTTCAACTTACCGGCCAGGTGAAACTGAAGGGTAGGCGGATGGGGTTGGCAAAGTTGTCGGAATCCTGGATGTCGAAGGAGTTTCCTCCCAGGACCGGGGTTTCCAGGCTTCCGAACGTGCAGGGCGGGTCGGGGGACACATGCGCTTGGTAGTGTTTCAGGCAGACACGGAAGAAGGTCTTGCAGGGGGCCGAGCACACAGCCTCCGGGCGACCGGAGCTGCAGCACGCGCCCGTCTGGGTCGACCCGGTCGGGTTGGAGAAGGAATCGAGACGGAGCTCAAATACCCCCGAACTCCTCACCTATAACACATGATAAACGATGAGCACATTACAACTAACAGCATAGTTAATACAAGAACTAACCACATTACGCACTGCATGTACTACCATCGGAGTGTACAGTTACAAGCCAGCCATCTATTGCAACATTCTAACTAGAATTGTAGCGATCGGGAAGTGCACGTGGCTTACCTCGGAAACGAAAACTGCCATAAGTCCGAATGTTAGAAGCACTCTTAGCGGGAAGCTCCGCGGCAAAGTGCCGCTGGCCTGCGGATCCATGTTGCTGTGTGTCCGCTGGTTGCTCCTATTGTCAGGAACGATCGCGCAGGTAGACTAGTCCTGGCTGTTTGGTTGCCTTTGTTGTTAACTCCGCCCAACTCGCGACTTGAGTGACAGCTCGCTGAATGCAGCCCGGCGTTGAATTTTAAACGTGCGTGCGGATACAATTGGTCGTCCGAAGGGTTTCAAATCCCGAACCGGCGGGTAAACTCGAGCGAAGCGGGGCAGCGTGGACGGCACATACAATCCTCGGTAGTAGTCCGATTCTCGTCCGTAGCAGTCAGGAATGATCGCGATTTGTTGTTGGAGAGGACCGGTGCACTGGCGACACAAACGTGGAACGTGGAATACACAGTGCAAGCAACTCGGAACACGTCCTCTCTCTACCGTGGTCTCACTGGAAATGTGAACCGCTGGCGTCTGCCGCTCAATTTATAGGCCCAGCCATGCATACATTATCCGTCGCGCATAAAATTTTGGCACAATCTGTCATCCCGGGGGTACCAGATAAACAAGGCTCTGATTGGTCGAAAACAATGGGCAAATTGGCCATGTGGCCCGGGTTGGTCGGTGTGCAAATCTAATTCACACTTCTGAATTTTTAATTGACTTGTTTAACACCTCCAGAGGGGAACGATGAATAAAGAGGGTCCATCTGCCAAGTTGGTAAAAAGTTGTAGAAATCTGTTGCTTGTCCCTAATGTTATAAAAACATTTATTTTGGGTTGGCACACCGGGGCAACACCTTACTACCACGGGCCGCACACTCGAGCCAGTAGTGCACAGTTTGTAATATCGAGTTTGCCGTCTCGTGTGTGCCCGGTACACAGAGAAGAAGTTCTTTGTTCTTGGCGCGTGCCAGCTATCGAAATTGGCCAATATTGACAATGCCGTGCTTTCTTCGGATGCACCCAGGCTTTGTGCTGCAGCTGCAGGGCCCGAGCCTCACACCTGCCGGTATTGTCTACTCGACCTTATTAATATCCATACCGGCACTAATTAGCGAGCGTTCGCTGGGGGCAAGTCTCCGCCAATCAGACTTCAGCCTGCCCCCCTTCGAACAAAAGATTCCCCAAGTCTGCACGTGCCTGCTAAATGCATGCTCAAAGAAGTGCAAATTTTTCTTGTCTTCAAGCCCCAAACGTCGTCTAGCACGAGCCCCCATTGTCCCTCGGAACGCGCCACGTGAGGGACAACAGATAACTAACCAGCATCTTTATTCCCTACAGGGATTCAAACAATCAGAGTTCCGGCCAAAGGCAAGAACAAAGACACTTGTGGAGGGTCTGAGACTGATTAAAGTTTTATTCCACACAGATGAAAATACTCCAAGCCCCCTTCCCCCGTGATTTGTTATTTTTTCTAACTTGAGGCAATCCAATGCCATGTGCGAAAGAGTGGCGTGTTCGCGGCTAACAACAACACTACACACTTGTAGATTATCCGCGAAAGAGAAACAATGAACACCTTTCGTATCAAACCTCTTTCTAGAAATGTTCTCTCCCAGCTAGTTAGGTGTACTTTAGTCAGGGCGCACTGTGTGTCATAAGCTTTTACCTACCCATTAAAAGTCCGACCAAATAAATACGTTTAGACAAATCTAAACTGAGTCCTTTGTCCTTTAAAAGCGCGGCAAGCTGTCGCGTTCTCTCCGGCCCATGTTTTAGCCCCATCCTGATTTTTCCGCACATTGGCGAGGGTACGCTAATGCTGTATACAAATTCATTAATGATTAGCTCTAAACTTGCGAAAAGTAAACTATTAACAGGACTTTGTTGATTCAATGTGCAATATTTGTGGGCTTGCCCGATTTAGGGAGACTGAAGTGTTCTTTATCCGGACAGGTCGGTGATTACTTGTTCATTTTTAATTGTCCTTGCCTGGCAGTCGCGTGCCCGACAAGACTGAAACCACAGCAGCTATTTGCTCGAAGATAATGCCTTTGATAGGCAAAGTTGAGTAAAGACAGGACGCAGCCTAGCAGAAATCTTGCGGCTCAGACATTTAATTACAACCTGACCATCTGTGAGGCTGTCCCGTTCCACCGCCCTCCTGCCCCCTTGTTGTAGTGGGAGGGACCGACACAAAGGGCCGGGCCGAGCGGCGGGAGGGCCCGCAGAGACCCCTGGCCCGGCCCGCGCCGATTTCACGGTGTCATCAGCCTCGTGATGAACGTCATGCTGACAAGGAAAATCCGGCCCCAAGGCGACAGCAACAGCTTTCACTCGATGTACTTTTGTATCGAAATCAGTGCTTTATAACAGCCACAAAATAAGTTTTAAACTTGGTTACTTACTGCCCCCTCCCATGCATCCGATCACAAAATGACTTTGCAAACTTTGATAGACTTTGTTAATATATCCATACTTACAGCGTCTTTGCTGTTAGAACTGTGTGCTTTCCAGCTGTTTCTGTGTGGCAATCGTTGTATAAAACATAGGAGGTTTAAATCAAACCAGATAAAGCTCAATTTTATATCAGAGCTACCTGTTGCCCAATCTCTTTGATTGTCAACAAAGTAAGGTCTCAAAAGGTCGCGTGTGGCGTGACACCGAGGTTTGCAAGCATGACATTTCCACAACATGTTTTCATTTGTGACAAATCACAGAAACAACTCTAGAGCGTATATGGTAGAGGGTCAAGCTGTCTCGACATCAAGTCAAAGTCCATACATGGCGTGTGGTTTATTACGAATGTAGATTTTTCTGCCCCATATTTGCTCGGCTCATTGAGCAGGCAGTGATTTGCGCCGACCGCACGCGCCACTCGCGCGCCAACAATTCTCCTTCCATTGTCAGAGTCCAGCACGCATCAGCACCCGGCCGCTCCCCAGGTATGTCCTGAGGGGAGACAATTTACCTGATACTTACAGGTGAGCGCCAGGTGAGAGGCGGCTTGCCAAGGACAAAGGGGGCACACCCTGATAAACACCGTAAAGACTGGGTCGCACCTGCCGCTCAGAACAAAACACAACGACTTTATGTACTTTATTTGTGTGTCCAGACTAAACCAAGACGCCATACGTGCCGTTTGAGTCTTAAAGGGCCAGATGCACCTGCTCTTCTCAAGAAAGGATCCAACGTAGAGACGGTCATGCTTGTATTTGGGTGACTTACAACATCTCATATCTGATTCCTTTGTATTCAACACGCTTCACTGAAGCCAACATACCTTTACTTTCACGCGGGAGAAATATTGGGTGGGGGGTCGAAAATCTTTCTGTAACTTATACAAGCGGAGATTAAAGTTACTCTGAGTCTCGATCGTTATCGATAAGGAGATTACTTCGTTTTACGGAAAAGTTTCCGGTGTCGCTGTGAGAGACACTTGAAGATGACTCAATATTTCACTGTGTGTTTTGTATGGATTAGATTTCAGACAGCATTGTCAACACACAAAACATCACAGAGCGGTTGTCGTCCAGTCATTCGCTACATGTTTCGTGTGGTATAGACACAACGACTTCGGAAAGTCAAAACGACCCAGTTTCATCCAAAATCGAGCCATATTTCTGAGTGGGCGTTCACCTTTGTAAAAGCAAGCTGTTGATTCACCACAGAAACATTTATACGTGAAACCAACCTTTCTATTGAGCGTCTCCTCCACATTGTTTATAAACAATGCGTTCTTTCTAAATCGATGGAATGTCATCAGAATAAAATTCCCAAGCGATCAGAACTTCCTTGCGGTATGGCTTCACATGATAGCCTGGGAGTCGTCCAAGGTGGAACCCCGTCCAGTGACTCAGATCACCCACCCCCTCACAACACTACCGTGTCTCAGAATGAAGGGAAACGGACTAGTGAATAAAATTGGAGTTGTGTAACTGCCGTCATCCATGCTATTTTTGTATGGGACAGTTCAGTGCGGTCAGAGATCGCAAGAACGAGTTCCATTTTGGTACAATGGCACAGAAGTTGTGACAGAACTGCCAAGAATCGCCCTACACCAGACACATCTGTCCTCGGGCGGCATTCACCCGTAAAATCTACGGCAAACTGACAGTCAACTCTCTCTCACAGGTCACCGAGTTTAGGTATAGTATGTGTCTTAAGTGGTTACTATCAGTTAACCGGGCTGTCGGTCACATGCGCCGATACCCGAGTGATGTTGGCCTTGTTATCTCCGAGAGTGAACTTTTCGTCTCGGCCGGGTAAAGCGATACACAGTCCAAGTACACAGTAGCACCTCTGGATAGTGTTCAACTTCTCCTTGTCGTGTTCTGTAGTATCGGCGGACGATACGCAATGTCACGGGTGTCGCTTAAAGCTCCACTTACTACGCGTACTGACCTTTTCTTGAGTCTGATTGAAAATAGTTTGGCGGGTATTTGGAGTATTGGTATCGTGTTACAAGCCGGTCGCAGAGCAAGTACCAATGACAGCAGGGCGACGGCGGGGCTACGATACACTTTTATCATATTACCAGGTCCCATACAGAGCCGATCACACAGAAAAGAAAACACATACCAACTCTCAGTGCGGAAAGAAAAGCGCACTATTATTACATGTGTACCACAGTCTCGTTGTTTCATGTTGCACGACGAATGTCACAATAACTCAGTGGCATTGTAGGAATGCGACAGTGTACGGGACAGTGACCATGCACGCAACAGGCGTTTATTTTCATTGCGCCCAAAGTTTGTCCATCTAAACGGAAGAAACGATTTTTATGTGCTCTGAAACTATTTTGATGGTGATCTTCTGTGGCAGAGAGCAGGGTTTATGCCAGTGTCGAGTGGCGCAGGGTAAACAGATATTAGCGAGTATGTATATCGGAGAAGACACGCCCTTGAGACAGGCGTCCGACTGGAGATGACAAATTGGGATCAAAACTCTTCTCGTCTGAACTGTTGACCTGCAGGGATCGGGACGGCTGGCATGGCCGGGATGTGCCTGGTTAGGCGGACTCTCTGGTGGACTTCCCCCTGAGTCTGTCATTCTTCAGCGCGGGACGGGTCCCGCCACACACGCTCGCCTCCTAGTTTGGAACGCGCAACTATAAGTGGTTATATTTCATGAGCTGGCTCGCGGGGATAAGAGGCAACGCGTGTTCTTGACGAGGGGGGATTATGTGTGGTGAGGGTGAGCTGGCCGAACGTTCGCTGGCCAACATTCCGTAAACATAGGGAATGTTTCTTCTTCATACGCGCCATTGCTAGAATATGTTCCCACGTTAAATCTATTAAAGGAAAGGGGGTTTGCGGCGGCCCCCAGTTGCTGCCACTCATCACGACACTTCCCTTTGTCACTCGCTCTGTGTATCATACAACATTCCTCCGCCTCTGTAGGTCACCACAACAGAGCGATACGCCATGACCCCTACATTTTAGCCCCCCAAACTTCAAATAGAAGTTGCCACTTCCCAATGTTGTTGTTATTGTTATATTTGATACCACATGTCGCTCGGTCAAGACAAAAGTGACCGCGGTCGATCAAGTTCACATTGCGGATGGCTATTGACTGTGGTCCGATTACGCTATTTTTGGGTGGAAATTTTTCTGACCATTAGTGGGAGGGTGACTAATACGAATGATACATTGTCTTGGAGCATGATTTGGACCAAGAGCCGTGAAATAACTGACCAACTGATCATCCGGTATCAGTTTCACTCGGTTGTCGTTATGGCACCGTCTATTATGCGTAACACAAAGGTTTGTTTACATAGTTATTGTCTTCCTGCGATTTGAAAAGCTCGGCCTGGAGATTATCTACGACTACATAGACATAAGATATTTGTCCTGTGCAGATTTACGAGTCTTTGAATTGTAAACAACGGTATTGAGAGATTTAAGAAGTAGACTGAACGACTATGAATCTAATACTTAAATATCAAGTTATTGAAAATGTGTTTGTATAGTGTGAACAAATAGAAATCCTTTTGAAATAGCACATTTCTACATTTACTGTCTCTAAGTGTAGACACGAGAAGATATGTTAAAGTTTAATAATGATGTTATTGTTCGAGAAAATGACTCACAGAAAGGAAACCTTAACAAAACAGAAATAGAAGCTATGGCTTCCTCTATATGTAATAATAAACGACCATGTCCTAGCCAAAGGACTATGCTTTATTTGCGCCCATGTATCTCTTGTATCTTGAGTGCTAACGGAAACAGGTGATCGGATTTTATGGGATAAGGACACAATTTTACATGTTTCGTGACTTTGTCTACTCTCACAACTTTCGCACGCCCAGAATATACATAATCTTGGTTATTGCAGACACCCAACATCGAGATTTCTATTCACTTGTTAATTTACCACTCGATTAGCTCATATCATTTTTTCACAACTTTGCTCAACATTTTCACAGCTTGGGTATCCTAGCACACCCAAGACTACAACTAGCCTTTTCATATTCATATTCCGACAATTTCTTTACAGTAAAGAAACCACAAATCTTCTTTTCGGGTGTAAATTATGCAGATTGATTGGATAATCCTTTTGCTGTGTTCACAAGTTTTCGTGTTTTCAACAGCTTGCTGGACTTGAACACGCCCAGATGTGGATTGCTGCACATCTGACCGTGGACGTATGTATAGTGTGACAACTAGGTGCATGACAATGCCCCCACCGCGCACCACACACAGCCACACAGGCAAGCTTCCGGTTTTGTGTATCAGTAGTCAGAATGAACTTTTCTGTATGTGTATCGGGCGAGACTAGTGGTCTTTGTTGACTTTGTTGCCTTTTGCAGCGCGAACTCGACTCCCATAGTTCATATTTCAGAGAATGAATCCTATCGCACAATATTTGTCGTCGGGTCATTAGTGTTGATACAGCGATATACTCTATCGAATAACGGTTTCTATATAAACTGCTAACCTTCGGAAAAGTCATAAAAGATAACCTCCTTCAATCTCATCGCCTTTGTTGAGAAAAATCAGTAATGCAAACAAAATAGAAACAAATAACACAGGCGAGGAATACGACAGACATACACGAATTTGAAATCGTGTCGCTTTGTCATTTCTATCATTTATTGGGGCGTTGTCAAACATATTTTGAATTCGGAAAAAATTTCCTTATTTTCATTAATATTTTGTTCACTTCTTCGTGATGCAAAACACATACGCCGGGGTCGCTGATATCAATATCAAGATTCTTGTGCGGAAAAAGTGCTTGGAACCTAATGCATCTTGATTGGATAATCCTGTCACTCAGTTCACACGTTTCCCCGTTTTCAGCACCTTGCCTCGCTGGAACACGCCCAGATGCGGATTGCGTATGTTGGAGGCTAAAGTTTGGTGTATGATGTCTTATATGAAAAGACATAATCATTTTCGTACAAGCTTTCATACTGCAGGCCATAGATAGAGCTATGATACCTGTCTCTTGAAACTCATTCGGCAGACAAACTTCACACATCTTTTTCGTTGTGTATTCGAACAACCACAGAACGTCATTCTGATACCAAGGAGCTTGCTGATCAGATACATCATTGACGATTGAGGTCACGAAACAGTTTCTAATGTCAGATCAAAAATCTCGGCTCGACGACCCCGGCAAGCGTTCATTGCCTTATTTGCCATGTACATGTATCTGTAAAAGTACCCGGGAAGAACAACACACGCGCGGGAACTAGCCCGATCTCCCATAAGTAGTTTGGGCCCATGTGTGCAAAGTGACAGGGAAACTAAACCGCTACAGATGTCCTCTTGTCTCTGTGTAACGTTTGTGCGGTCAGATGCAGGTTAGGTTGTCTGTGTGGTGTTACCGATGAGCAGCCTAATCTAGACCTTCCCAAGCTCACTGCAACGCTGTAGGAGCGAATTATATGGTAACACAAGAGCTGGAACTCCTTGCTATTCGAGATTGTTACTTGGTGCAAGGAGGTTATAGCAAGAAGGTATAAAATCAAATTTAATTTCAAACCTCCTTGGTTATAGCAAGTTGGTTATAAGAGGTGGTGTGATGCATCGAGTCATTCTTTGGGTCTTTTCTGTACTTGAAGTTGAAGAGGTCCTGGAATACTGTACTAGCACACGCGTGGCTCCCTCCTGTCTACTGACCATATCAGCATTGGGCTCGTGTTGGTTGGACCATACAGGGTGTCGGCTCGTGTTGGACCATACAGGGTGTCGAGTCGTGTGCGGAGACCGTACAGGGAGGTGAAGTCGGCTCGTGTGGAGACCATATAGGATACAGGGAACAGTGTGAAACCATACAGGGAACACACGGTCCCCCTGCTCTCAGATCAGCTCAGCGTGCGACGGACCGACTTGGACAGATCACTTCCTATACGGTCTGCACACTCGCCCAGCACACGCACACCAAACACCTAAATTGGACAATGGCATTTTCTGAAATACTGCAGTATAATTTACCTCCCTGACAGTGATTTCGGCACATTCTCTTGCGATAAAACTTCACAAAAACACAATAGATATACCAAGTGTAAATACCATTCATTGCCGTCGTTCCCATCCCCAAGTATTATCACTCATGTCATTCAATGCTGATGACAGCCAGTTTAGATACTTCTGTTGTCGTTATTGTTGTTGTTGCTTGCAGCATTTTCATCTTTACCAACAGCGGGGATGATAGAGATAATTGTAACTGCTACTCGTTTTTACGAGATTGAAGAGAAGAAAATGCAATGAAGGTGACGGAATTATCCCCAGGCGAAGTTTCCAATTGAAGTGCAACGGAATCTGCTTTTCAAAGTTACTACAGTAGCAACAACTCACACCCTGATCCTCAGGGGTTTAGGAAATCTAAGATACTGATTGATTCTCCTTGAATGAGATACCCATCGTGCTACATCCTAAACAAAAAGTTGTTTGTATGTTGTAACTTGTTATGAAAATAAATTGGAATTCAGCTTTAAGTACTCTGCAAACATACCCCGTCATGAAAACCCACAACAACCGAAGTGTGGTCATACTAGATGTCATAACATTCAACAACGGAATCACAACATAAACACGGTGTGTTTGGGGCACTTTAAGAAAGACAGAAGGGGTTGTTTGCAGAAAACAGCAGCGCATCAGTTATCCATCACTGTCGCCCCCCTCCCACCCCTCTCCGCACCACCACAGATGTCCGTAAGCCATGGTCAGCCGGGCGGCTGTCATGAGGGGCGAACTTCGTTGATTGGAAGAGATTGGAGGTTAAGTGGTTGTCTTCCATCACTGTCAGCAGAACACTTGACACAGGTCCTTGTTTGGTGCACACTTCCAGTAGCTGACAGGGACAGGCGCGCTCAAGTGTTGTATTTCTTCCTCTTACTTTCTCTTCTACTTCTTCGCAACAAGGCATATCCACTCTCGGGGAAAAACTGGCCCGGTAAACTTTGCCACGAAACAATTTTCACCTGGATATGAAGTCAATGATATTGATATTTTCTTAATCATCTATTCTACCCCCTTCTGCGTGCGGTGTTTTCTTTTTTGGGTTACTGCTGAAATTTCACACCTTGCACTGAGAGAAGATGCCCCTCCTCGCAAGATGATCCTGACAACAGGAGCAGGTTACACACGCCCATCGCAGTAGATGGAAAGGTGGAGTTTTCCTATTGCGAGAGGACGTCAATTAATGTTAGGTCATCAACGCTGCATTTTTCATCGGTTTTATCTTTTTTGTCAAGTTTCGATTTTTTTCCCATGAGTTTTCAGCCTCTCCCTTAATTTTGTCGTTCAAACTTTTTACCCTTAAAATTACTAACGTTATATTTAGCTTTTCGAGGAATGACTCTAGAACGTCGTATTGTCCCGACTTCGACCTCTTACACCAACTGCTTTATTCAAACTTTTCACATCGCCATGTGTAGTTAGAAGGTAACGAAATCAACGCACTGAGAGGAATTTCGTTCAGTATGCCAAGTCGTGGATATTCGGTGTTCAATAACATACACTAGCTAGCATAGAAGCCATTGCTTTCAAAGCAATGTACAGTGACGTCGTCAATACTTGCCGGTGTCTCTGTGACTTCAGGAACTCAGATTCTCAAGAACAGGAAACGAAGCTCCTTTGATGTGGGAAACATGCAGCCAACCCTAATCGAAAAATGCGTAATATTTTTGTTTTCTAAATAAAGTTTCAGGGATACAAAAACAAACAAGAAGACGACCAGACGACAGCCTCCTCCTTACTCCTTGTGTCAGAGGAGTCCAGTGATCTTGCCAATCCCATTTCTCCCGTCATTTAGTATTTCGATACTAGCTAGGGACAAGATACTACATGTAGTATGCACCTGCCGCTGAATTCTGCTGAAGGAATAGAGCCTCCTTGAATCTACGTTAAAATTGCGCCCTGTGATCAAATGACTCGAATCGGTCCATCAGACCGTTGGAATTCGGACAGGTAGCACCTCTAGACCGCGAGTGTCACCGGTAAAGTGGACGGAAAATTGAGCGCTTATCTCCGTCTGAATCTCCGGGTATCTGCGCGCTCAAATTGGAATGTCGAGACGGGGAACGGGTTTATCTTGAGGTGCAGACAGAGGGAAGATTGAGGACCACCGCAGCAGCAGTGCAGCACCCTCTCCCTCGTTCTGTCAAGAACAAGAGAGTCATAAGAGAAATATTTAATGTCCTTAGCTATATCAAGTTCGCGCCAATTAAGTTTCGATCATAAACGGATAACGAACGATTTCAGAATTTCCGTCAATTGCTCCCTTTCAAATTGTTCGGAGACTTGTGAGTTTTGGGGTGGGTAACGTTACGAAACGGATTAAAAGTGTCGAAGTATGGTATAGCTAAACGTCTTATAAAAGCTTTAAAAGGTATACAGTATCAGGCAAATGTGTGTCTTCATTATCGGGCCCGGTGCAGCACCGAGGCAGGGTACACGTGTCTTTCATTTAGCGGGAATGCCCTCCTCAAATGGTGTGTGGTCTTCTTTAACTCGGATGGTTGGCAATGATAACGGTCTCTCCAGGCTTCCCCTCAGCCACTGGAAATCGAGAGCAAATTGTGTATGGATTTTGTCAGGGTTCCCGCCGACCCTATTAAGTTGTCTAGGATATCAGAGGGAACGCGCTGTTGATGTTTTCATTGACTACGCATTTGAAGAGGATCATTTCCGACCTCTCCGTACAAACAAACAGCAGCTTTGGCGCTCGACGTGGTCCAAGGCATCCCGGCCCCTTCTCCTTGCAACGCAACGGGAGAGGGATCATGTAAGACTCTGGCACCAGTTGTTCTTGTGCACCTCCTCCACGTGTTCTTACCCATCAGCGGCGCGCAGATGGTTGCTAATTGCCTTGACCCGAGCCAAACCCGCGCCCGCCATATTGGGTGTGGGTTGCCCGACAGGACGTAGGGTCCGTCCCGGGGGAGTCCTTCCCCTCCCTGGAAAATCTCTATACGACTTTTCATCGTGCGCCTATGAAACCCAAGCCGTGCGCTAGACATGGGCTCCTCGCTAAATGGACAGCCGCGGGGTCATTGTGCAGAACACGCTACTCACTCGTGTGATCACACGAGTTTGTTTGCAAACACGGGATATAAAACTTGTACCCTCAAGAGCAGTTATGAAAACACGCCCGCCACCCACTTTGCCGAGTTTTGTTTGAAGAGAAAAATCGGACGAGCAAGTGGACGGGCCGGAGTAAGGTTCCTGTGAGATGACCAATCAGTCCGCGGGGAGATTGTAAAGTTGCAGACAGCTTTAATCCCCCGGTTCGGCTTGTGTTTCGAAGATAAATCTCTTCAAAACACTCCGATTTCTTCCTTTATCTCCGATAAGCTGGAGGCTCATTGTAAAGCACTAACTGACAAACACACAGGCTAACACACACTTCAAGTCCGCCAATAGGCGAGAGTTTATACTAATGAGTTGTTTGTACACAAAATAAGGAAAGGCGAAGGGTTTCACACATTTTTCTTAAACGGAAGATTTTGTGGTGTTTAGCAACATTAGTGCCCGCCTTGAATAAAGGGTAATCTGGTCTTGTCGTGTGTTTCACACCCTACAGCTAATCACATTCAGTGGGCATTCGTCAGGGCGTCTCAATTCGACACCGTGTGAAAAAATCTTCGTCTCCGCGCGACATTCTTTAGCGTCAGACAGATATGCATGTATGTCTGATATTTGTTTTTCTTTTGCAGTACGTTTTTCCATGTGAAAAGAGCTCCTTACACTGCACATTGCAGTCGGTTTCTTTTAACTTTTAAGATTCACACGCCCAGTGTATAACAATTACTTCAACACACTTCGACGTTAGTAAACATGAAAATCGTTTCAGAAGGGTGCATGATCTGAGGGTAACGATTGCAAAAGTTTATTTAGTTGAAGCAACTTCTAGTCTAGTTGCTTGCTCTTCTGAATCAGTCACCAGTGGATGTCATTTTCCCGCCAAACTTTGCTTACACAGCTTAGACTAGTCAGACCTGGAATGAGTCGGAGTAAAAAAATCGCTTATTTTATTGAGCCTTTTGATGCCGCTCGTCCTCGTCCCTCGGGGACCCGCTCACCTTGTCTTGTGGCGGGGGTCTGACGGCGCTGATAGCTTCTCTCACGGTGATTTGGGCGGGTTAGAGGCCGCGGCCCGGGGGAGGGTCATGTCCGGACACGGCTCCTCCCGGGCAGACTAATTGGTTGAACCTGTTGCAGGACATTGGCGGTAAGGAAAGTAATCTCCAAGCAGATGTCAGAAAGCAGAAAGTCCCGATGCTGAAAAATATTACGATTGTGCCCTTTTACACCTGTCTGGAAATTACTAGTATAAGAAAATGTTTTTGTATTTGGCGATTGGGCTGTTGAATTTTGGGCGTTTGTAAAGTTTGAATGGGGCTTGATATGGTAATCATATTTCGCCATGCCCCTCCTCCCAACAAATTCACACAAGGGAAGCTGTCAACAAGATGACATTGTCACGATACTCTCAAATGGCGGTGTTCACAGAAACCAAGTTTCATTGAAAATACATTCATTGTAGCTGATGTTATCATCATGTTGTGGTTGATTTTTTGTTTCCTTTCTTTCCGACGACCAGTGCAAGAACAACGAAGACGAGTGTCGGTTTATCCGACCAAGGTGGTAAAGCACTTGGCGCGGAAAAATGCCCTTATCGAAGTCGGAAGCCTCTACTTTGTCGTCTTTAAAAGTGGGTTGTTACTGTGAGACGCAAGTGAGCCGTGTTTTCCCAGCGAGACTTCACCACTGTCGTCTCATCGCGCCTCAATCAGTAGGCGGGATTGGTTCTACCTGGCTGCGCGCGGCCCTTTCCCAGGAAGATACATGCCAGTCGCGCTCACGCCGTCGTGCCGTGTCCCGCCTTCGGGGCCGTGACGTGCTCGGGACATGTCGTCGGCATGACGGGTCACCGACAGCTTGTATACACTCCAACCACTCTTCTGGGAGCAGTATCAAACATCGTTTCTGTGATACCAGAAATAAACACACGACATTTGATAATCGCCAAAGTCGACCTCTTGTCTTTGTTGCGTTGTTTTCTTTCAGCGGTTTGTGTAAACAGATTTTTTTCGCTCCTAATGGAACCCAAGTGGGTTGAGTTTCGGTTTAAATAAGTCGAAGGTAAGTGAGTGTTGTTGTTAGTGGAGTGTCTTGTGTGAGGCCACTTTTGCGCGCATCCCATTCCGGGTCACTTCTGAACAGATTCGGTACAAGAGTAAACAAGAGAGACATGCCCAGTAATAGACTAATGCTAATCAACTGAGCCGGCAAACACTTTGGTGTGAACAACCACAACTACACTTAGCATAGCAGCACCAAACTGTTAACCCAATAAACAGGGGGCGAAAATCATGATTATTCACCGAGGGACATTGGTTCTCACATAGCCGTGAGAAATATGTGCCCCGCTGTTGATGCAAAGTATTAAACTTTCAAGAGGGACGAAGACGTTACAACTTTAGAATACACACCTTGGAGTGTGGGAAAGTGCTACCTACAGCATTTTTTCAATTAAAGCTCATTGTCTTTCAATTAAGAATCTTCTCTGATCCCCTACGTGAGGCACGGCCGTTTCACACCACGTTTTTATGGTGGTGCATCTGAGTAAACTTTTCACACGCCATTGCTAATAGGTTTAGGGCGCGTCGTAACATAATTATTTGGCACCTCAGTCCGACTCCTTCTGTAACAAGTGACGAGTGGGCTGGGAAATGTTGTTATAGTGCAGGCTGTTTCTCAGTATGATGCAAACCGGTTGCACGCGGCACTTGAGGCGGGGAGGGGCCTTGCGTGGGTAGCCTGGGAAACCCGGGGGAGTGGGGTGTCCTCTAGTGAGGACCACCATATCAAGGGACCATTTAGTAGCGGGACCCTAGTGTAAACCAGACGGGAGAATGTGCCTTCTCGCCCGAGAGCGCTTTATGGTGTCTATACCGCCGGGTAGATGGGAGTTCCCCTGCTAGCGTGGGAACTCTCCTTGGCTGGGGGATATCGGCGCTGGGAAGTCGTCGCGAGGTGTAACCGTGCCCTAGATCAACATGAAGCGGCGCACAGTTCGCCTCACGTCATGCGTGGCGGGGTAAGCATGAGAACCTGCGGTTCGTCCCGACCGTCGGGGCGGACTTCACGCGCCGCTGACCCCAGTGAAAACTCCGGCTCTCGCCCCATTGCACATCCCCGTCTTCGCCTGTCACCCCTCACTCCGCTCCCAGCAAAACTGTGCCAATATTTACATTTCTGCATGGATTGAAGTAGACTTTGATCAAGGCTATCAGGTGATCCTTCGTCACAGCTACGGCAGTGAAAAGAACTAAAGTAAAGTTTATTCCACCTGTCAGTTTGCGGCTAGCCACCCAGCTTTGATGTCTCCAGCCCTGCCACAAGTCCCGTCTAGGCGCATTAAGGAATATTTGTACAACACATCTTCATCGGCAAGACCCAGAATACTTCAATCTCAATATTTTTCCAGGCCTTTCCTCTCATTGATCCGCCGACGGAGCTTACCTGTTTTCTCCAAACAAGCCCTCCTTATACCGACATCCCCGTGCCTAGAAGAGACAGGTGAATGTGACTGATGATGTGACGTATCACTATCAAGGCATGGAGGCATGTCGACGGGACAGAACACACTACCTCCGTCATCTCCTCTCCAAGCAGAGGTTCGGCTTCGGCTTGTTTCTGACGTCTTACACTTGAGCCAATTTTTATCGGGCTTTCTGTTTTGTCAGGGTTTCTTTGCTGGTGGACAATGGAAAACCTGACAAATAGAAAGCCCCCTAGAAACGCCGAGAAAGACGTCAGAATCATGCCGGAGCCGAACCGCTGTTTGAAGAGTATCCGTCATCTACAGGACAGACCTGCCTACAGTTGGGACACTTTCTACACAATTTGCGCCAAGTCAGCCGTGCGCTGGATAGGCCACCCGACCCTGGGGTACAGGTGTGCACCAGAGAGGAGAATCATGTCGGGTGGCGCCAACCTCGGCATTGGCCGTATCCATTATTAGAGAATCCATCGTCATAGATCTCAGCTTCTGTGTAAGAACACACAGAAAGGTCTGTTTTGTCCCCCACCATCCCTATACACTCTCCGAGAGTGCGTAACTATCGTAGTGTGAGCTGGCTTGTATGTTAGTTCTCACACAGGGACTAACGTCTTGATTACATGGTTATACCTGTGGAAACACACGCAACAGGTACCATTTACACGTTTCAAACCCCTCTCTCAAGAGAAAGAACAGAACGGACTCGAAAACCCTACTATACAGAGTTGTACTTGTAGGAGCTTTCATCGACGCTAAGTAGTCTACACAAGGTTCGGTCAAGTGTACTAAATACTGTGGGAAAACAAGTTTGCAGACAGATGAAATTGAGGAGTATTCAGGCATGAAATGAGTAACGGTTCCTCATACCTACCTGCTAACGTGAAAAGGGTTGACCTTGCCACAGAAGTAACCTGAGGTATGGGTTTTCTTGGAGAATTGGTGCGTACTTTGTGTCGTAATTGGTGCAGACGAGAACTTCTTAAAGAGTTTAGCTCACATTACGCTAGAATCTAATGATGAAAAGAAATACATGTTTCATGTTTAAACATCACAGTCGTGAAATGATGATTTCTTCACGCCCTACTGATGATTTGTTGGTTCATGATGACCTGTTTTTTACCTGAATGTGAACAGAGCATGATGCAGAACGAGAAAGTTACGACTGTGGGTGTCATGTTATGTGTGCCATGCCAGCAATGTTCTCGCGTATCTCCTCACTTATGAACGCGCCCAGGCTTGCTCTCGTCTGACACCTGAGTGAAACACCACAGAACAATAGCGGAAAATTGCTGTAAACAACGTTTCTCGGTCCGCTAGCCCCGTACCTGTCACCGGGTCAAACCGCCTGTCCTCACGCCCCTCCGTCAACGACCTATCGCGGTCCAGGCGTGACGTCACCATGACCGTGGACCTGGATATCGTCCCACAACCTCTGTATTTAAAAGGAATGTCGGTTGCCATGGTCGTTTCCTGTTCTATTAGTGTGTCCCTCGAACCTTATCGGAATAGCAGGAATACCTGACTTGTCGTGACCGAGCGTCGAAACAATGACTCGGCAAACGATGTTATTTTCAGGTCATATTTTGTATACATGTAAGTATGCACAGGAAATCACATCATTTCGGCCGAGTTCACACCGGGGGTAACGAAATTTATCCCCACAAAAGTCGACATTGTTGCAATTAGCCTTTTCATCGTTTTTACTCTTCCGACTCACAACAGGATTCCTGAGTGTATGCTAAACCCATAATGCCGCGCGGCAGGCACTTGACTTTCCCGCATGCCGTGACGAGCTCGAGACTCCATCGGACAGAAAAATACGGAAGCATTCGTGGGAAATGGAGTAAAAAGTCATAACTATTCACGCGCCGTCAACCTTTCTGTAGAGAGGTGAAATGTGGTATGCGATCCAGGTACTAGTAACATGCCATAGACAAGCTTGTAATAGAAGTACAACACGTACAAATAGTATAGTATAGAATACAGAATATAGGAAAATGGCGCAACTAGTGGAAGCACGAGCCCTCTTTTCTATTTGTAAGGAATTTGTAATGTTCCAATGGAAAAGAAATGCGTCATCTTTCCATAATGAACATCTTTTGAAATGAAGTCGGCTCCCTATCCCCTCCAAGACGTCGCCAAGACGGCATTGTCTTCAAATAGCGACATCTAGCGGTTTTCACATTACCAAGCATGATGTCTCACAATGGGGACAACCTCTTGTTCATGCAAAGAGGAACATGGCTTCTTTCTGTTTTTAAAAACTGACCAGGTTCCTCTCTGTGGACAAAAATATGTTACTATCACCAAGTACCAGATAGTCGACGTGTTTTATAGCGCGCAGTAACGGATAGATGAATACAAGAAAGTGAGGCACAACGTGTGCAAGGTCAAGGTTTCAAGATAAAAATACTAAAATGGGCCATTCACTGGAGGAAAAAACAACTTAGCTACAAGTGGATTGAAAAAACGATAGGATTAGGTATCTCCTGAAGAATTAAAGTATTAAAACACAAAAACACGGACAGCTGCACTGAACAATCGGATGACGAAAGCAACGACACAACAGTGGAGGATAAAACCCCGTCTGATGACCAGATTTCACAATGCCAATTTGCAGGCGGTCCCGTTAATCCTGTTTCAAAGGATAATCGTAACTTTGTTGCATACAGGTCTTTGTGCGTGGAGCACCGAGTGCGTACTAACGGTAACCGACAACAACGTTAAAGATTTAAGCCGTCGATAATAACACTAAATAAAGCCACTTAGTAGCAAATCTACGTCAACTCGACCACGCGTAGACACGTGAGCAGCTAGTTAATAGACAAACCTTTCGATGTGGCTTAGGAAAAAGGTAGTAGGAATATCCGATATTAGTGAGCATATAGATATGTTCTATATGTGCAATTTGTCAACCTTAACACAAACAAAAGGCGGGAAAGGGCACCGCAAGCAGTATAGAAAAATACGAACGTGTGTCAACAAGTACATCCTTCTACACTCTGACAAATAAGCAGAATAGATGTGCAGATGAGTTGACGGATTTAAAGTTATCTTCTACTTCAAACGGTGCATTTGAAGAATCTCCACCGAAAAACGTGCAAACGCTCGTAACAGAAATACTCTAAATTTCACAACTGTCTGAAATATTTATGTGCGTAAACAGGTACATCCTTCATCGACAAAGTGTTAGTTGACAATTTGAAGTACGAAAACCACCCGGCTCGCGATTTTTGCGAGACACTGAATATGTAATAAATCGCCTCTTGTACCAGCAAGAACGAAGGCAGTCTGAACCACAACAAAGCGAACTAGTTTGTGAAAAGACCATACACTTTATTCCAGTGGCACTGGCTATGTTGTTCAGAGATACCGACGATACGATGCCAAACATGTCGGACAACTACATGTGTAAATAAAGAAAACATCTCTCATTCCTCTTTTGACAAAAAGTGAATCGTAAAAGAGTCTGACGCTCACGGTACAATCGTATCTGTGCAGAAATCACTTTCTGCAGCACCGCGTCAAGGCATCAGGTAACGTTAACAGGTGGCGATGTGCAAGATACGATAAGATGTAAACAAACGCATCCGCTCGCTGTCTGACAACCAGAGACGGTTTAGGCGATTTAGACGTGTCCGCGTATAAATCTGTCATCTGACAGCTTGAGCAGGTGAACACCAAATCCTTTGATCCTGTCAATAAATTAGGAAAGCTGGACAGCAGGTTTTCGTTGTCGCGGAGTTGGAACATCCCCGGGCGATTCACCAGGTGGTTATTGTGACGTTCGCCTTTCCTTTGTCTCCTGCCAACGCCACGCGTACATTGGCGGCACTTTCATGTGCGATGTTCTTTTCTATCTTCTTTAGATCTTGCCGGCTTGGCACGTCCTTGTATCTAGTTATTGTCTATAATTATGCCATACGTAGTACGTGTGATGATTATAGACTCTAGAATAGCCCTTCCATGCGTTAAACGATAAACAAGAGACGCTACCGAAATAAAGGCGTAAAAGAGTACACGCCACATGCAGAGCTATTAAGGTATCGCGCCAAATGAAGTGTAAAACGTGCGGTAAAACCTATAACAACAACTGCAGACGCCTGCATCACTCGTAGAGCCGCTGTGAGGGTTTACAATTGGATTTGTTCTACTCCGACATCCTTCGACATCCCTTTGTATCCAGACAACGCCACGCACACCCTGTACCTTTGATGTGTGTTCATTAAAAGTGCTTTGAGATTCTTAATCTCTTGCTTGTAGTTCGTGATTAGATTACACATATGCGGGAATCCGACTAAATCTCTTTCGTTCTTTCTGAAGTCATGCTCTTCTCTTTTCTATACCTTCTCCAACAGAGACGAAGCCGGCAATATCAAGGAAGGTCCTTTGAGTAGGTGTCGGTCGATCTAGCAGATTCTAAAACCTCTTCTTATACAGAGATGCAATTTGTATTTCTTGCCATTCTTCGGAAGGAGTTATATGTTTCAATTCTAAATGGATTAAAGATGGTCACAATAAGAAGAACATAATTTAGATGATTCGAAACGTCGAGGGAAGTTTTCAACTGTTTTTTCTTTATTTTGGAAGTTAACAAGCGCTTTCACCCACCCCGTTATTAACTACAAACCTGTTTTGTTGACTGTTTTCCGGTAGAGACGATGTCGAAAATTGCCATGTCGTTTTTTTAGCTCGACATTACTCTGGTATTCACTTTTTGACAGGGAGCAGTCAGAATCAGTGCTACAGTTTGTACATGGCTGCCGTTAATCTATTCTGTTGTTGAAAGAAAAAAAAGGTGTCCGAATCCGTTATAAAACCAAATTTTGAAGATGCCCCCCTCCCTCACCCAAGCACCTGCCTGACCACCTGTCCGTCCCTCTTGGGACCGGCCTTCCGAATGTTGGTTTAGCTGACTGGAAAAGCTAATTGTTACAGAATGATTCCATTGTTTTTGTGTTAAACCATGGACGCACTAACTCGCTTGGAAGACGACCCTGAAATAAACTGATAAAAACTGCTCAATACACACGTTCTTCTTGTCCCTTATGATTTTGGTTTGCTGTATGTGTAAGGCTAACTAGTATGTGGCATCTGGCTATTTTATCATTGCAAAGCAGCCAGTCATATCAAAATAATGATTACATATGCAACGCTTCAAACCAAAGTGTGAGATATATTTGAATGTCAACCGAGATGGTCACTGCTGCTCGTTACAGAAGATTGTTATAACCTTTCTTATTGGAGGATACTCCTAGGCCTCATGACGCACACGGTTGTTGATCAGCTCTTGGTCCAGGCACCAGAGTGTCTAGCTACTTTAACTCGGCAAGTAGACTCTTCCAGACTCTGTCTGACCCTAGACGTGCTAATTGTTCGATTCTCTACTTATATATAATAGTAGTAATACTACGGCGGAGTGCACTCTTTACCTGTGTGTATAGGCCATACGTGTGTATAGGCCATACGTGTTCCAGCAGTTTAGAGTGCGACTTTTTTAAGGCGAAAATTTCTCACTTTTTAAAGTCCTGCACGCCATGTATATTCAGGCTTTGGCTCAACAACTATTTGAGTAAAGTAGCCTTTTATAGCGACAGGAGTCAATGGTATCATCACTTAATTCAATAAATGATACATTCAGCACTGTAGACAGAGGACGATCTGTTGTATTTACGTTTGTATGACATTGCCATTGCCTTTGTTCACAGGTGTAAACAACGAACCGAAATTGTAATTTTGAATCTAATTTTCGCCCACAGTTTAACCACCGCGCTATACAAAGGACCACCTGTAACAGTCACCAACAGGGGAGCAGGCCTCAGGGACAAGCAACAAGTCAATATAGCATTGACTTTGGAGAGTGCCTCCAAACCATGGGTTAATGGCCCATACATAAATTCTTTCTCCTTCATTGATGACATGTTACATGACAACCTATCATTACCCTGGCTATCGTTTGTACTCTCCGTATGAAAAATTGATTCAAAGTAGAAAGTACATTAGTTATATCATCGTGTTGTATTGTATTGCGCTGTGAAAGGTATATTGCGAATCAGTTTAAAAAGGAAAGTGAAAGATAAAATCTCGCGATGTATATTATTTTTGTCTAACAATTGATATTGTTGTTGGGATATGTATTGATAAAGTCGTTTTCGCCATCCGGGTATGGTGGTGGCCTGGCATTGTTATCGCTCCATCGCTCCATTGTGTCGATAACTACCACAAACTATTAGTACTGTTGATTAAAGTAACAATAACTACCCCATCTACGCCACACCTGTTGTTACCTAGGGAAGCGCTGTTAATTTGTCATCTACGAACAATTTGAAAGTTTGGCCTTGAGTGACACGCACTTAATATCGCAGACTGATGGCGCAATTTGTGGACATTCCTCTTTTACGAGGAAGCGACGCGAAAGAGGGGCTTAGCTGTCAACATAAATCCACCTGTTCGGTCCAACATGAGATAATGCTTTTGTAATCCCGACAGGGAGGGGGGACACACACCTCAACTAGGATTATTACTGCCTTATCAAACTTTATGGTGGACAATTTTGATCATAGAATCTTTTTTCTTATTGCTGTCACTGTTTGGATTCTATTACCACTTTCCGTTTGTGTGGCGAACCATTGACCACAAATATGTACATCTATATGTGCTACGTCCACACCAAGGTTTACCACACATTGCACCTTTCACATGTTTTTGCAGTCGTTGGAAAAAGTCAAACGGATTTTGGACAAATCCGCAATGATGACAATGACAGCACTTGTTAAAAGTTTTACCCCTCGATTTATTTAAGTTGTAAAAATAAGTTTTGATAAATCCGTATTAGCTCAAATAGAACTTCAAACTTGTTTCAGATCGGTGTTATCTTTTTGCAACCAAGAGTCACCCGCACATGACCTGTAGTCTCTTGCCGCACGTAACACAGGTTGATGTTCCCTCTTAGCGCCGTACTTTTCATTGTCGCCTCTATTGTGGCAACAAATGCCACATGTCGCAGTCGCTCCAATATTCGGAAGGCGTCTGCTTGCTCACAATTATTGCAGTTTTCAGCACGCGTCCCGTGTATGGGGTAATACACACACGCACGCGTCAGAAGAAACAATCAGACGCAGTGCTTTCAATCTATCTTAATCCACAGGTCTATATAACGTGAGGTGAGGCCGCTTCACGACAGGTGCGCCACGTGCGGTACCGACGCACCGGCTCCCAGAAACCTTTCATGTCCATCTCTCTCCTATAATCTTTGTTTTGTGTTTGCGTGCAGTAAGAGCGGGGTGAATGGGGGGACGCGTGAGGCACGTGCTGACCGACGCTACCTCTCTAAAAACTTAATCTTCCAATCTGTCTAATGGTACTGATGATATCGACGCTTCGTTAGAAGCTGCAAAGGAAAACGCTACGATAAAAAGACAGGTGATGTGTCCAAACGTAGTGAACCAGTCTTCAATACTTCTTTGTTCCTGTCAGCGTACTTTCTTCATCTCATTAGTGTAGTTAACGTGACTTTTACTGATGTCCGTGAGGGCTTTTTTACTTAATTATAGGACGCGCGGGACGCATGGTGCATTGGACGCACATCATCTTCTCTCCACACCGCCGACAATCGACATAATTATGTCGTAAAATCGCGATTTTGACAGGACTGAACTTTCCAAGCAGGAGGCAGTCTTTTCTTTTGAGGGGAAAAGTGGCCATATGACGAGGGATATGGTGCCGCAAGCACCTTTCCCTTCATTCGGTGCAAACAATGCCACGCGCCATAGTATAATTGGCAGGGATAAAAGTCCGGGGTCGGATGAAGTGGGGTGTTTGTGCCTCCATCTGTTGCAGTTTGCGGCCTCCCGGCCAACGCGGCTCGCTCTCGGGATGGCGGGAACGTTCGGCTGCGATTTCCACAAATATTTGGGCATCGCTGTTCAAATATCCACAACATGTAAAATGAACTGAAGGAATAATTTTCCACCGATGTTTAACGTGCAAATAAATATTTGCTGCGACTTGTTAACAGGTCATAAGTGGCATGCCATTTGTCATCTATCTTTGGGTTCTCGTTTGGGTCAAAGTTCGTTCTCGGGGCAGTGGGTCGGGCGAGCTATTTCAGCTCGCGGTATGGCTGGAACCTTTTCTTGTGACGTGTCGTTGATCATGTCGACGATGATGATGTAATATCTTAGTACGAAGGGGTTTCATATTTCATTTACGATATTTCTTTTTCCTAACTCGGAAGATTTCCTGCACTGCCCAATTAATATAAAGGCGGATAATTAAGTCTCTTCATGTTCATCACTTCTGGTTATCATTTTATACTATTTTTTTCTCAAAAATCCATACAATACACGCAACAGTTACTGCATTTTTAATTGGCTAATCTGTTATGTACTTTACAAAGATCATAAGGAAATGGTTTTAGAAAAAGGATTCGACAAAGGTAAACAATATACATTTCATTGATCCGTATTTGATATGGTATCGTGCAGAAAATGTGATCTTGATGTCTACCGTGACTTTATAATTAAGAAAAGCAAGTATTGAGCATCGTTATACAATACTAATAGGTTGCGCAACTCACAAGAAGGCAGCTGGCGAATGTCAGGGGCTGCATAGTATATGAAAGTAAATGGAAAATAATAAAATGAAGAGGACCGGCGCAACTACACAAACTCAACAAATGTGGATAAAATACCTTGGAAATTACCATCTGTTGCGCACAATATTCACAGTGTGACTAAACATTTCTACAAGAATCTAAAACTAAACAGAAGGGCGAACATATAAAACAACCTCCACAGCGTCCTACTGTCCTTGGGGATTTGGGTAATAGTGAATAGGTTTTCATTGGCGAAACTGGAGGTCCAGCCGAGCGCCAAGGCTATAGCCAAAATCACAGCACGCATCGCTTGCATCTGTGATTTGGTTTCTCTTGTCTTTTCACTTCCTTTCTGTCACTTATCTACTTTAGGATCCGACAAGTTGCTTTCCCCTATTGTCCCCTCCCGGTCAGTCACCTGGCCCGCCGCCGCCCGGGGGCAAATTGCCAATTTATCCATAATGGAAATTTCCAAAATGGTTCCTGGTGTGGACCGAGCAGATCTAAATGAGAATGCGACCAGGACCTATTTGTCATCGACGCCAGTTTCATTAGTAAAATTCATGCATTGAGACGCTGGAAATCACATTAGAAGAAACGTAGCCACGAAGATAAAATGATTATGGCGGCAAACAAGTCCTAATAGGCAAATTTGGCTTTATTAGAAATTTCGTATCAATGGTTATCAATCTGCTTGACAGAGCTATTACCCACTGAAGCACATGAAGATTTTCAAACGCCATGCTAATATTTGTGGTCGCGTTGAACCGTGACGCATCATATTACAAAAACACCATCAAGTTTTTCACTCGACAGGTGTCATGCAGTTCGCTTCTATCATGGTAGGTGGCGCTTAGAAATGGAATGAAATTTAAGCATATTTCGTCAATCAAGGTCCCACCTTTTCATAAAAATCATAAACCTTTACAACATATGGGCTTCTAGAAATCTAGAACTTAAGAAATCTTTTTCCAGAAATATGATTTTCGCCGTCAGCCATTCCACCAATCAGAGACGGCCAAGTGCTAACTTGTCGCGCAAGGGCTTGTGGGATGTCAATGGTGTCCAGCTGACAAGAGAAACATGTGAGTTATTGACAATAATGATGGTTAGCAATGGTTAATGGTGGTTTTGATTACCGTCAGTACTAAAACTGACAAACGATGAAAGGTACGAGGTGGTTAGGACTTGGTTACGGTCTAGGATGTCGTGATTATGGCTAGAATAGTCACTTTTTTCATCCTTAAATTGGGGGAGGGGGGCAAAAATCATCTTTTTTATCTTTCTCGTTTACCTCCGATGTGGGAACAATAACGTTTAGATTCAATTGATTAAGTGTCAGAATCTGAACATGGTCAGTCACCATAAACTTAGCTGAGCTGGTAGAAACTTTATTTTTACCACTTTGCCAAGAAAGTGCTGTTCTTTGTTCAACAAAATATGAGCACAATATGCTATCTCATCTGTCAGGAACATTTCTTTCAAGCCCAACCAGTGCCAATCACGGCTTTTGTCAGGAACTGGAACTGAAAGGGATGAGGTTAATCTCCAAGTAGATACAGGAATGTGAAAAACATTTTTCTAGCTAAAATAATTTTGCTGCCCAACATCTGCTTGGAGATTAAAGTAAGGTTAGACCACAATATTTACATTATTCACACAGACTGCATCTAACAAAGTATGATTGGAGCCCATCAATTCCACAGAAATCTGATACTTTTTGGTTACCTGTTAAAGAAAAAAATGACATCTTCCTGTCTCAAGATCAGGCAGTCTGGTGTGTTTGTTGGTGTAATGAGGAAGTAACTCTAATAGTCTATCTGTCCACCCCTTCAAGATGATGAAGCTCTACCATTCCTATTCCTATTAAGGAAGAATGATTTTTTACGTACTTCAAGTCACATAGTGAATGATAATATAATCATATGTTTTACAAATCATTTAACTGGATAGTTGATGTGCAGGCCATCCTTTATCCCGAACAGAAGGAACGCCTTTCAAAGCCCTGATAGATCAGTTTTCCATTCGTTATCAGTTTTCCATTTATTATCAGTTTTCCATTCGTTATCAGTTTTCCATTCATTATCAGTTTTCCATTCGTTATCAGTTTTTTTTTTTTGATAATACCTGGCAGCTCTTATGGGCAAAAGTCAACAGGTAAACAAACGTGTATCCTCCATTTCAAATTATTACAGGGCTTCTTGATGCCATGGATTGAATGAGTGGTCCAGCATATTAAAAAAATCAGAAAAAGCTCTTCAGTAGTTCAGATGGGGGTCATTTGAGCTTCATCAGGAAAAAAGGACACAGCTCATATCTTTGAAGTGGTCTTATAATCCAGGGTAAAGAGCATTAGAACTAAGCAGGATGCCATAATTACAGACCTGATAATTGCCTACCTATGGTATTGAGGCACGGCCCCCTGATAATTACATGAATATCCTATTCATACAATTTCCAAACTCGTGCTTGCAATATGTGTAGCAAAATGGGAGTGAAAACGGTTAAGATCTAATCTCCAATATACAAACAATTTTTCTTTTATATTGGTACTATGGACCATGATAACAATGCAAAAAGTCCTTTTGTTTTTAGTTACTATAATATTTATGAATGATGAAGGAGGCCATATGGCATATATATAGACATGATAGAATAGTTCCTTATTACTACATATGTTAAAAATTGCAATATCAGTTCTTGCCCATATCTGTTTCAATAGAAAGAGGTACATTGTATTCTACAGATGTTATTGAATTGTATTCAGATGTAAAAGCTGATTGGTAATACATTACTTTTTGCAGGTATCCAATTTCATAGCAAACCACAGATAATTTCTTTGCTATTTCAATGAATTTCATTGAATTTTTAAGAGAAGGAATTTTTGGAATTGACATAAGGAACATTTGTATGAACATGACATTTTCTTTTCTCTTTCTGATATGGAGATCTAAATCTGTTTATTTTTTACATCATGATTATATCTTTGCCCAATCTAGAGTAGTCAAGATAAAATCAGTTGCTCTGAGTCAGCTAATTAGGGACCTCCCAGAGAGCTGATGAATTTGGGAAAGGGAAAAAAATTGCAATTAGCATAATCTAATCTGTGTTGTTTGTGTTACTACGGAGATGTTACTTAATATTCAGTAGGACTTCTTTAGCTTTGGATAGATTGAACATTGCTTACACAGATATTCTTACCATCCTTAGTTGCTGCAATCTATATTATAAGAAACCATGCTGACTAGGGGAAGAAGAAGGGAAATAAGCCTGGCCACAGGGATTGCTCATTGAAAAGAATGAGGCAATACTACAATATAGAATTCGATTACAATTCCTTTCCACTGGAGGTTGCAACCTCTGACCAACCAAAGATTTGACAGAATACTCAATGAATTTCATAGAACCAATTTATTTAATGTTTTCTGTGTTTTATTGCATCATATACCAATTATGAAATCCAGGGTTACACAAATCTAATTTTGGTTGCTGGACAGTCTCTCAGTAATCTCCATCTAGTGGAAATAGGCCTTACAGAAATACTGTAAATGCAGAAATGTTTCGCGGTGACTTTATGTTTGCGATTTTCGCGGTGAACTCTTCAGCGCAAACTGCAAACCACTGCGAAAGTTTTTGCCCACCTATGACTAGCGCTACTAATGTTTCAAACGCAAACTTAAAACTACCTCGAACACTGCATTTTCTCCCTACTGCGAAATAGAAACCATGCGAACTTAAATGAATGTACAGTATGTAGTAAACCCTCATGAATTCTTTTCTTTTCTTGACAGCTTCTTCAGGATAATACTGTACTAAAACAGACAGGTCCTTTGACAAAAGGCTTAGTACACCTGCCGACTAATGATATAGGAGCATTTCTTATTACTTCCATCTAATGATGCACATCCTTCCCTTGGGCGTTATACTACAGGTGCAGGAGATGTTTTGTTTTTGCCACTGTTCACAAAATGATGCACTAGACCCCCCCGCAAAGTACTGCGGCTTCACCAGAAGCTCTGTATCAGGGTAATGGTCCCCTGAGTGGTCCTCTGGGCTTCATCTGTCAGTCATCTATAACCTTAACTGGGTCATAAATCAGTGTTATGTCAGGTAGCTGAAGAGAGATAGGAAAATGTGCAGTGACATAGAAAAGACAAACAAGCTTGTAGAGATTCTGGATCAAAACTATAATTTCCTACACACAAAATTTGACCCAAATTTCCGACATGGCAAAAGTTTGAAGGTTCTGTGATGTGTGATTGTATATCATAGTGTGTAGATGCAGGGTAGACAGAAGCCTTCTCTTACTGTTCTTCACTAAGCTCTGCCAGACCTTCCCATTGAATTCGAAAAAGAAGTTGTAGAGATCGGCCAGAAATAGGGATATTTGGTAGGGGGCCAAGCTTGCCTTGGTCTTGGAGAACAATTCATTTGACCGTTGGTATCGAATTTTAACTTTATCGCCGACTAAAAACTTCTCTGGCAAATTTTCAACCAATATGGCCAATTTCTACTATTTTAATAGTCTCTACCAGACCCCATAGGTTGCTGGAAATAGTAGAAATTGGCCAAATAGGCTGAATGATTTGCAACCTAGGTTGAAAATTGCATTCTATGGCTGGCTTACTCTTCTGGTATACTATTCAGTCCATTTAGCCCATTTCTACTCTTTCCAGCAACCTATGGAGTCTGGTACCCGTAGAGATTACTATTTTTGCAGCAACCAAGGAGTGTGGTAGAGACTAGTCCTCCACCTGCAGCAGTGTGATGAAGGGTACCGCTGGCAGGTGCAAGCTTGTCACCAAGTGAGGCACACTCCCCTCCCCACTACAGCTCCCCTGTGTGCCATCCTCCATTTGTGCCCCATAAACAATTGAGTGTAACGATATTTCGATTGATGGATTTAGTTATTGCTTGGGGGATTTGGTGCACTGGCTTGGCCAGAGAGTTGGAAATGTAGGGACAAAGCGACCGAAGACTTCAAGAAACAAATGTACCATGTACACGAGGGCCATGAGAAGCCAATTCCTGGTTTGTTGGGCGCAAGTCAATCACCTTCTTAAAAGGTACATTTGGGTTGCGTAGAGATTGTGAAGGACCTTCAAGACTAAGTCCTTCATTTGAACTAATAGATTGAAGCTAGGAGGTTTAGATTGATTTAAACCTCCTTGATTGAAGTCAGAAATGAGAACTCAAAACACAGAAGTAGGTGGGAAAAGCCATTGAGACCTGTACATGAGGAAAGAAAATGTACTAAGTAGTAGGATAAATTTTCTGTCCATGCTGCAATGAAACCGCCCTTAGGTACCATAAACTGGTCCCCAGAGTTTGTCATGGCTCATCAAATTAACAAGCGATTATAGAGTCATGAATCGTTGACCTTTGTTTCCCCTAGATTTTATTCCCATTAGGAGCTGCAGTAAAGTTGTTATAGAGTGCCCTCTTATCGGCAGTAAAGCAGCCCTTTATATGTATAGGTTGCAGGGTTCTGAGCTACATGTCAAGGTAAAAAATCGTAATGTTGTCTGGCCGGCCGGGCTTCTCTGGGAGCCACTACCCCTACCCCTCGGGCTAAGACTCCGCGGAGCGCTAATTTAGATCCGGCGTGCATACTGCCCTTAGCCGCCGAAGAAACCGGCTGTTGGCTTGCGTTAGTCTGGCTCACAGGGTACTACCCTAAGAAAACCTGGCTGGTCAGGAAGCTATGATCTTCCATCCCAAGATCTGCTAAGAGATACTAGTAAACTAAGCAAAACCATGCCAGTGGAAGACCTCTCCTTGGACGAGCACACTTATCAAGAAGAGTAGGGGTGATCCGGTGTGCTTGGTAAAAATATGCAAACCATAGCATTGCACTAATAGCTAAAGAAAAAGCGCCATGCTTCCTGCTGAGGGTGAGATTCGACCGCTTTACCTGTATACCAGCTACAGATACAAATACAGATACAAATACAGTCACTAGATGTCGAACTGATTGGCCAGGCACAAGACTTACCCCCTGTCAGTACTCTCATGGGTCTGATTGCCTGTCATGCATCATCAGCGTCATACATCTAATAACACTTGACATGCTAAGGAGGGCAGAGAACTACAGTAGCACTGAATATTATTAGGGCTGTTCTGGATAAGAAAAAAATGGAAGGCAAAACAGCAATACCTCATGTATAAGCCTATTTTCTGTATCAAAAATAATTGTAGTCCAGGCTTGATTTGACATGATAGAATTAGTTATTGGTCATCATTGTGTGGATAACTTTTCTTTTTCCATCACTCGATGTACATATGAACATCTACTGTCACTGCTACAAAGGAAGGAACAATGGACTCGAAGGCCATGAAGTTGTTTGGAAATTCAGGCAGAAAGTAGAATTGATGAGAAATGGTTCCTGGATGTCACGGCCCATCTGAAGTTTGATTGCCTGAAGCCAACAGAGGAGCAATCACACTCTAATGACGAATTCTAGGATCTTGCTGATTTGTCTTTTCCCCCTATCTACTTTTTGAACTTTATTTCTGTATCTGTATAGCCGGTATAACTGCCCTTCAGTGTAATACATAAGCTATTTCTGAATTCGATTCAGCTTTTGTTAATACTTTATGATTAATGGTCAAGCTTGATATACCCTACTTGATTATTCTCCACTTTATTTATACAAATAAGGCTAGCGCAATACCCATGTATTGCATGTTAACTTCTTCTGAATGGAGGAGATCATATTTTTATTGGCTTTGGTTTGAAGACAGTACAGCACAAGAAGTTACAGGTATTGTTTATGATTTTGTGGTATGTGGGTAAGTGTTATTGGACACACCTGTACCTTGGAATAATTGCCTACCTGAGTTGAGACAACAGGTTTGCATGACTACATAATGTTGGGAGAGTTGGCAGAGTGTCAGGTTAGCAGGATACAGGGCACAGTTTCTGTTGATACTGCCAGAATCAGCTGTTTGTTTGTCAACTCCACTTCTGTGTCTCCACTTTGATAAGAGGGAAAAATCAATAAATATAATCCATTCTGTATATTCTCTGTTTATTTGCATATTCTGGAATGAAATGAAACGCTTACTCTCTAAGCAGAGCAAGGGTTTCGGCTGGTTTTTGACGTGTTTTTAGGCGTTTTTGTTGGGCCTTCTACTTTGTCATCGTTTTTGTTGGGTTGGCGACACAACAAAAACGATGACGAAGTAGAAGGCCCGACAAAAACGCCTAAAAACACGTCAGAAACCAGCCGAAACCCTTGCTCTGCTTGGAGAGTAGAAACGCTTTCCAAGGTATTGTGTTTTGGCCACAATGAGAAGACAATGTGACAATGTAATGTTACATGTTTTAACTGCAAACACAATGTGACTATTGCCAAATTTCACTTTTATACCAGAGCTGTTTCACATGCCTTTACATGCTATTTTAGGAAGGTTGACTGCATAAGATCACAACATCCTTGTACAAGTGTACAAATGCCCATCACTTCACGCTCACAATGCATTGTGTATTTATGTGTTTTTGTGGGGATTTATTAGTTTTGAGATTCACATTTAGATTATGGTGGTAACAATATGGCTAGGTCAGTCTGGAGTTCAACAAGACGTCAATCAAGTGTTGTTAACGTTCACTGAAAAGTCTGATGGTTTGATGATGATATTGTGACTGCCAAAAGGTATTCAAGCTGTCCTCAAACTTTCCTGAAAAACATGTTAGATTAAAATCCTTCTCCATTGAGTGTATAGAGACAGTGCCCATCTCCATTTCTGTAGCCCTTGGGCCACACAGGGCCACTACAGTAGGGGACTACTTAGTCCACCGGTACTTGTGTGTACTCAAATCCCATATACTGTTTCTCATATTAAAGTGCTGAGTGCTAAGCAGGAAAAGTCATGTGTATGACCCAACCAGGTTAAAATGGTGTCCTCACCAATGGGAAGCTAGCACTCTACCCTTTATGTTATTTTTAATTTTTTTTATTTTTAAACAATGTACTTGTGGTTTATTTCTATCTGTTGATCAGGACTGTATATGAATGGATCCTGGTAACACCCACAGACATGGCAGTGACTGATGCGTACATGCCTTCCTAATCAGCTCCTGTGACAAGTGTGATCTATAGGCAGTACACCTGGGAGAAATCTGTTACATGTGACCCTTTCACATCATCCCCTACATGCGCCCCCACCCTCCTTCATCTTCCACCTGGTCATTCTGCATTCAGGGAGGAATGATTGATTCATAAACAACCATACAGAGCTGCTGTTTAATGTTTAGGGTTAGATCTATCATGATCTGAGTGATTCTGATTTGCTGCATACAGATAATGTTATTGGCTGCAGGGATTGTGTGTTTCATTAGAAGGTTCTCTCCTGGGCCCATCCACTGGATTTTAGATGAAAAAAACTGGAATTGGATGGGAGTACCCATAGCTCTGTTTCTGCTAAGGCTATAAACATGGGTTGTTGTCATATGGCAGAGTTCACAATGCTCGAAAAAGGGAAAAAAATGAAAGAAGAAAAATAACTGTTAGAATGTGTCTAGTATTGGATTTCATTAGTGTCAGGAAAAATTGCGATTTTCATAAAACACAAATTTTCCTGACAAAATGCAATGACAATTCTTGCTTTTTGCAATGAAGCATATGGTCACTGATATAGTAGACGGTAAAAGCAAATTTGGCCAAAATTATTATATTGGCTATAATTTGAAAAGGAGTCTTTATTTGTTCAGAAAAATTGCTTTAGATACTAATATCTGGTACTGTAGATATTGTTCTTTTGGGTTGACTTGTCCCAAACTACCCTTATTACTTTCGTATGGAAGGTAACAGGACTTTCTTCTTGAGGACGACAATTTCTTACCCTTGACTGATTTAGGTCTTTAATGTTTGCAGACCTTCCAAGATGAAGCCCCTGATGTTGGTCCCGCTGGCAGCCCTGATGTCCGTGTGTCTGGCAGGGGAGCAGAAAGTACAGATAGGCATCAAGAAGCGAGCGGAGACCTGCCCCATCAAGTCCAAGAAGGGGGATACTCTACACATGCACTACACGGTTCGTATTCAAGTGGGGGTAGAAATCCTGCCATGGTTTACACTGAAGGATAGGTCCATCAGCAACTTCTAGAGTTATGCTGTTCACACACAGACACACACAGGCACGCACGCGTGCACACACACATGCATACATACGCATACATACACAAACACACACACACACACACAGACACACACACACAAACACACAAACACACATGAAACGTAACATTCTTTGCAAATATAGGACTATGTCTTAAGTACAGATAAGTTGGCACTTTCTGAATCTCTGTCAACTCGGTTCTCTCTGAAAACCTTGTTGGAGATGTATAGGGTAACACCAAAAGTCTGACAATGATAGATTTCAAATCTGGTCTTCAAAGTTAGGCATTTTTTTTGCTTTATTCCATTTATGTAAAAAATACATGTGATATATTGTATTACAATGTGTATGATGCAGGATGGGTAATGTCCCCAGCTGTATGCATGCCTGACCACCTGTTCATCCTGATGCCAGAATAGCCAGGCAAGCATTAAGTAGGGCAAGGGTAATTTCAGTACCCCAACAGTAAAACAGACACTTTCCTTATAACATTTGGTATTTATCTATTTATCCACACCTAGCCAGCCGTGACATTAGGTTACCTAAATTAAACCCATTTCCATCCAATCCAAGCTGAGCTCTGCAAAACAACTGACCTGTAGTGACCTTTCTGTGAGTATCAGGGGCAATACCATTTAGTTTTGCCTCACAGTCAAGGGCAGGTATGGAAGACCGTTCAGTAGTGGTTGTTCGTTCCCATTGTCATGACACAGTTTATGAAAGTAAAAGTGATCTCTAACCAGTTCAGCTCAATGAGGAGCTATTCTTCCACTAGTCATGACAGAGAAGACAGATGCTATGTACAGTATTTACAGGTTCATTGTACCAGGGAAATTTTCCTAGCTACAATGTGCAATAAATAGTGGACCATGGCTTAATGCCCCGTCCTAAGGACTGCAACCCTTTCCAGTAGTGTGCATGTCGAATGAGCGACTCAGCCGGGATTCGAACCCACAGCTTCTTTGTCCAGAGGCAGGGTCGCTGACCACTGGACAACACACTCAACTGCAATTAATTTTTTTTATTTTCCAAAACTAAGTATATAGATTCTACAAGAAAATTAGGGAAAGTAACATGAAATAATGCTTTTAATGTTTTTATGGTAAAGATACAGCATAGATATGATGAAAATTAATAAAGATCACTATTATCAGCCAATATTTCAGTCAGACACGTCAACCATTTTTTGTCTCTATTCAGTTCATAAGAGACTATTTAAAAAAATGTTATATTGCCAACATTTCAGATATAAGAACTGGTGCAGTAAAACACAACGAGCACCGCTGAACTAATCAATTTGAGAGCATTTTCCCCGAAGGGTCATATCTGTCATCTCCCTTGTGAATTATGATCATTTTCATGGCCTGATATTCGCCATTATGATAATAACACTTGTTTCTGTAATAGTGAATCACATGTAATTGTTCAACCCAAATGTCAGCCGCCCCCGGGTGGGAGTGTCTATTCAGCAGTCCAAACAGACTGTAAAGCCATGATGCAGCACTTAGGCTGATTGTTTAGGACAATCGTATGGGGTGTGGTAATAGATTTGGGAGTGTTAGACTTATAAATGTTCCTGTCATTTGCTGTCGATGTCAGCCATAGATAAAGGGAGTAGCAAGATGATTCCTGTAGTTTGGGTGGCAAAGTTATTGATTTGGTTATATATTATTGACTCTATAGTCCCACCCATATTCATGCTATTGTCTTGTGTTTGTGTTTGTAAATTGACAATTTCTCAATTTTTTTCACAAACATTGAAACTGTGAGATTTTGGATGACCATGAGACATGAAATGGATAATATTCTGTCATACACTTAAGTATTGAAGTTATGTGTCCTATAAGTTTGTTCACACTTTTCTACTTACCATACTCTCTGCTGAGCTCAACAACTTTGACCAAGACTTCCTATGTCTTGTTTTGTTATTGTTTTTGGTTTGTTCTGTAGTTCAATTATCATTTGTAAATTTACAATTTTCATCAACAGAAAATGCATTATATATTTGCCCAGGGACCCATGCGTGTATGATAAGGGTATATCTTTTTCTTATGTTTAAAGTGTGCAAGAGTATGGTAGCCTTTATGGACAGTCAATGATTGTAATGGAACTGTACCAACTATGAAAGAATTACATACATAACAGCCAAATCATATAGAGTCATTAGGGTGTTAAAAATTTGATTGCTAAAAACTTCATCTTTCTGCACCCGTCTTGTTTGCACCTGAACCACACCGTTCCTGCTCACAAAGTGCTGACCAATAAACATGACAATGCGGTTATCAGGAAACAACGAGGTCATCCCCTGATTGGTAGTAATATCCCAGCAAACATGTGTTAACCTTCGGCAATGGTGGCAGATGGACAAGGTCAACCTGCTGCCCTGTGCGCGGGTCATCGCTCCTTCATTACACAAACTGCTGCCCTCACTTTTCCTGCAGTAACTGCTCCTGGTTGGTGCTCTATTTAGGTAGCCTCTACCAGGCTCCAGACCTGGCTGGATAGAATAGAAATCTGCCAAAATAGACAGATAACATACTAGAGGAGTTGGCCAGCCGATAAAAATATTTTGCCACTTCAGTACTGTATTTATCGGCAGGCCAACTCTTGTATGTTGTCTGTCTTTTTGGCCGATTTCTACTCTTTCCAGCCATGTCTGGAGCCTGGTAGAGGCTACTTTTTACGCATGTGCTTTTCATTTTTGCACATGCGGAAGGAGTTTTCTTTGAAATGCACAGACTTTTATTGAAGCTTATTAAATGCCTTGTGATTGATTAAATTAAAGTTGTAACAATGCCCTCCTGAAAACCATCAAGTTTTTTTCTGAGAAAAATGTATACTCACCATGGAGCACAGCATTCTTTCCTCAAAGTTATTTCAGGTATCCAATATCAAATCTCATTTCCACAAAAGTCTTTGAAGTGCTTCCCTTTTGGTTGGTTACGAATTAGATGTTCTATAAAAAAACTACAGTTTTATATAGGTGATAATCACTGTATCAAGAAGGTTCTAATTGGAAGTTCGTGTTGTAAAGCCTACGTTGTTATTTGATGGCTGACACATCATACGTTGTGTATGTTGGGCCCACGATACACTTCAAACTACGTACTACATACGCATGAGGAATGAATATGCCAAATAGGCAGCAGGAAATGTTTTTGCGTACAAATTTATGAAGACATCTTCTTTGGAAATTGAATTACGACTCCCCATGAAAACGTCAGCCCGCAGCAGGATATAAAATGTCATTTTCTTTATGATAACCCACAAGAGACTCGTTGGCATTTCCCACAGGTTAGTAATCCACATTACAACCTGCCCCCCTCCCCCTGGTGAAATGGTTTTATTTTCCACCCTGCTAGGCAGGGAAGGATAGCGCACAAGGTCAAAGTCATGGTCGTTAAAAATCATGTTGCCATTTTCTGCGCTGCTTGTAAGTTATAGTCTGAAATGAAAATGTTATGGTAAAGAGTTTACTCTGGGTGTGGTGCCAGATTAGGTCTCATATAGAGATATACATTTTGTATATTCCTTTTGCAGGAAGGTTTGAGGACTTTGGGTATCTTTTGTTATAGAGAATGTATCATAATGAGATTGCGCTAATAATTGCTTACTAATTAAAAAGGGGTCGGGAAGAAAATGAATGTTTTTACATGAATACTGTATACCTGTCATGGGTGATTCATGCGTAATTTAGTATTAATTGGCATTTCTTTCTGCATGGAAGTTTGGGTAGATTAGTCCTGATGTTGTGATATAGTTATCGAAGCCAGTCCTCAAAAAGTGTTGCCTTCATTGTCTATGATATGATGATAATGATGATAAGGGTTATCCAGAAAAAAGTAGATTGTATGTAATGAGCAGAGGGAAATGAGAGGAGTACTGTTCCAAGCTGTAAAGGCAAAGGATCTTTTTTTGCAAGTGGGTGCTGACCTTGGTGCTGAAGGTGACTTCACAATAACTGATGGAGTAACCAACATCATATGCAGTACAGGGAAGCAGCTGGCACTTTTTCCCTGCACCTTATAAACTTTCAGTGATTACCTCCATGTGTGTAGGCTTCTTTTGGTTTTATTTTACACGGAAATAGTATAAGAAAATCTGTATCCCGAGAAACTAAAAAACATTATTTCAATGCTTAGTACCAGTTTGTGCATGAAGACACATGTACCCTTTAGGGCACCAGCATTTATATGCAATTTCTGGTGATGAGTTCAATTTGAGATAACAAAAGAAATGAAAAATGAAAAGTTATTGACCCCCCAGAACCTTGCTTCAATCCTTGGATCCTTGCTATCTTTGCTAGTGGTCCACTTACCACCTGGACATCAAATAATCCATTATTTGCCCCACAAGATTGTCAGCATTTGGAAAGATCAGAGGGCTCTTTATGAGAGTAGTTAGAAGTTGTCTGCTGGAGGTGAGAGTGAGACGGTAGGGAGCTGGAGACAGAATGGGGGTGTAGACGACAATGGGTTAATCCGTCAGTAAATGTACCACCACCTCAGGGAGTGATTGCCGTGTCTACCTTGGTAATGAGGACATGTGCATTATGGAGGTCTTCACTACTGTAATTCTTGATTTGTTAACAGTAACTTAATTCTAAGCTACTTTAACGGTCAATACTAGTAGTCAGCTGCTGAAATTTCATCATTGCAAATATTTGATTACTAACATTTGAGACATTGATGTTTGCTCCCACCATTGAAATTAAATGCGGTGAACTATTCCCTTCCCCCAGCCGCTAAAATTACCAACTTCAGTATTAAATGGATTTACAGTGTGTCCCCTACTGGCCCTAGTCTCCACAAGACTACCTGTTGAACTGAAAAAATCTGTAGAGATTGGCTAAAGTAGGATACTTGATGGCTTGCCTTGGAGAAAGGTTGACTTGACCAGAGGCTCCGTGGATTGCAAATGGTAACTCCATGTCAGCTGACTCCTCTGACAAACTGTTCAACCTATTTGGCCTTTTCTATTATTTTTAGTCCCCATGTTTGTGTGTGTCGATGTGGAGAAAATTGTTTATCACCGTGTCTCAGATGATGGTACCTTTGGGTGATATTAGTTTTATGATGATGTCGTAAAAATACAGAGTACTAAATAATTGGAGTTGAAATATCATTATGCCTCCTTATGTATGACGTGATATGTGTTGATGTGTCTCGGAAAATTACCCCAAAGTCTTAAACTTGTCCTGAAATTTGAGGTCCTCTTGTGATACGAAATTCTCTATTAACCTGCTGCTGGAGACATCAAGGAACTTTATTTTCACCGAAAGGAGGATTTTCGTAGTCTCTATTAGACCTCCTGGTGAAATGGAGAAAGTTGCAGAAATTAGCCAGATAATTGCCAAGGGGACTGATCTTGCCACGGAGTTCAAAGACCTCTCCGGTCAACTTTTCCCGATCTACTGGGGGGTAGGTAGAAACTAGTATTCTGATGAGAACAATTTCAAATTACAAGGTTATGTCTGCCTGTCGTCTGGGGGAACTAGTAACGGGACGGGAAAGTAGGACAACCAACGGAGACACACTGGTGGTTACAGACTACAATGGGCTAATCTGTCAGTGAAAGTATCCCCACCTCACTGCTTAATTATTGCCTTAGACAATGGGTCTTTAATTAACGAGCTGTTTGACAATGGCACGGGGTTTATTCCCTCGATTTGAAATCTTAATTGCTACATTTCGTAAGGTAACAAAAGCAATTGTCGGCATCCAATATGAATAATTGTAGGATAGGTAAACCAATTGAAAACAATGGATACCAAAACAGAGCCCCACTTTTCTGCCCTTCTTTGATGTAGATTCGATCAGGCAATAGTTTCAAGTCTTTTGATAGAAACATTTAATTCTTTTTGATAGAAATAGTTAATTGTGATGCTAGAAAAGTTCGAAACGGACTTCTTGACATGTTCATTTTGGAGACTGTGGTCAGCAACAGTGCAAGAGTTTTGAGATTACTACCAGACAGGATCTCTAGAAAGGGCAGGACAATAGTTTCACTACTGTCTGCAGTTTTACAGTTGAACAAGCGTGTCACACGCACTTGCTTTGGAAAAATGGTTGCCTTTGCACACAAGGTCCCATTCTGGGATGAGAGAGTCACAGGGCCTGATGTCCCACACAGATATCGCTGACTGATCTCAGTGATACCATCTCCCCATGGACATCACATCCTAGTCTTCCCACAATAGTGTGCAGGAATGCCCTGATGCAATTAACATATCAAAAGGTAATTTTGCAGTTGGGAAGGTAAATACTGCTTAATCTGAGAAAAAAACGACTGAGATACGAGAGTCTTTGAAGTTCTCGCAAAAGTGAAGTGACGGGATCTACAGTGTATTGTTTGAAATTCTCACAATAGAAATCAGTAACATCTATTCACCTCGTTTATCTCATTTCATTATATCAGGATTGCTACAATTGCCTTGGAGCACAGAGGAAATCTATGTTTTCCAATGATGCTACTCATGGTAATAAAATCCAATCTCAAGTACTAGTATCATATTTATAGTCCGTCAGGACAAATAAACAAAATATGCACCTCAGTCTTGGCACCCAAACATTTAGTAAATCATTACTAAATGTCACAGGCGCTGGCAATACTTTCTGATAATGGTTACAGTTACATAAACGTTAAAACAGCACAGACTTTATCAGCATCTCTGATGCAATGATATTCCTTTTTTGTGTCAGAGACATCTAATTTCAAGTGTCAAATATATAGTCTGTCAAACAGCAGCACAATTAAACAAATGTTCACCCCCAGTGTTGATGGCAAAACAATAAGTAAATGTCACACTCACAGGTGCTGGCAATACATTTTGATAACTGTTCAGACTACAGAACGTCAAAGTAGAACATACTTTATTAGTGTCTCTGATGCAATGATGTTATTTACTGCTCCAGAGACATCTAATGTCAACTGTCATATATATAGTCTGTCAAACAGCAGAACAAATAAACCAGTCTTGGTGGCAAAACAGTTAGTAAATGTCGCAGGTGCAGGTGATACATTCTGATAATGGTTACAGCTACAGTGCCTTCATCAGTAGTATGATTGACAGGCATCCAGGATATGATTGGCAGGTCTCCAGGATATGATCATTGGCAGGTCTCCAGGATATGATCGCACAGATAACAATTTGACTCTAGCACATGCCACTGGAATGTACAGGTTTGTAGTACTTGCATCGCAAAGATGTCAAGCAACGAGCACCTCATGTCAAACGGTATTCAGTACATGTGAGGGGCACAGATGGGTATGGATACTTGTCAAGGACAGTGACAATAAATTTACAGTATGGTTTGAATTCAATTAGATCAGAGCAACATTAGCACTTAACAGAAAGCTAAACAAATTTTTAGATTAGTTAGTGCTGCTGTTAATATAATGATTAAAGATGTTCTTTCTGTCAGTCAACAAAGGTCATCTTGCTGTTGTTTTGTCAACAAGTGCTCAGGTGCCAGTATATGACATATCTGTCAAGTTATCTGTTATAGACATCTGTCACATGTCGTATAATCTGACAAGTAATGAATCATGGAGGAATGATTTCCAACAGTGATCCAGTTATACCTATACTGGTTATTTGTTTAGGACTCGGGAGTCTATTTTGTTCAGTTGTAAACTGTAATTGTCAGGAAGATTGCATGCGGGTAGTACAGTAGGAGACAGTTGTTTTACAGAAATGCCCAACTTTTAGAATTATGAGAGTTGTTAGCAGTTTGTCATATGATCAGCACAAATATGACAGGCAATTGACGACACATTCCTTTAATCTTGCTTTTAGATATGATTCATGCTTAGTTTTCCTCTACCCTTGAAAAAAAATGGCAGAAATTTTTAGATCCTGTGGGACTATCCCACTGAGATAAGTGCTGGTTCCTGTTCAGCGGTCTCCTCCCCTTTTGTACTTAGAACAACCCAAAATCTTGAGTTGAGACAGCAGAAAAGAAGCGGCTGACAGACCTCAGATGGGAATGGTGGCAGATGCTCCAACGACCTCATAGATAAGTATCGCAGAGAAAGGCGACTAGTCTAGCACGTATTCTGTCCTTTTTGCACAGGTCACCACTGGGACTGTCCTGCTGGGATAAGTACAGGTTACTGCTGTTCTGTTGCCTCCCTCCGTCCCCCGGCTGGGCCGGTACTTTCTGTCCATTGTCATGTTAACCCTGGTCCTTTTCATGTGTCTGAATGTGGCTGCCGAAGTCTTGGGGTTCAGGCCGGTACCCTTGTGTGAAACTTGCTGTGTGGACGGCACTGATGAGATCAGATGTGACAAGGGTGACATTTCTGCATCCAGATCACTCCTCTCGGAGGAGGCTGTACTCATTAAGGAGCTGACTAGGTCTTCATCTTCGTCTGTTCTTCAACGTGTAGAAGTCTTCTGTATATTTGCTTAGCCTGCATTGTTCCCCATGCATTACAGTCAATGGTAGTCAAATATTTGTTTAGGGTGGAAGGATCCCCTAGGTGCGGCGAGGTACTTTGCGTTGTCTTCGTGTTTTCTGCCCCATTTTGTGGCGCTGTGTCTCGTGGCGCCATTAGCGGCTGCTGTATGGGGCAGCAGGTGATGACCAGAGGCTGAAATGGAAGAGTTTTGCTTGAGTAAGTCTGGAACCGTACTGCTGGGTTTCTGTTGTTCGGCTGCTCGGCAGGGCAGCGACGGAGGCCAACAGCAGCAACATCGCCATGGCAACCCCTGCAGGAAACTCCATCCATTTCCAAATAATGATGTTTCATAAAGACGAATAAAAAGGTTGTGAAGAACTTTACTTTCGATAGATTTTAGGGGAGTTATTCCTTTAAAGCCATCATTTTCGATTTTAGCAACACTGTAGTTGCAACATCTATGGACTAGTCGTCCCTCGTGTACATGTTTTCTCTCCATCTTGTGCAGGGATCAGCTCTGTCAGCTTCTTTGTCTTTTGTGTACAAAAGGGATTTTGTGTTTGAAAAAGAAAGGAACAAAGTTGCACATGTGCACATTTGAAAGGCATCATGTTCTTCCAACTTCCTCATGGACTTGTAGAATCTTGGTGGTTCCTAAGTACAAATGTATGTAGGTTGAACACCTTGTGAGAGGGATGACAGGGGGAGGCTGGTATACGTACAAGCTCTTGCCGAGTTAAATGGTGGTTTCATCTGGCTGGCCTGAAAAGGGTCACGGCTTGGCTGGAGGAAAGTTTTGTCCCGGGGAATTACTTAATAATTGCTTGCGCCTGTAATTGTAGGGCTGAGGGATGTCACTCTGTGTGGTACAAGGATGTCAAACAAGTCTGGACTGAAGGAATGGAGGGTTTTCCTGGATAACAAATGGAACAGCCACTGCAAGGACATTTTTACGACAATGTCTACTACCCATTTTTTTCTCTTTTCTCAGAAAAAAGGAGACACCAGTTCATTAAAGAGAGCTCCAAGACAGAAGTTACATCCTTGATCTTAGTACGTACAAGAAGTACACAAGTCTTACGTTTTTCAGTATTTGCATTGCGTATGAAAGAAAATGTGGGTGTCTCTTTATTCCATACATGGTGCCAACCACTGTGCTGTAGAGCGTATCCACTCAAGCTGGAAATTTGCTTTATTTCCTCCAGTGTTGGTAGCAGTGTCGTTTTTCACAGGGTTATTGTGCGCCTGTTGAAAAAGGAGATGTCGGAAAGATTTATCGTGCAGCTACAGATGTCACCAAGGGCACTAACCCCAGTCCTGCCATTGTGATTCTGGGTGTTTTGATTCAGTATTGTCAATCATTCCACTTTTTCTGTGAAACTTTTTGCCTTAGCCTCATGTCTACAAGATATCATTTTCCGTAGTTGAAGAAGGGTTTTATGAAAAAGAGGTCTGTATGTGTGTAAATAAATGTGTTTCAGGTTATGTTTGGTTGTTGTTCTAGCATGTGGATGTGAAAGCACAGCATAATTGATTATGCAAAGTACACAAACCATATCCAACAACATAGAAAAGAACAATGACGAACCACTCAAGGTCACCCGACACACAGTTGAACCAGGACATACATTTTCTTTTGTATACTTTATGACCTAATGTGTTTAAATACCCTGGTACATGTTAAACTACAGTGTTCTAAAATCACTAGGATTAGGTTATTATCTTCGCCGAGTACTTGTACTCGAAGAAGATTATGTTTTCGGTTGAAAAATCTGTTGGGTGGGTCTGAATGTATGTCAGGAGCATAACTCAAGAAAACTTCAATGAATCTTTATGATTTTTGGTAGGTGTGTAGTGGTTGTGTAAAGGAAGGTCAAGTTCGAAAATGGTTTACCTTGCGTTTTTCAATAGTACTGCAGCGAACTTTGCATTTTTTTGTGTTTGTATGTAGGCAAAAAAAGTGACGGAAACGTTGATGGATCTTCATGATTTTTTGCAGGTGCGTAGATGGTGTAGAAACGGAGGTCAAGTTCAAAAATGGTTCCCCTGGTATTTTCCGTCGGTAGTGCAGCGGGCTTTGTGTGGATGTGTATTTGTATGTCGCCAGCATAACTCGAGAAGCTGTTGATGGATCCTTATGATATTTAGTGGATGGGTAGGATTTACAGAAAGGAAGGTCAAGTTCGATAATGGGCCTTCTAGCGGGTACCAAAGGTACTGCAGCAGAGCTTAAAAATTTAGGGGCATATTTTCTGAAAGTGCTATGGTCATGATTTTTGTGTGGTAGATAGTTCATGCCACAGAAAGTAAGTTCTGTAAATTTTGCCCCCCTAGCGGCTTGTTAAGAACTGCAGTGGGTGTTTTTGTTTTGACATTCGGACATGAATAACTTCAGAAGGGGTCGACAGATCGTCGTGATGTTTGGTATGTAGAGAGCTCGGATGGTGCTTTACATTATCAATGACTAATTACGCAAATAAGGAGCTAATTTGCATAATTAGTAAGGAAAGTTTGTTAACCCACTGCCTTTCAATGGGACATGGGACAGTGTCAGGTCATGTGAACAGATAGCCTTGCATAAACGTACATGTAGGTCAAATAAATAAACTATTCTCCAAGCAGAGGTGTGGGTCCTGCTGGTTTTTGACGCGTTCAGTTTAAGCATTTTTGTTCAACACGGTTGGCGACATACCGAAATAGGGACAAAATAGAAAGCCTGACTAAAAACACCTAAAACGTGCCAGATTTATTCCATTCATATGTATTGACTGTACTATTTCATCATCACTTTCAACCTTCAACACTGCCATATCGAACCTTTGTGGCCCATATAATATCAACATACTCACATTTTTTCATGACCACAGTTATAACATATATCAGCACACTCTACAGACACATATACTAGTCCTGTACCACCAAATGATTTTTAACCCTATCTAGACTGGACTCATTCGCCCAATCATAACGTCCAAATGGTATGGTGCATGATGAAATTTGCAGGGGGTGATAAGCACGTAAATATTTATCACTTTCCATAATAAGCCTTGATTATTTGGCGAAGATAATGTGTTCGTGGAACTCTAGTTTTATTTTGAACATTGTTTTTCCTGTTAGGAATGGGGGATGCTACAAGGATGCTTTTTAAAGATAGATGTAGGGTGGTAAGAGGGGTTGTGACATGGTTATCAAAATAAAGGCGGAGCGGAAGATGAATAATGTCTCACTACTTCCTGAGATTTTGGATGGCATAGCCCATAGACTAGAGCATTGAAGGGTTCTGGCAGAACTTGACCTTCCAGTGTTCTTTTATTCCTAACAGAGCTTAGAAGACCTCCTATCATAAGAATGAAGACAGGAAAATACAGTATAGGCATCCAAACTCGTAAGCAGGATATGGCTAATCTACATCATCATCTTGTATTGTTTACCATCATGTTCTGTTCTGATATCATATTACATGTAGCTTACATATCAATATGTGTATTTTGTGTATCCTTCAGGGGAAGCTAGAAGATGGTACAGAGTTCGACAGCAGCATTCCTCGAGGAGATCCGTTTGTGTTCACGCTGGGGTCAGGTCAGGTCATCAAGGGCTGGGACAAGGGACTTCTAGGGTAAGTGAGCAGACAGTGTAAGGACGATGTTATAGTTGTTAATCTCCAAGTAATGTATGATCTGACTCAATGTAAATACGAATGTTTGTTTTTCAACCCAATGTCCTATTGATTGTGTGTGTAACATATTAATTGTATTTTTTCCCAGGGTTAGCCCTTCATGGGATTGGCTGTTCAAGTAACAATGTGATTATACCGAACCAATAGATAGATAAATAAATATCTCCAAGCAGATGAGTCAGTTTGGGGTCTTTTTTGTTGGTTTTGCATTGTTTTCCTGCCCACTGATATTCGGAAGGAAAGAAACAGCTGACAACAGACATCAATGTCACCTAAAGTTGTATCACATGTTGATATTGATTCATATACAGTATCTTTATAATCATTTATTCTTTTATTTCATACATAGGATGTGTGAAGGAGAGAAAAGGAAGCTTGTCATTCCACCAGATCTTGGTAGGTGATGTTTTCTGAGCTCTATTCCATCTTCCAATATTTATGGCAATTTGTAATCAGTATGTGTAATATAGTTGTTTTACCAAATGAACACTTCAGTTAATTTCAAGTTGTTGATATGTAATGATATCTGTAAAAACCATTGTTTAGCAACGTGCCCTACAGGATGCTCAACATATGAGTGATATTTTGCGGTACCTGGTATTGTCATGCCACCTAGCAACATGTTCAGAAATTGCAACCCCAAATAAAGCTGACCGTATGAATGCCTAGTCATGAAAGCCTACTTGAAAGAATCAGTGGACATAAATGTGTACATTTTCAAGGATATCATAGAGACATTTTGTCCCAAGATTCTCCGCTTCGATAAGTTTTTTGCTCAGAATCGTTCCCTTTTCCCAACATTCTCTGTTTCAATAGAATTGTTCCCCTTGAGAAGTGGCGTAGCCTGTGTAACACAATCTTTCGCTACCGGAGACTAGTCAGTTGGGTAACTAGGAGCAAGACTTAGCCAGGCTAAGAGTGTGGCATACTGTAAATGCTGTAGGTAGGGAGAAAATGGACTGTACGTGCCACAGTCACACAATGGCACAGCTTTTTTCAGTGTATTAAGTTTGCGGTAAAGAGTTCACCACAAAAGCCATGAGCATAAAACCACAGCGAAGATTTCTGCATTTACAGTATGTTGACATTTTTTGCCTTCTCTTCCAGGTTATGGTGACCGAGGAATAGGCGATAAGATTCCAGGTGAGACAGTTAGTTGTACCTTGGTGGAATGTTGTACCAACAACATCCTGTCAGGCTCTGCCTAGCAAAAGATTTATGTATTGTTGATTTGGTTTGGCGATTCAGGATGCACAATAGCCTGTTGGCTATTGCAAAGGGCTAGCCCTACTAATAAGACAAGGACATTACAAATGGAATGTGATATGGAGAGAAAAACAATAGATAGCAATATTCTAAGTACTGTACATTAATAGTATATATATATGGTCTATAATAGTATTATATATGGTCTATAATAGTATCAACAGCGAGGTCAGTGCATACTGTGTGTATTGACGATGTCTTGGTTGCCTACGAGGGATGATCAAAAAGTCCTCGGTCTCTCTCAAAAAACGTTGAACAAAAATTTTTCTTGCACTATTTTTCAACATAGTCTCCTCTGACTTCAATACACTTGGTCCAGCGATGTTCCAGCATTGCTACCCCCTGCTGGAAGTAGGTTGCATCTTGGGCCTCTAGATAGGCCTCAACAGCATGGATGACGTCATCATCAGTCTCGAAACGGTGACCACGTAAGAGGGCCTGCATGCCCCTTTTCCGTAAGGCGTAATCAGGCCGTTTTAGACTTCGTAATCCGTAATCAGCCACCCAAAATCAACGTAATTCGTAATCAGTACATTGGCCGTAACGCGTAATTGGTCACTTTTATTCTACGTAAAACGTAGGCAGTTACCTTTATGCAACGTAAAACGTAATCCACTAGCAAAACGTAGGCTTATTTCCAGCAGTGCAGTGGGTCAAGATTTTCCCGGACTGGTCAACGTACGTTCAGCAATATCTTGCTGCACATGTCCCCTCCCATACGAAATTCCCTGCCGCCGTCACGGCTACTCATTATATTTACTAGTACGGTTTAGTGTGGTCATCAACAGATTCATTGTCACCACAATAAATATTAGAATTAATAGTTTTGATGCAGAACTAGATAGTTGAATCATGTGTTAAGTGTTTAAGTCGGTTGGGAAGCCTCATGATTTAACGTAATTCGTAATCAGCTCTGAAAATTTTCCGTAATTCGTAATCGGCGGCAAAACATTTCCGTAATTCGTAATCACTACCCCCCCATGCAGGCCCTCACGTAAGTGGGACTTCAGTTTAGGAAACAGGTAGAAGTTCGACGGAGCCAGGTCAGGTGAATAGGGAGGGTGGGGTAAGAGTTCAAAGCCACATTGGGTTGCTGCTGCCACTGACACCTGTGCTGTGTGAACAGGTGCATTGTCCTGGAGCAACAGCACGCCAGCTCGGAGCTTTCCTCTCCTTTTCTCTTTGATTGCTGCTTTTAGCTGTCGCGGTTCTGAAGCATAGTACTCTCCATTGATGGTTTGAACCTTTTGCAAGTAGTCAATCATGATGACTCCCTCGCTGTCCCAGAACACAGAGGCCATCACCTTGCCGACCGATGCCACGCGCTTGAACTTCTTGGGTGGCTGCGACCCCTTCTTTGTCCATTCTTTACTCTGTTCTTTGGACTCGGGATCAAAGGGGTGAACCCACGTCTCATCTTGGGTCACAAATCTCTTGAGGAAGTTGGCCGGATTAGACTGGAAACGGGCCAAAAGTGTCCTGGAAACTTCCAACCTGTTCAGCTTCTGATGACGAGTCAACATTCAGGGTACCCACCTTGCAGACAGCTTGCTCATCCCCAAGATGTTGGACAAAACATTTTGAACTGAGCCATAACTGATGCCCAATGAATGCTCTATATGTCGGATGGTCACACGTCTGTCATTCATTATCATGCGATGGATGGCCTCAACTTCATTCTCCGAGGTGGCTGTTTTGGGGCGTCCCGACCTTGGGTCGTCTTTCACGCTCTCCTTGCCTCGTTTGAAGTTAGCAACCCACTTCTTTACGGTGGAATAAAAAGGGGAGTCCTCACCAAGTGTCTTGGCCATGTCTTCGTGGATTTGCCTGGGTGTCATACCTTTTTTTCGTTAGATATTTGATAACAGCACGAACCTCTGTGGCGTCCATTTTGTGATTTTCTTCACACCTGCTGATTTTCAAGGGGCGCCGCGCGCTACTTAATGAATATGAAAATTTGCATTTCTGTGGGCAGTGTCTTAAGATGTCATAGTATACAGTTATACCCAAGAATGGAAGTTACACCCATCGCTTCTAGGTGAGGCCGAGGACTTTTTGATCACCCCTCGTACACTGTCTCACATGCATTGTTTTATGATAGATTATGTAGCCGCTTGTTAAATTGATAGTGCTGTTCCATACTGAGAATGTTAAGTGTTGTATATTCTGTGTAAAAAATTGTTTCGGTTGAACATTACCAAACAGCATTTTCAAACTAATCTTCTTTCCATTACTTTTTTATGGGAGCGTCCTTATCGTAGCATTCGTTTTCATATTGGCGACAGTAGCTATTGCTCGTGTCTGAGCAGTGAATTCATGTTGAGCAGTGAATCCATGTCATTTTCATTGATAAGGTACTATATTTGGGATAAATAAAGAGCATGGACAAAACATAAACTTTAGTCTGATGGTTGTTTTGCTTGTTTCAGGTGGTGCCACACTGATCTTCGAGGTCGAACTGATCAAGATTGCCAGGAAGGAGGAACTGTAGTGCCTCCTAGCAGTAGCAGGCTGAAGTACAGGCATCCTGGTTTCAGAAATGAAAATTGCTGGGAACATTGCATTGCTGTGCTGGTCTTACTACTTTGCTGTTCAAACAAATATTGTGCTTCTTTTCCTGTCATGATGGAACAGCAATGTGATAAGACAGTTACAGTATGCACTGCTGGTACTTCTTCTGCATTGAAAATGATTACTGACAGGAATAGAGGATAAACAACTGCCATGGTGAATTCTATATTTCACTTTCCACTTCATAATGATCCAGTTTGTAAGTTGAAGACTGTAACCTGAACAACTTGTACACCGATGTAACAGTTATGTTTGTAATAAAGTCAGTGAAAGTTATGTGCAGAACACTGTTGGTGTGTTGTGGCTATGTTCTCCTCTGGTTGGTTCGACAATTAGACCAAGGAGTGATTAGACAGTTAACTTCTAGATGTAAATATCTACTGATATATTGTTGTAAGCTTTCAGCCAGAATGTAGCATAGTTTTGTTGTAAGCTTTCAGCCAGAATGTAGCTTACACATATTTGCTGTTGTGTTGACTGTACATGTTGATACAAATGATCGTCTCAAATGTTTCTGTTTAGCTTGAGGGAATATTCCAGTAGATTGTAATTGAGAGACAGCCAGCCAGTCAGCTTAACTTACTTGGAACAATACGATGTGCAGCTGTTCATCTACTATTCTTGTTTTTTGTCAGTCCTGAATAAACCAAGGGTGGATACAGACCTGAGAAATGTGTGGCTTATTGTGGAGTTGTATGTTTAGGTAGACTAAGGCTGCAGTTTTACAGAGGCTCACACAGATAACTCTTGCTTGTAACTACCTATACGAGAGGCAAACAGTTCCGTGTAAAGGAAGATACTAAAAATGGCATTATTGTCCAGGAAGAAAATCTCCTTTCTTATGTAACAAAAATGACTGCTAAAGGAACAACAATGTAGTCAATGTTACATATGATGTTTACTGCTGGCAATGTTTGCAATCTCCACGTCTTGGTAAAGGCCTTCTGCGCCACTTGGTGGAGCATATGGTGTCGCCCACCTCCGATTCGCAGACCCTCGGCCGCACAACTTTGTGCAAGTCTCTACAGCTGGGGGCTAGTCCGCTGGTAGTGATGTGTGTGTTTAAAAAACGTTGAAAAGGCTACTGAGATATTTTCCTTTTATCTTTTTAGGAACATTTACAACAACAACAACAGCATCATATGTGCACCCTAGCAATGTTAAACAATATTCTCCAAGCAGAGGTTTTGGTCGAGTAGGGTAGGAGCGTCCAGGATTTTTTTAACGTCTGTCTCCCTGTTGTTGGAGTTGGAGAATAAAACAATCTGCTCTTCTGCTCTTGAGGAAGTGGCCTACTCTCCAAGCAGAGGTCGGTGGGGGAAAATTGCGACCTTTTTATCATATGCCTCGTTTTTAGGCCGCTATCCCCCACTGAGTGGCATATGATAAAAAGGTCACAATCTTCCCCCACTGACCTCTGCTTGGAGAGTAGAACTGGCCCTCCTAGATAACCGTTCAGCGTATGCCAGGATACCCCATGCAGACCCTCCTACATTGTATATACAGCATCTAATGGCAACATCGAGTTAACTGTATATTTGAACTAGCACCTGAAGCTTCCTGTTGTATTGGAAAACAAAGGCACTTTGATTTTATTTGAGTAGAATTCAGATGTTCTCCCCCTTATGGTTGAGATGGATCAGTCCAAAACAGGTGATGTCTCTACTCTGTAGCCACCTAACGTTACCTGTAAATAAGAGTTATTGTGCAGTAGCCTCTGTAAATGGATGAACATAAGGCTTTATAGTTTGCATTATGAAAGTGTCAAACATCTCATTGCATTATCAGTTCAGTTAAAAGTGTAGATATTGCTATGCCGTAAAGGAACAATATCATGACAATCATGGTGTGAAAAGAGAACATTTTTTAAAAGCATAAAGCACACACTGGACGCTAATCGTTAAGTAAGTAAGTCAGTTTAAGTAAGTAAGTAAGTCAGTTTTTGCAAGGACATTATCTTACATAATGTCCTTGGTTTTTGCTACCGTACCCGATAAAATCTCCGTCCTGCAAACTTTCCCATGCGGTCTAACCGCGCCTCCTGTCAGCTCGTATCATAAATGCAGCCGGTCGAAGCTTGTGAGGACTCTGGGATACAAAATGGCGGCCCACTGAAAATATTTCCGTGTCGGTACAGAAAACCGTTGTGGATTTCCCTCCATTTTAGTGGATGTACATGTTTAATTCGACGGACACTCTGTTACGTAGACAACGCAGAAACACGAGGTAAGCTTCGGTTGTACTAATGTACTGTTCTCATGAAGTCCAAACAGTTTTTCCTAAGCCGACTTGTGCACCGTAAATTTATGCCGCTTCCTACAGTGCTTTATAATAGATTGGTTTCCGTAGCTAGTTCAGTATTTGATGAATATTTGTTCATAAGCCTAAGATAAAATACTGTATACATTTTAGCAGTCTACAGAGTTTGCAAGGCAAGGGGCGTGTTTTTATCATGATTTATAAGTTGACGTATTATGCAGTACAGCATTTGAAAATGCCCTATAATTTTCTGTCTCAGGTGAAATTTTGATCTGTTCACATTTCCAACTCACACAAAATATCTTGCTGTTCTGATCCCGAAAGTGTTTCCAAAGGATAAACTTTACATTGATCGACAAATTGACTTTCTGTTAAGATTGGAAACACAAGAAAAGAACCTTTAAGTATATTCAGTAATATTTTTCATAGTTGAGAATAGATATAAACAGCAAATCTTGTCTGTTTCTATTGAACCAAGGAGGTGCTATCTTTGACAAAACCTCCTTGATTGAACTAACACTGATCACCAATTAGACTGGTCCTGCTAATGATCTTCACTTGTCTGGCTTCCAATACACATGTTAAGTTACCTGACACCTCTATTGTTAACCTATCAATGTTTGCTTTTGTTCTCATCTAATAGTGTTGCTACCCAATCTGTCTGGCATCCTCTAAGAAGTTTCTAAGAACTTTCATAATCAATAGTAACATGAAGATTCAGCAGTTTGAAAGTTTTACACTAAGTCTGTATAGAAACACTTTAGATTTAAAGAATTTACAAATGTGGTGCTTTCTTGCTTATTCATCCCTCATTTCTCTTGAAGCACTTGTGAGGGGACTGAATATGTCATTACTTTTCCAGATAACTTGAGTTTCACCCTCAATGTTTGCAGGAACCCAGGGTCTTCGTCATGATGCATTCTAAAATAGACTCTAACCACATCGAGGTCTTGGAAAAGAAAAGCTCCAAGAAAAAGCTCAAGAAGGACAAAAGCAACTCCAGATGTTCCTCACCCATCAACGGACAGCTTCACGAAGAGCCGTTGTCGCCGAACTGGTCGGTTCTACCTCCTGACATCTTCTTCATCATATTCTCCTACCTGACCCCGTCGGACCGTGCCAGTATTAGAGTCGTGTGCAAGACTTTCCAGAGGATGATCGACCACCCTTCGGTGTGGAGACACAAGGTGGTTTACCTGTGCTATATAAGTAAGTATGAACAAACCGGAATGTGGACGCTACTACAGAGCCGCAAGATAGAGAGGGTGATGGTGCAGAGGATGTCGGACAACGACTGTAAAAAACTGCGGGAGAACCTCCCCCAGCTGAAGGGTCTACAGATCCTCCAGTTTCAGAAGTACAAGCAGCTGCGTCTGCTGAAGGACCTGACGGAGCTGCGGCAGCTCCGCCTGGGGGACTGCACAAAGTTCACGGACAAGGAGCTGGTGACGGGCGTGACGATCTTCCAGCACCTCACCGTGTTGGAGCTGAGTAACATCAACATGCTGAGGGACAATGCCTTTAAGCAGCTGGTCAGACTGAAGAACCTAGAGGAGCTGACGGTACGCAGATGTCTACGAGCCTCCTCCATGTTCGCTATCTCGGGGATGGGACTCCAGTACGTGCTGTTTAGACTGCCCAAGTTGAGATGTCTGACGCTGTATGCTGTCGGGCTGTCCAGCGATGAGCTGTCACTGTCTTTTACTCCTCCAAAAGGCCGTGTGGAGCCTCCCCGTCACCGGCCCGGCTACTACCCCCGGTATTCTGGTTCGAAAAAGAATGGTGAGTAGTTTTCTAGAATCAGAACCTGCTACCATGCCTTTGATAAATTGCAAAGTACAATGATATAGTATACCATACAAAAGCCACAGTTATTCAAAACAATAGCAAGTGTGGGGGATAAGGATAAAATGTACTATAACTACTTTTTGATGAGTGCCACTTTTACTGTATATACCAGTAGATATGCCTTAAACTCTTCTGGTGCCATACCATACCATACCAGACCAAATCTGTACCTTTGTTGGTTCATTAGACTATAAATGTAGATACTATCGTCTTCATCTATAAAAGTTCTCACTAGTTCATCATCTTTACTGACATGGCGACAAGCCTAACTACAACATCATTATCGTGTGTTGCTCTGTAGTCTTATAATGTGTGTTGTAGTCACATGTAAGTGCTTGTTGTGTTTTGCATATGTTGTAATCATATGTATGTTTGCTCTGTATTTATGAATTCAGGAAGAGTAGATTAGGTTTTCAAGTGTAATCTAATGGATTTCTAATAAAACATAAAAGATAAAACAAAATTTGAGGCTGATGCTGGATGCTACCATATAGCTAATAGGACTTGGTAAAGATGAAAGTATTAAACAAGAGTCTATTGCTTTTCTCCAGCCCCTTTCCCAGACATTCCTGAGGAGGAGGCTCCCAGCATACAGAAGCTGCAGCTCCAGTCGCTGACCCTCACCCACTCCCTCAGCTGGCCCATGACGGAGGAGGCACTCTCACAGCTCGACACGGTGGAAACTCTGTGCCTCAACTCCTGTTACCTGTTCCGCAGGTATGTGACTTACATCTTTTAAGCCCCTATCTCACTGAAGCTGCGGCATGTTGGCATTGTCTAAAATTCTTGCTTGTACACTTGAAACATCACAGCATTTTCAGGGAAAGCAATTTATCCTGTAAAAGACATTAGGGTGTTATGCTTACTTGATACTGTACAGTATGATTTGTGGTCCTTCATGACTTTGTGTCTCTTCCCCAACAGGCGAGATCTCCCAGTGGAGGACGTCACTTCTATATTCCGCAAGCTGATCAACGTCAAGTCTTTAGACCTAGCCTGTAAGTAATACAAAGATGTTATAACAAAATAGACACTTGCAAAATCTCCAACGTTGTATGCATATTAAAATATAATTTATAAGTTAAGGTTGACTAAACAGATCCGTAAAGGTTTTGTGTATGTTTTTATAGAGTAAGATTATGTGTGCTCATTAAATTAGTGTTTCCATTTCATACAGAGTTTATTTTACAGATTTTAAAGTGATTTCGCTAGTTTGCTAGAGTTGTGCCTAGTAGTGTAAATTTTATCTCGGATCTTGGCAACACTTTCTCTGACCACCACATCTATTTCCAGCCACCAACTGTAAGAACACGTGTCTGGAGCACATGCCGGGCGGTCTGGAGTCGCTGGACCTGCGGGACTGTTACAGCGTGTCCGGGATCGGCCTGCAGTCGCTGTCGGACCGTGCAGGCCCCAACATGAAGCACCTGGGCCTGGCGCTGTGCAACCGCGTCTCCAACCACCCCCTATCCATGCTGCACACCATGTTTCCCAACCTGGAGACGCTGGACCTAAGGTTTGTTGGGCTTTACTAGTACTGGATCTCTAAGAGTGCTTGGGCCACACTTATTACGTTAAACCACCCGCTGCCCTTTATCTGAGGCTACACTACAGAATTAATAGTGTTATGATTGTAAGAGAGCGTTATAGTAGCTCCAACACCCCCCTGTCCATGCTGCACACCATGTTCCCTAACCTGGGGACACTGGATCTCAAGTTTGTCTGGCTTTTATACTACAATCTCTGCTTAGGTCTAACCACTTCAGCCCATCCCTCTCCTTCTACTGCCTATAACCGCCTCTAAAATCAAAGTCAGGTGCCCATTTTGCACCTGGGTGGAGTGAGGGAAATACGTGTAGTGTAAAGTGCCTTTCACAAGGCGACAACATCTTGCCAGGAATGCTAGGAATCGAATCTGTGACCTTTAAATCTTGTGTCCACTAGCCTAGCCACTTGACGGCACAGCATGACATCTCCCTGTCTGTCCCCCCACAGTAGCTGCAGGTGCGTGACTCAGGACACCCTGGCGAAGCTGCTGAAGCTGGAGAAGCTGCGGTGGCTGGGCCTGCGGGGGTGCACGCAGCTCACGCTGGAGGCCGTGCAGAAGATGCAGGAGATGTCAGGGAACAGGATACGTGTGGAGGGCCCGTCCCTGAGGTAGAACCGCAGTCTTAACCCCACCCAAACTCAAGGCCATGTAGATCTCGTCACAATCTTGTTCTCCTTGAGAAGGGGCTATCCCTGAGGTAGAACTGCATGGGCAGGCCACAGTCTTAACCCCACCCAAACTCAAGGTCATGTAGATCTCTTCACAATCTTGGTTCCCTTCAGCCTGTGACCTCTATGTTGAAGCAAAGGGCATGTCAAAAGCAACTCTTACTTACGGCCAAACTGTTCACTTTCAGTGTTATTCAAAATGAAAAGAATTGCATGTATCAGAAACGAGAGACTATGTTGTTGCTAACTGTGAATACAGATGCATTTTCTTTGGCTATGCTTTTGTTATGTCTTAAAGTTGAATTGCAATTTCGAACACAAAAAATGGGCTCACCTAACTTTTCGCCTGATCAACTCCAGTCTTTGTTCATGTACACATTGTCAAAGACCGCCGAAGAAACGTTTTTGTTTTGCCCAACACTTTGCATTAAAAAAAAACTTGACCTGTTCTGTATCATGTGTCACAGCTGGTAAAGGGAACAATAGGAATGTTTCATATTGGTTGTCCATTAATTTTG